>NC_135958.1:75037796-75389005 GCF_053455715.1 Rhinoraja longicauda
CTCGCTATGCACAGTTCTGCCTACTCCCCTTGAGTAAATTAAGCTTCATACAATTAACATTTAACATTGAACAAAAATCTTCTGGCCTTCTGATGTAAGAGGGGTCATGGAATGTTTAACTCTGGAAGCATAGTTTAGTTTAGAGATACAGCATGAAAACAGGCCCACCAAATCTACGCTATCAATTGACTCTTCACACTAGTTCTTCCTTATTGTACTTTTTCATCCACTCCACTGCACATAAGGGGGCAGTTTACAGGGTCAATTAATCTATAAACCTGCATTGTTGGAGGAAACCGGAGCACCCAGAGGCAACCCAAGCAGTCACGGAGAATGTGCAAACACCACACAGGCAGCACCGAGGATCGAACCTGGGTCTCTGACGCCATGAGGCAACAGCTCTACCAGCAGTGCCACAGGACTTTAGAATAGTGATATTAAATGTTCATAAGTTCTAGGACCAGAATTAGTCCATCAAGTCTACTCTGCCATTCAATCATGGCAGATCTATCTTTCCTGCTCAACCCCATTCTTCTTCTTTCACCCGACACCCGTACTAATCGAGAATTTATCAATCTCAGCCTTGGAAATATTCATTGACTTGGCCTCAACATTCATCTGAGCCAATGAATTCCACAGATTCACCACCCTCTGACGAAAGAAATTCCTCCTCACCTTTCTGAAAGTACATCCTGTAAATCTATGAAACATAAATGCCTTGGGATCATTATGGTACTCTACATTCAATATGTTAGCTATTGGATCTTCTCACATAAACATCAAACAAGAAAAAAATGTGTTTTACTTTTTCTGGTGCTCTTTGATAGGGAGTTCTCTGGCCAACAATTTTCTACTTTTTGGTGAATGTTGTGAAATCTGCCCGAATTGCCACATGAACTCTTGGTTTAACATCCTGTTCGAAAGACAGCACTGTCAGCAAAGCAGCACCATTGTGTAGGGCGGAACTACAGATGCTGGTTTAAACCGAAGACAGACAAAAAGCTGGAGTAACTCAGTGGGTCAAGCAGCATCTCTGGAGAAAAGGAATAGGTGATGTTTCGGGTTGAAACTGAAGAAGGGTCTTGACCCAAAACGACATCTATTACTTTCATCCAGAGATGCTGCCAAACCCGCTGTATTGCTTCAATACTGTTGTGCCTTGGAGTTTCGACTGCAGTCTCAGAGCAGTTCAAACCCACAATCCTTTGATTTCATAAGAGTTCTGCAACTAAATCAAAAAGGCAGCAAATGTGGTGCAGACATGCACAACATGTTAAACAAACCAGTCAGCTTCGTTGAGACAGAAGCTTTAAAAGAAAAATCATGCTGCATTTGCAAAGTGAACCAACCTGGGAAATATTTTGTGAAATCCAGACACTGCATCTGCTAGAAATCTGAAAAAAAACACACAATGTTCGTCTTGTTTCCAGGATGACAAAGGACCTACAGAGCAGGAAATGCAGAAGGCACTGCAGGTTGTTGACCTTTCACAGTGACAGATTTGAAGGAAGGTCACCGAGCCAGAACATTAGCTGTTACTCCACTGACGCTGCCTGACTTGGGGGTTATTCTGGTAAATTCCCCTGTCTTCTGTCGACAAAAAATATAACAGTGAAAATTTTAGATGGAAAACATAGATGCAAGTCAGCATGAGGTTCATATTGCTTGCATTGCCTGTGTAAATGGGAACCAAAACTGATAATGGTCAGGGGGGATGATGGTGGTACGGACGAGACAAGAATCGTCTGAAATTCCAACTTAACCAAATAAAGGAAGTAAAACTTCAAGCACTTCATTTCGCAGCTGGGAGAAGTATTTTCTGTTTGTATTTTCGGTTTTCAAGTGCCTTAATGGAGGGCGAGCCTTCGGGCTGGATTTCCAGAGTTTGCTGCATACCCATTAGTGGTGAACTATTTAAAAACCTGACGCTACATGCTTGGTTAGAGTTAAAGAAGTAGAGACAAGTACTGGAGTTTCTTTTTGCAGGGCAAGGTGTGGAGAGATTTGGAAACAAGAATGTTTCGAGTTCAGCGATACGACGTGGAAACGGGCCCTTCGGTGCGCCGAGTCTACGTCAACCTTTGATCACCCATTCACACTAGTTCTATGCTAACCCATCCTACACTCTAGGTGCAATTTACAGAAGTCTATTAACCTACAAACCTGCACGTCTTTAGAATGTGGGGGTGATCCAGAGCACCTGGAGTGGCGAGGAAAACGTACAAATTCCACACACGCAGCGCCTGTAGGCAGGTTCGAACGCTGGTCCCTGGCGCTGTGAGGCAACAGCTCTACCACTGTGTTGCCAGAATGTCTACATTGACCTTTGTTGGCTTGGGAGAAGTTCTACAGGGCTTGATTTGAGTTGAAATATGGACAACAGAGGCTTGGCTGAGCTTGAGTTTTTGGAGGGTAACCAAGCACTCGTTTTGGAGTATTGTTACAGTAACACAAAGCATTACGTCAGCTCATCTGTTCAACATCAGCCTCAAATTCTGAGTACTGAAGATGGTTACACTTAGTGATTACAAGGACAAATTTCTCAACAACACTTTTTCACGAACGGGAGTTGTGAATATGCAAAGTAAATATCTGAAATGCAAGCACAATTGCTGTGGTTAAAATCTAAAATTTACCTAGGTGCAGAAAAAATGGTCCTGTTGTTGGGGGAGTCCAGAATCGGGGGTCACAGTTTAAGAAATAAGGGGTAGGCCATTTAGGACTGAGATGAGGAAAAATGTTTTCACCCAGAGAGTTGTGAATCTGTGGAATTCTCTGCCATAAAAGGCAGTAGAGGACAATTCGCTGGATGCTTTCAGGAGAGCGTTAGATTTACCTCTGAGGGCTAAAGGAATCAAGGGTTATGGGGGAAAAAGCAGGAACGGGGTACTGATTTTAGATGATCAGCCATTATCATATTGAATAGCGGTGCTGGCTTGAAGGGCCGAATGGCCTACTACTGCATGTATTTATCTATGTTTCTACACTCTCCACCACCAGTCAAACAAATTTGTATATGTCTATTTAGCTCTTAAAAGGTACTATTAAATTGGTTGTGCCCAGATAATGAATCTGCCATATTTCTTTTCATAATTGCAAAGAATTTGTGTGTAGATTATTTCCAAGACTCATAGAAAGTTTACTTAAAATTCAGAAGAACCTCTGAATTTTAGAATTTTGATATTGAAAATCACTACAGAAATGTCACAAAGTGTTTCCCTTTATTAGATAATAAGTTGTCTTCAGCTTTCTACCAGATGCTCTCTATATAGCATAAGTAAAAATCATTTTGTTTTACGTGGATAGGTGACATTTTGGGTTGGGCTGAAGAAGGGTCCTGACCAAAAACATTTTGTAAACCAGCATCTGCAGTTCCTCATTTCAGGCAGCATCTCTGAAGAGGTATATGGATCAAGCACAGGCAGATGGGACTAGTGTAGCTGGGACATGTTCGCCGGTGTGGGCAAGTTGGGCCGAAGGGCCTGTTTCCACAGTGTATCACTCTAAGAACATGGATGACCCTCCTTATTTCTACGATTTGTTTTACATCCCAGATTGGAAAGCTGGGGAATTTTAACATATTTGTATTGCATGATATTTTGTTGTATTCAGCAGTTAAAGCAAGGCGGAGGGAGATAGTGATCGACTTCAGGAAGCGAAGCGCTACATGTAACCTAGTTTGTATTGACAATGCCAAAGTAGAAAACTTCAAATTCCTAGGAGTCAATATCACCAATAACTTATGAAATCTGAAGAAGGGTCTCAACCCAAAACGTCACCCATTCCTTCTCTCCAGAGATGCTGCCTGTCCCGCTGAGTTACTCCAGCATTTTGTGTCTATCACCAATAACTTCTCCTGGACCACCCACATTGAAACAACGAGCAAGAAAGCACACCAATGCCTCTTCTTCCTTAGAAGTCTTTGGAAGTCTGGCATCCCCCCTACAACTCTCACCAACTTCCACAAATGCACCATGGAAAGCATTTTATCAGGATGCATCACAGCTTGGTCTGGGAATAGCTCCATCCAAGACTGCAAGAAATTGCAGCATATTGTGGATGCAGCCCAGACCATCACACAAACCAGCCTCCCTTCAATTGACTCCATTTATACCTCACACTGCCTCGGCAAGGCCAGCATCATAATCAAGGACCTCGCACCCTGGCCACTCCATCTTCTCCCCTCTCTCATCAGTCAAAATGTAAAGAAGTATGAGAATGCACACCTCCTGATTCAGGGACAGTTTCTTCCCAGCTGTTATCAGGCAACTGAATCATTCTACCACAACCAGAAAGCAGTCTATCTACCCCTTTGGTGACCCACGGACTATCCTCGATCTGATTTTGCTGGCTTTACTTTGCAGTAAACGTTGTTCCTTATCATGTATCTTTCCTGTAAATGGCTCGATTGGAATCATGGATTGTCTTTCTGCTGACTAGATAGCACGCCACAAAAGCTTTTCACTGTACCTCGGTACACCTGACAATAAACTAAACAGAATCGATGTGAAACTCTTACTATGTCTAAATCTCCATTGCCACCACTCGGTGTGTCAACAGACAGTCCATCTTGTTCATCCATTTTCTCACAAATTTATGAAGAATGGACTGAGGATGGCAAAGGATGAGGAAAGAATAGATGCCAATTTGAGGCAGAATAGATGGAAGAAGTATGATGTCAATCAATGTGCTGCCATATATTTTGGGTGCAACATGATGAGGTAGTTAGGAAACAGTTATCTTTCTGAACAAAACTATAATTAATTCCTGATCTCCAAGAACCATCAGGTCTATTTTTTTGTCTGGTTCTTATTCTGCAATAGTTATAAAGTTCCTGCTTGTAAGGGATGATTGGGTGCAGATTTAGTTCCTGTGTGTTCCATTTGACTCTCATTATTTAGACTTTAGATACAATGCGGAATCGGGCCCTTTGGCCCAGCAAGTCCCCGCTGACCAGTGATTACTCTGTACGCTAGCACCATCCTACACACTATTTACAGACGTCAATTGACCTACTAACCTTATCCTTCACAAAAAAAGTATACATATCTTAATATAGCCCATATACCTGTTTGTTGACCTGAACAAGGGTAATGATGTGCATAGCAATAGCACATTCAAGTTTTCAGTGAGGTAAAAAGTTGTAGTTATTTGAATGAAAGAATACTCACAATGTTGGACATTGATGGCAAAGTAATGCTTCACCATTTTGCGGAGTAATTGATTGGTATTGGCGTAGTTCAGTCAAAAATTATTAAAGGGATAGAAGGAACTGCAAATGCTGGTTTACGAAAAATGACAGCTGGAATAGACACAAAAAGCTGGATTAACTCAACGGGATAGACAGCATGTCCCGCTGGGTTATTCCAGCTTTTTGTGTCTACGGTTAAAACAAGCATCTGCAGTTCCTTCCTCCACAGTGCTGCAGTAACTCATTAAGCAGCATCTCTGGAGAGTATGATTAGGTTACGGGACGGGACCCTTCTTCAAATTGATTGTATCACAAAATGCTGGAGTAACTCAGCAAGTCAGGCAGCATCTTGGAGAGAAGGAATGGGTGACATTTTGGGTCGAGACCCTTCTTCAGACTGATGTCGGGGGGGGGGGGGGGGGTGGCGGGACAAAGAAAGGATAGGTGGAGACAGGAAGACAGTGGGAGAACTGGGAAAGGGGACGGGACGGGAAGAGAGGGACAGAGGAACTATCTAAAGTTGGAGAAGTCAATGTTCATACCGCTGGGCTGCAAGCTGCCCAAGCGAAATATGAGGTGCTGTTCCTCCAATTTTCGGTGGGCCTATGGCACTGGAGGAGGCCCATGACAGAAAGGTCAGACTGGCAGTGGGAGGGGTAGTTGAAGTGCTCAGCCACTGGGAGATCAGGTTGGTTAAAGCAGACTGAGCGAAGGTGTTGAGCGAAACGATCGCCGAGCCTGCATTTGGTCTCGCCGATGTAGAGAAGTTGACATCTGGTTGTGATTGTGGTTAGGGGAAGAAAGCTGGAAGGGAGGCAGATAATGGGTTGATACAGGTGCGTGGTAATAGGCGAAGGCCAGAGAGCAAAAGACAGGTGTGAGGCAAAAGAATTGCACATTGTGAAGTTAGAGGAAGGAATGTAGGTGGAAGGTAAAATTAATATAGACGGAGGCTGGCCCTTCATAGATTTTGCTCTGTAATCTACGTGACCTGTTGCTGTGATGAGAATTCAGTTACAATGGAGAATTGCCGGCAGCGTGTGTGGTAACATCCCTTTTAATTTCGAAATGAGCAAGTTTGAACAATGTTGGCTTTTTTTGTAACAACAGGAGTAGCGGTTCCTAGAATGTGGGGTGCGGAGAAGAACATTAGTCCAGAGTTGACCAATGCACCTATTGAGACTGACTAATCCATAGGATCAAGGCTGATCCGATGTTAACCTCAGTACCGCAATCCTGCTCTGACTCTTTTGGAATTTAAACCTGGAAATACTGTGTGCAGAATGTAAAGAGTGGAGGGGGCGAATTGAGACGAGTAGGGTGTTCTCTTCATCACCTTTCATCGCCGGATGGCCAGAACACTCCCCAGACATTGAAGTAATTTCAAGGCTGCAATGCAGCAACCATTCAGCAAGACATTTCTACACATCAGCTTTCTCTGAGAGGAGGGCCAGAAAAACTGGCTCTTGTGGAAATCAATCACCTTTGTAGAAACAAGGAACTGCAGATGGTGATTTGCACAGGATGCAAAGTGCTGGAGTACCTCAGAGGGCCAAGCAGCATCTGTGGAAAACATGGATAGGAGACCTTCTCTGTAGATGTTTCATGTGATAATGGAACAAAAAGTCCAATCGCAGCACAAGGGAAGAGTGCATTTTGGCTGGATTTGAGGGGTTTGACTTGAGGATGCATGGGTCTGAAGAATGGTCTTGACCCGAATCTTCACTCATTCCATCTCTCCCGAGATGCTGCCTGACCCGCTGAGATACGCCAGCATTTTGTAAATACCTTTGATTTAAACCAGCATCTGCAGTTTTTTCCCCTACAGACCCTGGGCCAAGCCGCCAGGGTTGCATTGGGCAGGGCTGCGCTGATGGGTCGTCAAGGGGATTGCAATGGGCAAGATCAGGGCTGGTATGGCAAGCAGCTGAGTTGCAATGGGCAAGGTCAGAGCTGGTATGTAAAGCAGCTGGGTTGCAATGGGCATGGACGGGGCTGGTAGATGAAGCAGCCGGATTGCAATGGGTGAAGGGATGGTGGGTCAAGTAGCAAGATTGCAATGGGCAAGGGCATGGCTGGTGGGTTAAGCAGTCAGGTGGCAATGGACAAGGCTGGTGGGTCAAGCAGCTGGGTTGCAATAGATCGAGCAGCTGGGGTTGCGTTGGACAAGGACAGGGCTGATGGGTCAAGTAGCTGAGGTTGCAATGGGCACGAGCAAATGGGTCAAGCAGCGAGTTTGCAATGGGCATGGACGGGGCTGGTGGGTCAAGCAGCCGGGTTGCAATGGGCAAGGCTGGCGAAGCCGCTGGAGTTGCAACGGGCAAGGCTTTAGTTTGCTGTGAAGGTGCAGGCGGTCTCGATCCGTGCCCATCCAGCCGGGTCACGTGCTCGCCAGCATTGGCCCCGCCCTCAGTGTGAGGGAGGGAGGGGGCCGTGACGTCAGGGCGGGTGGCAGAGGCCGCTCGAGACGGAGCCCGGGCCGGCGCGAGCTCCGGCAGTTGGCGGGCAGCGGCGCTCGAGGAGAGCCGGCGGGGGAAGCCATGGACGAGGACAGCGACGGTCAGTGCAAAAGATACCCCCACCCCCCTCCCCTAAATCAATGCAAAAAAAAAAAACCCTTCCCCCATATCAATGCAGAGACGGGAGACGATTGCACCAACCCTTTGACTGCAATCTCGAATGCACCTTCTTCATCTTCCCCCTTTCCCTTCGCTCGGGGAAAGAAAGAACCGCTTTGCAAAAAAACAAAATGTTCCAACCATACCGCTCCTTTTCACCTCTCCTCTCCTCCCTCAACCGCAAGGCGAAGTAGTTAGGGAAGGAGAAATCCTGATCTGATTCGCGCTAGTGAGGAAACTTGAACTGCAGTGTCCAGTTTCCACACCATGCTGCTTCGGTGGGCGTCAATATAACTCCCTTTAAATTAGCACGTGAGACGTGAGTGGGACTTTAAAACCTGCTAAGTTTTATATGCGATATATTCCTGCGGGTGATACAAGGGCGAGATTCTCTGCAGTCGGACAAATGCACCGATTGAAACTGCAGGAGGATTCAAAATCCTGTTTTTGTCCATCTGCTGACTCTTTTTAGCAATTTCAGTTTTTATTTATTTTTTCTCTCAGGAGCTGACCTGCTCTTTGGATAAATTCTATATAAACTTTTGCTTTCTTTCATGTGCTATCATATACTACTCGTGAGTTCTGACTGCAAAGTATGTGACTTCAAATGAGTTAAATTAACAGTCCAATATAATGTACTGACTGTCAAGGAACATCATCTGTGGTGATGCGAATTGGTCTTTTGCACAAAGTTCAACAAGTTTCCAATACATCTACTTACATTTGTTGATTCAGCACCCAAATACAGATGTCATAACACTGTTCAATTTCATTTTGTTTGTAAACACTTCAGCTTGTTTTTGCTGCATGGACTGGTTTGTTTTATTACAAAAAAATGTTTGCACTGTATTATTTCCCTGTTTTATTACTGTACTGAAACTGGTATTACATTCCTCATTGTTTGATTTTGGTGAGGTGCCGAGAAGTGGTGTCGTAGTGGTAGATAAGATGAAGGTGAATCTTGTGTTGGTTGAATGCATGATCAAGCGGCGATGGAGGGGGAAAGTTGTAAGCGCAGTTGTATTAATATAATTGGATTTTCAACATTGTATTTTATGGCATGTACACAAGGGTCACGATGACATTAATGAGTGGTTCACAAAAGTAAAACTGAGCCGTGCAATTCAGATAAGGCATGTTAATGCACATTCTCTGAGCAAATTAGATAGTTGATGTTCATTGCCCTCTTTTTATACAAAGTGAACACAATATTTGGGCGACACAAAAGGTTACAAAGTGCTGGAGTAACTCAGCAGGTCAGCCAGCATCTCTGGACAACATGGAAAGGTAACATTTCACATTGATTTCCTTCTTCAGAAGAAGTCTCAACCCGAAACGTCACCTTTCCATGGTCTCCAGAGATGCTGTCTGACCTGCTGAGTTACTTCAGCACTTTGTGTAATTTTGCTTATTAATCAACATCTGCAGTTCTTTGTTTCTATCAATATCTCAGTGGATAAAAGTTTATTGTGACTCGTCCCTAGGTACAGTGAAATTCTTTGTTTTTCCATATAAAGTACACAAAAGAGTAGCCACAAAGTTACAAAAAGTACTCGTCCCTTCTTCGTACCCCACACTGGGTCTCTCTTTGTTCTCGGCGACGCAACCAAACCGCCGGGGCTCTGACTGCGAGGCTCCAACCTCTGCCGGACCTCCAGGGACTCTGACCCCAGCCCGACTTCCGGGACTCAAGTCGCTGGGACTTCGACCTCGCAGCGCCAACTTCTCCGTTGGCCACGCCACCCTGTGGGAACCTTCAGCCACGCGTGGCACCATGTTGAGTTCTGTGGGATTCTACCCGGGTAAAAGCGCACTGATGAAATTATATGTTCATCTGTGATAGGAGCAGAATTAGGCCATTCGGCCCATCAAGTCTACTCCGCCATTCAATCATGGCTCATCTATCTTTCCCTCTTAACCCCATTCTCCTGCCTTCTCCCCATAAACTCCTGACACCTTTACTAATCAAGAATCTATCTATCTCTGCCTTAAAAATATCCATTGATGACCTCCACAGCCTTCTGTGGCAATGAATTCCACAGATTCACCACCCTCTGACTAAAGAAATTCATCTTTGGAGAGATAAACGAGGAACCGTTTGCTGAAGGCGTGAATCTGGCGTAGAATGAAGTAAAGTTGGGTGCATTGCAGGTCTGGGTGAGCGAGGCCTGGAGCGAGGGCCTGCTGGTGCCGCTACATCGCTGCCAGTGTGGAACGCAGGACATGGAAGGAGAACTGTTGCGAAAAGTCACAGATCAGCTGTCAGTACCTGTCTGAAGGAGTGTCTCAACCCGAAACATCGCCCATTCCTTCTCTCCAGAGATGCTGCCTGTCCTGCTTAGTTACTCCTGCTTTTTGTGTCTATCTAAAGAAATTCCTCCTCATCTCCATCCTAAAGGAACGACCTTTAATTCTGAGGCTATGACCTCTGCTCCTAGACTCTCCAACTAGTGGAAATTATGGAAGAAAATTCTATGAGAATAGCTTTGACAAGGCTTCTCGTCCCGTTCCCCAATTCATTGTGTTTTGCTCAAGTTGCATCTCGGTACAAAGAGAGTGAGATCCATCTTTGTGAATATCTGCTTGCAGGAAGAGGGATTTTGATGTTGCAACAATTCAACACATCATTAAGGAAACTGGTTAAGATCGGTTACAAATTTTGACACATTAACAGACTGTAATAAGCAGAAGTATTTCTGTGTGATAACCCGGAAACATTGTAAAATGATTCACTTGCACAACTCATTAAGGAAATGGCAATCAGTCACTCATGCTTTGTACATATATTTTAAACCATGCACAAATTCTTAATTTTAATGAAGCTTGGTATATTGGGGAAAGGAGAAAGAGAGAGATTTGAGTACTTCCTATGAGCTTGCCAGTGGTTTTGGCTAAATCCACAATTTTTGTTGTGTCTAATGTTCAGGGGCCATGAAGAAGAGCATTCTGACAGCTGGGGCGTTTATCAGCTTTGCTGGCCCAGGAAAGGGCAGCATTGTGGCACACCGGTAGACATGCTGCCTCACAGTGCCAGAGACCTGACTCTGGGTGCTGTCTACGGAGTTTGTACGTTCTCCCTGTGACCTTGTGGATTTTCTTCGCTGTCCAGTTTCCTTCATTCTAAAGACGCGCAGGTTTGTAGGTTAATTGACTTCTGTAAATTGTCCCCTAGTGTATAGGATGGAACTTGTGTATGGATGATGGCTGGTCGATTCGGACATGGTGGGCCGAAGGGCCCGTTTCCACACTATCTCTCTGAACTATACAGTACAATCCATTTTCCAGGGATGCTGCCTGTCCTGTTGAGTTACTCCAGCACTTTGTGTCTTATCCTGGTGAATCTCCCCTGCACACTCTCCAGCCCAATCACTTACTTCCAATTGTTTGGCAACCTTCAACTGTGTTTAATAAAGTCACAACATAACATCCCACTTTTATGTCCCAACCCATGAAGGCAAGCTTGTCACGTGCCTTCTTCATTACCCTATCTGTTGCTCCTGTCAGGGAACTGTGGACCTTGAACCCCAGAACCCTTCTGTTTATCAACTTTGCTTGGTACACCCTGTCATTAATTACATAAGGATATAGATCAGCCGGTAAGATGAAAGGTGAATTTGTCAGACAGTACCAATACGTGTGGGGGCAAATATTCAACAAGCCTATCGTGTTTTTAATTTTCAATGCTATCATAAAATGCAGTTTACAAAGAGTAGAGTGTCTGTGAAGGTATGCCTGAAAGTTTTTCTACTCTTCTAGATAACACATGACTAGGAGCTTTTATTGCTTTAAACAAAGTATCAACATTCTGGTTATCATCTGTAAGGAAAGTTGAAAACAACCCGCTCAAAATCACAGCAAGTACACAAGACAGATCTATTGAGTCTGTTGGATCTTTGCACGAGGGATAAGCTAGTTGTACAGTGCCCTCCATAATGTTTGGGACAAAGACCCATCCATCATTTATTTATTTGCCTCAGTACTCCACAATTTGAGATTTATAATTGAAAAAAATCACGTGGTTAAAGTGCACATTGTCAGATTTTATTATAGGCCATTTTTATACATTTTGGTTTCACCATGTAGAAATTACAGCAGTGCTTATACAGAGGCCCCCATTTGGGGGCACCACAATGTTTGGGACACATAGCTTCACAGGCGTTTGTAATTGCTCAGGTGTGTTTAATTGCCTCCTTAATGCAGGTACAAGAGAGCTCTCAGCACCTAGTCTTTCCTCCAATCTTTCTATCACCTTTGGAAACTTTTATTGCTGTTTATCAACATGAGGACCAAAGTTGTGCCAATGAGAGTCAAAGAAGCCATTATGAGACTGAGAAACAAGAATAAAACTTAGAGAAATCAGCCAAACCTTAGGCGTACCAAAATCAACTGTTTAGAACATCATTAAGAAGAAAGAGAGCACTGATGAGCTTACTAATTGCAATGGGACTAGCAGGCCAAGGAAGACCTCCACAGCTGATGACAGAAGAATTCTCTCTATAATAAAACAAAATCCCCAAACACCTGTCCGGCAGATCAGAAACACTCTTCAGGAATCGGGTGTGGATTTGTCAATTACCACTGTCCGCAGATGTCTTCATGAACAGAAATACAGAGGCTACACTGCAAGATGCAAACCACTGGTTAGCTGCAAAAATAGGATGGCCAGCTTAAAGTTTGGCAAGAAGTACTTAAAAGAGCAACCACAGTTCTGGAAAAAGGTTTTGTGGACAGATGAGACGAAGATTAACTTATATCAGAGTGATGGGAAGAGCAAAGCATGGAGGAGAGAAGAAACTGCCCAATATCAAAGCATACCACCTCATCTGTGAAACATGGTGGTGGGGGTGTTATGGCCTGGGCATGTATGGCTGCTGAAGGTACTGGCTCACTTATCTTCATTGATGATGCAACTGCTGATGGTAGCAGCATAATGAATTCTGAAGTGTATGGACACATCCTATCTGCTCAAGTTCAAACAAATGCCTCAAAACTCATTGGCCGGCGGTTCATTCTACAGCAAGACAATGATCCCAAACATACTACTAAAGCAACAAAGGGGTTTTTCAAAGCTAAAAAATGGTCAATTCTTGAGTGGCCAAGTCAATCACCCGATCTGAACCCAATTGAGCATGCCTTTTATATGCTGAAGAGAAAACTGAAGGGGACTAGCCCCCAAAACAAGCATTAGCTAAAGATGGCTGTAATACAGGCCTGGCAGAGCATCACCAGAGAAGACACTCAGCAACTAGTGATGTCCATGAATCGCAGACTTCAAGCAGTCATTACATGCAAAGGATATGCAACAAAATACTAAACATGACTACTTTCATTTACATGACATTGCTGCGTCCCAAACATTATGGTGCCCTGAAGTGGGGGTCGATGTATAAACACTGCTGTAATTTCTACATGGTGAAACCGAAATGTGTAAAAATGGCCTTTGTTAAAATCTGACAATGTGCACTTTAACCACATGTGATTTTTTTCTATTACAAATCTCAAATTGTGGAGTACAGAGGCAAATAAATAAATGATGGGTCTTTGTCCCAAACATTACGGAGGGCACTGCATTTTCATTCCCTCTGTCCATAGTATTGCAAATTCCTTAGCTATTTGTTCAGCTCCTGATTAAATCTATCTCCACTACTAGTCCTGGCAATGCCTCCAGATTTGGGAACAGTTTCTCTATCTATTCTACCTATACCCTTCATGATTTTTAAATAGGTCTATCTGATCTTCACACTCCCTTCTCTGTTCCAAGGAAACCAACTCCAGCTTCAGTCTGTCACAAAAGCATTTTGATCTGTCTCTTCTGCATTCTTTTCAAAGCCTTCACACTTTTCCCAGTGTGGGGCCCAGAATATTACTTCACTCGTGGCCAAACCACAAAGGTTTGACATGATTTTGTTGCTTTGTGCTCTTTGTTTTTACATACTTGGCTAATAAATTAATTACAATACAATACCATTATTTGAAGCCTTCGTGCGTTAACCACAACCTCAACCTGTTCTGATAATTTCCATGAGCTATTCACGTAAACCCTTTGGCCTTCTAGCATTTTTAGAATTGTGTCACAGTTTATATTGCCTTCTATTCTTCCTACAAAATGTAACACTTTGTATTTCTCAATATTAAATGTTACTAGTTATCATTTCATCAATCTGGCCTCCACTGCATCTTCAAAGATTATGTTGTCTGCAGATTTGCAGCATGTGCCCTGTACATCCAATTTGAAATATGTTGAGTAGAACAGTGCCTACCGCTGATAAACTCCTTTCCACATTCCCCTCCTGTCCATAAAACATCTCACTGCTGCTTTGATTCCTGTTGACCAATTTTCTATCCATATTGCTATAGTCCAATTTACTTAGTGCCTTTCAACCTGAATAACATTGATTAAGTGACACCTCTTTGGAGGCACACATGGAGCCCTTATTATGACTTCATCAGAAAACTTTATCATATTATTTAGACATGATTTTAGTTTAAAAATCCATGCTGTATTTTTCTAATGAATGGATATTTGTCTAGGCAATTATCATATTATTTAATTGATTATCATTTTCAGAACTCTCCCTACCACTGAGATGAACCTACCCGTTCTGTCTGCTTGAATAAGATTGCAGTGAAAAATCAAACAAAGATATAACAGTTGCAAGTTTCTACTTTTCTGGAAACTTTTGAGGAGTTGGACCTGTAAACTGGAATTAGAATCCATCACCTGGGCCAGCAGATTATCCATTTTATGCAGCGACCTTCCCTGTGCCAGCTTTTCTACTCCAGCAGTCTTGTCTTCCTTGGTGAAGACTGATGTAGCAAACTCGTATTGTACTTCAGCTATGTCTTCTGCCTCCATGAGTAGATTTCCTCTTTGGTTTCTGATTGGCCTCTTCAATTAAAAACCTTTACCCATTCATATTACACAAAAATATTTTCGATTCCCTTTTCAAGTTTTGCCAGTCATTTCAAATGCTCTTTTTTAAGTGCTCATTTTGTTTTACGTCCCTGAACATTCAATAATCAGCTTGATTTTCACTTGCGTTAGCATTTATTTTTCATCTGCTCTTTTTTTCTATGTTTTTCTCTTTTTGGACATTCAAGAAACTCTG
The DNA here is from genome assembly GCF_053455715.1 of Rhinoraja longicauda. Taxonomy (NCBI): domain Eukaryota; kingdom Metazoa; phylum Chordata; class Chondrichthyes; order Rajiformes; family Arhynchobatidae; genus Rhinoraja; species Rhinoraja longicauda. The sequence goes on from NC_135958.1 coordinate 75,052,715, forward strand.
ACTTTAATTCTTATATTATATTATCCAGGATTGGAAATAAAAAATGGTTAAATATATTTGTACGAAGTATGCAATTAAAAGAGATGTACTGAATTGCCAGTATAGTAATTACTACAAATGTGTTTGGTATCAGTGACCTTAAATGTTTTGTTTTGTAGTTTTAAATCATTAGCTGAAATTAGTGTAGTAGTAGACTTAGTTCTGTGATCATGAAGGGCTTCTCTCGTATGGTGAATTCAGCCCAAAACCAGTTAACAAAGTCAGCAGTATGAGCAGTTTATCAATTATGATTATTTTGTGTAGCTCCAGCCATTAATTTCAAGGTGATAAAGAGCAACAAAACATTAATTCACCTGTTGCTACATAGAATTATACTATTTAATAGAATATTGTTATTTTTAAATCTTGTGTTCCAAAGGACTAACCGATGCCAACTCAAACCCAGTAACATTTTACCATCCAACCCTTCGCTGAAAATAGTATTGTGCCATTGTTTAATCTCTAAGTAGTAATATTTTTGAGAAGATCTTTCCATGTAATCTTAAAAAAAATTGGTCATGCGAGTAATTAATTTTATCGGAATTTTGAGAAAGGGGAATTAATTTCGCTGGGACAATCTTTTCGATATGACCCTAATTTCAGACCCATCTGTTTTAGATGTTAATTTTTTCAGTCATTTCCACTGCAACAATTAATTTGGGCAAAAAGGAGTTTCCACGATGCATTCCTTGTGTAAGGCGAAAAGACTTTTACTTTGCAAAATGAGATTGTATGTGTTAAAAGCCCATTTGCCCACAGAATAATGTAAAAAAGACATCATGGTATTTTTGTCGACAGCCAGGTGAGTGCTCCCTTGTGTTTTGGGCCATGTTTATCCTCTATCCAACTGTTTTTTTTCTGGTAAACAAAAGTCTGATCATTACCATATTTTTTTAGTGAGTTGTGGGAGAGTGCAAATTGGCTGAGATATTTCCTACATCACACCACAAAGATCTTCTTGTCAAATGCTTTGGAAGTCTTATAAGAAAATAACTGCAGATGCTGGTACAAATCGATTTATTCACAAAATGCTGGAGTAACTCAGCAGGTCAGGCAGCATCTCGGGAGAGAAGGAATGGGTGACGTTTCGGGTCGAGACCCTTCTTCAGACTTTGGAAGTCTTGATGCGTTTATTTATTTTTAACCTAATACCACAATTTATTTTGGGTTTCTCCGCAAGGAGTACATATAAAATTAACTCAAAACCATTGTGTTCTGACTTTTATCTATGTGTGAGGTTTCTGCAAATGTTAGTACATTCGTGCTAACCCTTTTAACACAAAATTACAGTTGTCCAAACAAAAATAGTTCTAAAATTGCAAACCATGACTTTGTGAGCCCATTAACAGGATCTCTGAGATTCAATAATTCTCATTCACCATCCATGATGTTCAATGTAAACGTTTTGCAGAATGTATGAAATTTTATTAACACACTTGTGAAAATTGGAATGACCAAATGACGGTGATCAATACTCCAATATCAGATTAATTTGCTTTCCAATGTAATAATATTTAAAAAGATGCCTCTCCACTTGCAAGCAATGACCTGCATTGTGCAAGGTTTCTTGACTATTGTATCTCATGATTGGATAATGCAGATTATAAACATTTTTTTGGCTCTGTTCTTGGAAGATTTAAAGAGTTTTTATTATTACACTCATTTGCAGGTGCAGTAATATGTTCTTCCTTACATGCAAATTAACTTTATCCCCTATCTAGACTTGGGGTCATTTACAGTATGTCTCAGGTATGTGGGAGGAAACTGGGGCCATCCACCCAGTGTCAGAGGTAATGTTGAAAACTCTCAGACTACACTGGAGGTAGTAATTTAACCGTAGTCACGGGAGTCATGAGGCAGCAGCTCTACCGATAGTGCCACACTATGTTGCCGTGATTCAATACTATTTTATAGTGTGAAATGTTTGTACGGTAGCAGTAAAACTATTGACATTTACATATTGTGCATGGCAGTGAAGCTGCACAATTGCTGAAATATAAATCATTAAGTTTCTACCATGTTATCATTGGCAGAGGAATTGCAGGGGGGAATTTAATCTGGGCAAGTATGATGTGTTGCATTTGGGATGGTTAAATGCAAAAGGAAAAGGGACAGTAAGTATCAGGACTCTGGATAATTAATGCACAGAGGTGGCTTGGGGAACAAATCCATAGCTTCCTGAAAGTGGCAACGTAAATAGATTGGAAGATAGTGCATGGCATATTTGCCCTAATTGGTTGGGGTGTTTAAGAAGCATTTAGATTGGCACCTGAACAAGCAGCATATGGAGGGAGACAGATGCAGACAGATATGCCGTTTAGATTGGCATCATGGTCAGCACAGACTGGGATGAAGGTCCTGTTCTTGTACAACATTGTTCTAAGTTCTAAGTGAAACAGTGTCATAATCATCTTGATGTATTATTAGAGTATAATAGTTTGTAATGTGGTTGTGGAGACCAAAGGTTCCTTGTTGCAGTGGCTTGCACCGAGATAGACCCTTTAAACAGGTCATCCCGCACTGCAGAATTGAAGGCGGTAGCTCTGAACTAGATTGCAATGATTGGGTACAACAGTATATCTCAGAGTACCTCGCATGTGAAACCATCTTCTTTAAGGTACAATAGACCAAGTGGACCCGTTGGGCCCAAACCTCTACTTGGTGCAGCACCCTCTCCTCCCCCCTCCCCTCCCCCACTCCCTCCCCCTCCACTCCATCCCCCTCAACCCCCCTTATCCCCCCTCCCCTTCCTCCTCCCCCCTCCCGCCCTAGGAGATAGATTTAAACGTTAAAATGTGAATAACTAAAAATATAACACCGATTTCAATGAAACTTCTTCAATTAGCACCAAAGGGACAATGATGAGTAAGGTGGGCCTAAAATTGTCACACTATCGTGTACCGTTTTGGCTGTAGTTCAGGAACAAACAAACAAATGAGAGTTTTAGTATATAGATTGCACAAATACGTTTTCTATAAAGTATTTTACATTTTGCTCCCAAGATGTTTGTTGTAGCTATTGTGGTATTCACAAATTTACATGCAAATTATGTTCTTCAGATATTATCTACAGGAGATATAATTGCTTCATTCGCAGACTGGTTTCAAACATTTACAAGTAATCACCTTTTACACATTCAGTGCAAATGAGGATTTGCTATTTTAAAACAAAAACTTGAGTTATGAGTTCTTTGGTATTTTGACATTTTTGCTTGGGCATGTTGTCTGCAGGTATTGGCACGCAGGCATGAACCTGCTGAGCATGTGGTGCATTCGGTGCAGGTTTTGTACTTTCAGGAAGGATGAGGGAATTGTGGTTTTTTTATAGCTACAAGTTCAGCACATTAAAGGAAAAAGGTACATGTACAATGCAAATGTTATCCTCTGTGGTAAAAAAAAGGCAGTCAATTCAGTGCTCTAGATGGTTCCATTTTGCAAATGAGAAATAATGCCTGAATTTTGGTTGGAATGAATGATGTTGGATATACTTCGTAAATTGCTTGTTTGAAGATGGGACCTCTATCACCTGTCGGTCATTTTCTTTATAACTTGTTCCTGATCATGGAGCCCTGTCTCTCGGCAATCCACTGATAAGCACAGTTCAGAAAGCACAACCATTGCAGAAAGTGGTCTCTTGCTACACAGGTGCTCATGCAGAGCAAAGATTAGAGCAAAGATCCCTAATGATCTGTGCTGTGATGCCTGTGTCTTGCTCATTAGTGTCGTGCCCATAGGACACCATATTTAGGAACAGGCTGAAAAAAAGAATGACAGGTGACAGCGGTACCATCTTCATACAATCAATTCACAAAGTTTTCATTCAAACCAAATGCAGGAATAATTTCTGTTTTATACAATGAAATAATTAGAGCACAGAATTTAGTACAAAAAAACTTGGCTTTTTTTTCAACTCACTAAAATCGAGGCAAATACATGGTGATTGATGACACAAAGAACTGCAGATGCCGGTTTGCAAAAATAAAGACACAATGCTGGAGTCAAGTCAAGTCAAGTCAAGTCAATTTATTTGTATAGCACATTTAAAAACAACCCACGTTGACCAAAGTGCTGCACATCTGACCAGGAAAAAAAAAAGAAACATACAGTGGCAGGCAGCCAAACACAACGGCGCGGCCATCTTGAACAAAATGTTAATTCAATCACCCACAGTCCAACAACAAAAGCATTAAATAAGCATCAAAATTACACCCCCTAAAAACCCCCAAAAACACAGTCCAACAATAAAAGCACTAAACAGGCGCCCAAATTACCCAACCCCAAAAAAAACCCAAAACACAGTCCAACAATAAAAGCATTAAATAGGCATTCAAATCACACAACCCCAAAACCCCCCAAAACACAGTCCAACAATAAAAGCACTAAACAGGCACCCAAATTACCCAACCCCAAAAAACCCCCAAAACACAGTCCAACAATAAAAGCATTAAATAGGCATTCAAATCACACAACCCCAAAACCCCCAAAAACACAGTCCAACAATAAAAGCGCTAAACAGGCATTCAAATTACACAACCCCAAAACCCCCAAGGCAGCATCTCTAGAGAATATAGATGGGTGATGTTTCAGGTCCTAACCTGGAACGGTACCTACCCATGTTCTCCAGAGATGTCTGACCCGCTGAATTACTCCAACACTGTTACATGATGAAAGTCATGTTCATGATGTCTCTTCATGGATGAAATCCTCATTGCTATTCAACAGCTCTTCAGCCAATGAAAAGAGGCATTAAAGAGGATTCTTGCATTGACTTAGCATTCCCACTGCAGTTATTGCATTTGCATTTCCCTACTTTCTCACGAGAGATAAATTTGTAAGATCTAGGTCCCTGGAAATCTTTTTTTATCCTCTTCCCAGATAAAGTTGAGACTGCAGCATCACCATGCTGCAGCTCAAGAGGATAGCTCTCAACTACCACCTCAAGTTTCAGGATAGATGATAAATGACAGCAGTATTTGTATTCAGTAAATAAACAATATTAAGAAACAATCAGTCTTAATCACTGATTGCAGCCCTAATTAATTAGACTGAAATGTTACATTTCATTCAGTAATACTCTCCATTGCATTAATTGTGATTAAAATGGAGAAAGAAGCTTGTAAAATCATTTTGTTCCTTTTTGATAAGGTTAATACTTCCCATGAGTGTGTTTTTGTACCTAGGTGGGGAAATAAGTTGTTGACTTTTAACATTTTATTTTTTTCAATTGCCAGACTAATCATGAATTATTAATCATTTAAAATATTATTAAAATAACATTTCAGAATTAGCTGTTCAGCTAAGTATCTTGCTATCAGATTGTCAGGGTACTGAGACATTTTTGCATGTTTAAGTTTAATCATTGCCCTCATGGTAAGTAATTTAGTATAGTTCAGGGCATTATGTGTAATTTGCCATAGGATTAAATAGACTGATAGCTGTTTTTTTAAAATCCTAGATTTTCTTTCTTTGGAATTTAAATGTGGTATTAAAGGCGGCACGGTAGCGCAGCGGTAGAGTTGCTGCTTTACAGCGAATGCAGCGCCGGACACTCAGGTTCGATCCTGACTACGGGTGCTGCACTGTAAGGAGTTTGTACGTTCTCCCCGTGACCTGCATGGGTTTTCTCCGAGATCTTCGGTTTCCTCCCACACTCCAAAGACGTACAGGTATGTAGGTTAATTGGCTGGGTAAATGTTTAAACAAAAAAAAAAAAAATTGTCCCTAGTGGGTGTAGGATAGTGTTAATGTATGGGGATCGCTGGGCGGCACGGACTTGGAGGGCCGAAAAGGCCTGTTTCCGGCTGTATATATATGATCCGCCACAATATGATAAATTTATGATGTGATTAAAAGGTAATGATTCTTACTTTGACCTGTTGTTTTGCAATATGGGTTTTCTTTAATTTTTCCCTTGTTCCTCTTATATTCTACACTATTAGCCATGTGAAACGGTTACAACTCTTGGCTTATTGTAAGGCCAGTATGTAACGGGTCAGCAGGATAATTGTAAGGAGGGGATGGACGCACAAAGCTTACTTTTCACTCCACAGCTAGTAGAGGTACCTGGCAAGAGCCAGATGTAATCGAAGATTGAATAGCCACAAATGTACTGCGGCTACAAGAAGCTGGAAGGAATATTAAATCTGAGAAAATATTTTGGTGTTCTTTGATCAATCATCCCTTCTATAAAGTTTGAAGGAGGTCTCAATGTATTTTGCATTGCAGGCTTTGGGCAGCATTTTTATTGTGTACATGGAGGAAAGACTGCTTCTATTATCATAGTTAACCATAGGTGGTGGATATTAATTTCCTGAAGAGCATTGGAATGCTGGTGAAGCTCGTAAATTGTGAAGTTAGGGCAATTAGAGTGACCAGTTAGAATTTAGAGTGATACAGTGTGGAAACAGACCATTCGGCCCAACTTGCCCACACTGGCCAACATGTCCCAACTACACTCATCCCAACTGCCCACATTTGGTCCATATCCATCCAAACCTGTCCTATCCATGTACCTGTGTAGGAAGGAACTGCAGTCTGAAGAAGGGACTTGATCCGAAACATCACCCATTCCTTCTCTCCAGATATGCTGCCTGCCACGCTGAGTTACTCCAGCTTTTTGTGTCTATCCATGTACCTGTCTAACTGTTTCTTAAATGTTGGGATAGTCCCTGCCTCAACTACCTCCTCTGGCAGATTTTCCATACACCCACCACCCTTTGTGTGAATAAGTTACCCCTCAGATTCCTATTAAATCTTTTTTTTGTTCCTTTTTTGTACCTCTTGGATATAATTTTTCCTTCGTCCATCTGCAGTGCGAGACTAAACTGGGCAGTGCCCACAAAAAGCTCGTACAGGTGCTAAAGCATCAATGGACTATGTATGAGAAAGTTTTTTAATCTATGCCCGATTATGTTGCAACACAGTCGATGCATCTCTGCTCAAGGGTATTGTCCTATAATATATTTGACAAAACACCATCAATTACAAATGAAAATGAGACTACAAATCTTCAAGTATTCTTCAAATAAAAACAATGTTTTCTTACTTATTGGAATATTTTGTTTACATCTAACTATTAAGATAGGCCATTGCTTTCCCCCCAGTATTTTCCATGCAGACTTCACAATGTAGCACCTCTCATCTGATGCCAATTAATCCTACTGTAAGCAATGCTATTGAAAAGCTTTGTGTTACTGTTGTGAGTTTCCAGAAGAACCCAGAGATGTCTACTATTATCCAAATAAAGTTCAAATGCTTTTTTGAAAATTGGCTCTGGAGTATAATTGAACATGTAGTCAGTTATTTTGCTGCTGTCATTAATTAGGCTACCATTTGCAATGAAAGACATAATAGCTGTGTTTAAAAGCCAATGGGTATTTACTGAAAATAAATGAGAATTTGGAGAGAGAAAAATCGTTGAGCATTAATTCTTCCTGTTCCATAAATTAAATCCATCTAAGTTGTTAACCCTGGTTTACTGGGTCTCGTGATCAACTGCATGCTCAAATTGGCATTTTCAGTGCATTGGGCAATTATGTTAACATCCCTCATTTAGGATATTATGGATTCAAAGCCTTTTGCTGTACTTATGCACTTAATCTAAGATATTTCTGTTTATTGTTGAGGAAATGCTGTTTTGTCACTGGGCCAACTCCAAGATGAAAAGTTAAACAGAGACTCCTTTCATCCATTTTGTAAATCAACTGACTCCACCAACTTATGGAGGAAGTCTTTCCAGTGTGGTGACCATCGACAATCGACCCATCTAACTGCTCCAAAAATGTCCCGTCGATTGGCTTTTGACTTTTTGTTACTATTTTGGAAGCTCATTACCCATAAAGTGAAAGAAAATAACTGCAGATGCTGGTACAAATCGAAGGTATTTATTTCACAAAATGCTGGAGTAACTCAGCAGGTCAGGCAGCGTCTCAGGAGAGAAGGTCGGGTCGAGACCCTTCTTCAGACTGATGTCAGGTGGGCGGGACAAAGGAAGGATATAGGTGGAGACAGGAAGATAGAGGGAGAACTGGGAAGGGGGAGGGGAAGAGAGGGACAGAGGAACTATCTAAAGTTGGAGAAGTCAATGTTCATACCGCTGGGCTGCAAGCTGCCCAAGCGAAATATGAGGTGCTGTTCCTCCAATTTCCGGTGGGCCTCACTATGGCACTGGAGGAGGCCCATGACAGAAAGGTCAGACTGGGAGTGGGAGGGGGAGTTGAAGTGCTCAGCCACCGGGAGATCAGGTTGGTTGAGGCGGACTGAGCAAAGGTGTTGAGCGAAACGATCGCGTTAGGTTTCGCAGATGTAAATAAGTTGACATTCAGAGCAGCTGACATTCAGAGCAGCGGATACAATAGATGAGGTTGGAGGAGGTGCAGGTGAACCTCTGTCTCATCTGGAAAGACTGTTTGGGTCCTTGAATGGAGTTGAGGGGGGGAGGTAAAGGGACAGGTGTTGCATCTCCTACGGTTGCAGGGGAAAGTGCCCGGGGATGGGGTGGTTTGGGTAAGAAGGGACAAGTGGACGAGGGAGTTATGGGGGGAACAGTCTCTGTGGAACGCAGAAAGGGGAGGGGATGGGAAGATGTGGCAAGTAGTAGGGTGCCGTTGGAGGTGACGGAAATGTTGGAGGATGATTTGTTGGATATGCTGGCTGATGGGGTGGAAGGTGAGAACGACGGGGATTCTGTCCTTGTTATGAATGGGGGGAGGAGGAGCAAGAGCGGAGTTGCGGTATATAGAAGTGGCCCTAGTGAGAGCCTCATCTATAATGGGAAAGGGGAAGCCCCGTTTTCTGAAGAATGAGGACATTTCTGATGCCCTCGTGTGAAACACCTCAACCCGGGTGCAGATGCGGCGTAGACGGAGGAATTGGGAGTAGGGGATAGACTTTTTGCAGGAGACAGGGTGGGAGGAAGTGTAGTCGAGATAGCTGTGCGAGTCAGTGGGTTTATAGTAGATGTCCGTCACTAGTCTTTCTCCTGTGATGGAGATGGTGCGGTCCAGAAAGGGAGATGTCGGAGAAAGGGAGATGTCGGAGATAGTCCAAATATATTTAAGAGCAGGATGGAAATTGGAAGTAAAGTGTATGAAGTCAGTGAGTTCTGCATGGGTACAAGAGGTAGCACCAATGCAGTCGTCGATGTAGCGGAGGTAGAGTTCAGGGATGGGGCCAGTGTACATCCGGAACAGGGATTGTTCGACGTACCCGACAAAGAGGCAGGCATAGCTAGGGCCCATGCGAGTGCCCATAGTTACGCCTCTGGTTTGGAGGAAGTGGGAGGAGTCAAATAAGTTATTAAGGGTAAGAACCAGCTCTGCTTAACGGAGGAGAGTGTTAGTAGATGGGGATTGGCTGGTTCTACGGTCGAGGAAGAAGCGGAGGGCTTCAAAACCATCCTTGTGGGGGATGGAAGTGTAGAGTGACTGGACATCCATGGTGAAGATGAAGGAGTGTGGGTCTGGAAACCGGAAGTTATGAGGAGATGGAGAGCATGTGAGGTGCTTGGACGTAGGTGGGGAGGGATTTGACCGGGGGGATAGGATGGAGTCAAGGTAGGTGGAAATAAATTCGGTGGGACATGAACAGGCAGAAACAATGGGTCTGCCGGGACAGTTCTGTTTATGGATTTTGGGTAGGAGGTAAAATCGGGCCGTGCGGGGCTGGGGAACGATAAGTTTGGAGGCATTAGAGGGTAGATCGCCAGAAGTGGTGAGGCCCGTGATGGCGCTGATGATTAAGGTCTGGTGTCCGTGATGGTGCTGAAAAATGATGGCCCATAAAGTGAATGTCCTTGATTCCGTTAGAGCAGTTTTTAGTTTTAGAAATGCAGCATGGAAATAGGCCCTTTAGCCCTCCAAGTCCGTGCTGACCAGTGATCACCCATACACTAGTTCTATCCTACATATTAGGGTCAATTAACCTACATACCATCACGTCTTTGTGATGTGGGAGGAAACAGGAGGAAACCCACGTGGTCACAGGGAGAACATACAAACTCCACACAGATGGTGCACGAGGTCAGGATTGTGCCCAGGTCTCTGGTGCTGTGAGGCAGCAGCTCGACCGCTGTGTCGCTTGTGTTGCTGCCCTTGAAATGATTTTGTATGGATTTCTTAAACATTTGTTGCAGACATGGATTCTAGTTTTAAACCATTATTTTGGCATCTGTTTCAACTACATCAATAACATTTTATAGTTGTACAATTTTATTCCTTACCAGGAAACCCTACTAAGTATTTCATAAACATCTATTGATCTCATTTACCATTTAGGCATGGATTTCACATTTATTTTCCAGGTGAGGTGATAATGGTGAGAACAGCTGTAACTGTAAAATCAACCAACTAGCACCAGAGTTCTACTGTTGGGGTAACAGCATGAATATTACAAGTGCTAAGTAAACTCGGCTATAGCCTTCCCTGCCCTTACCTCATCAGAAAGGTGCATGCCGCTGGAGCTTCAGTCTTCAGATTGAGCAAATTCTTGCTCTATGTTGGCAAAATGTGTTGCGTTGCAAAATATATCTGAAATTAATAATCATAACACTTTTAGAAATAAGAAAACAAAAATGTAGAAATGTGCCTGTGTTATACTTATCAGTGAGAAGCGATTCCTGAAAACTTAGCATCAGGGGTACTATCAGTGTTTGAAAATCACCAGGACAAGCATTTTCATTCTGGCAATTTACTAATTAGATTCTATTGAAAGCCTCTAATTTATATATTTTAATAGCACCTTTAAGTTTTTTAAAATTTGGCTTTATTGAATTCATTGAAAAGTGCTTTAAATTTCACGTTTTTAAAAAAATTGTAAGTTATGCCTCCTATTGTATCTTATTTAAGTATTTTCAGTCTTGCTTTTGCTCAAGGCCATGCTTTGAGGATATTATATGTCTGAACATATTTTGGGAAGAACAAGTTTAAAATTGAATCTTTTAAAATGTTGGTAGCAGGTGATTGCAATTCTATCCATGCAGCAGGCGCATTCAGTTGGGGGTGTACCAGTGAATGCTGCTAAACTTTATCAATCTAATGCTGACTCATTGTGTTGGGTGTTGCTGTGCAGTCTCGTGAACTGAAGGATTGACAAATATTTATATAGTGTTCCTGAGGATATCCAAGACAACTTTGCAGCCAATAAAATACTTCATAAATGCAGTCATTGTATGAAGTAGAAGAACCAAAACAAGCTCCCACAAGTAACTGTGATGGAATAACCAGATGATCTGTTCCCGTGAAGTTGCTTGAGGAATAAATATTGGCCTGGGTATCAAGGAGAATGTCGCAGTCTTCTGAGTAGTGCAATGTAATCAACTATTACACCTTAGATGGCAGCTTTAATATCTCATTTAAAAAGTGAGATATCCAACAAGTTAATACCCTATTTTTACTGCTCTGTCTGTTTAGATTTCACTGCACATTCCAGATTGTGGCATGAATCCATCTAACGTGAGAACACTGCAACTTCCTTCTGAAAAATTATTACAATAGGTTATCTTAATTCTTTTTAAGATTCTTATTTGTAACTTAAATTCCTCCGTCTCTTTCTCTGCATTGTCGAAGGAGAAAGGATACCCCCAGTATTGTTATGGCAAAGGTTTATTAGTCTTGGAAAAATAACAGGCTCATTTACGCCCAAATGGTTTTAAAGTAACTTGATCTACCGTAGTGAGATTATGCAGATGTTTGAATGTAGTTCATTAGATAAAGTTATTTAAACTGCTTCCTTTCCAAAATACAATGAAATGTGTATCTGATGAGCTATTATTCAAGTAAAAGTGCTTTTATTGGAGTTGGAAGGAATAGGGTCCACTTATTTGCTATTCAGCTTCCTTAAGCTTCCTGTCTCTAGCATTATTGTTCACCAAACTCAGCTGTTTCTGAATGCCACTAATCAAATAGCTTGTTTATTTTTTTTAATTGGTTGTCAGAATATTTTAACTTGCTGTGCACAAGGTGGGATTTGGTGGGTAGCGGGTTATTTAGTTCAGGCCAAGAAGAACACAACTGTTCATAAAAATGTGTTGATTTTAGTGCTGTGTCGATCATGGTTTATATAGCTCACATAGTTGGGGATGGAAACTTATGAGGGAGTTATTTTTCCATTTATTCTGCAAATGCTGATGGCTGGTTACCACCACCCACTTGATTTTTATTTTTAAATGACAAAGTGTGATGTGGAAGTTGATTCTGTAAAAACATCGTGTACAAAGTGACTGATAGATTTAGCTTTGCACATTGTTGTCCGTAATTACTGTGGCACATATACCAGTCAAATGATTGTATAGCATAAATATAAGTACAAAAAAAATGGTATCCCAGTTGGAGAATCGGGATTGAATCAACTGTACCATTTTCACCATTCTTTTTGTGCTTCAGAAAACGTGTTTTTAAGATTTTCATCTTCAAAGTCCTCCAATATCTACATGGTTTCTCAGTATTCAGTCTTTTACTGATACAAATATCCACGTGTATCTTCCTCATTGACACTAATAATCTCGTGCCCATGTTACCTTTGTTCTGATTCACACCTTCTCATGAGAATTTGTCTTCACCACTAGGCTTTTTAAAAAATGTTTATACCTTCAAAAGGTCCTATGACTGCTTTAAGTCTTTTAACTCCACTTGCTTTTACTTTTCTGAACGCCTAGTTATAATTTGCCACCAAAATAGTTCAGCAGAAGTTCTGTACTTGTGAGGAGTGCCCTCCTTTATCCTTGTTACTTGGTTTTACAGTGCCCTCCGTAATGTTTGGAACAAAGACCCATCATTTATTTATTTGCCTCTGTACTCCACAATTTGAGATTTTTAATAGAAAAAAGTCTATAGTAGTTTGATGTTGAGGTATGGCTCTGGTTGGGATTGTGCAGTTCAAGAGCCAGATGGTTAATGGAAAGAAGATTTTCTTGAACCTGGAGATAACTGTTCTCCGGCTCCTCTATCATCTTTCCATTGGTAGCAGTGAGATGAGAGCAATGCCAGGTATTAGCTGTTGCCTCAGCAAGCGCTTCCTGTAGATGCCTTCGATGCCAGGGAGGTCAATACCCGTGATGAACTGGGCAACGTCCACCAATTCTTTAATGAAATCAGATGCGGGAGGGGATAGGAAAGATAGGCCGAGGAAAAGAAATCCAGGTGGATAGGTGTGTCGTGCAGGGCAGATGGCATGGGAAAGGAGTGAAAGAGAAAACGACACAGGCAGAATCTCTGGAGAACATGGATAGGTGACATTTCAGATCATTTCAAAGTTTCAGACTGAAACATTACCTTTTCATGTTCTCCAGAGATGCTGAGTTATACTAGCTCTTTGTGTCCTTTTATGTAAACTATCATCTGCAATTCATTGTTTCGACAAAGGACAAGAAAACCCAGGTGGTCTGGTAGGAGTTGAGAAAAAACACGGGTTGAGTGGGTTACCTCTCAACCCGAGATCTGTGTGTCCTAGTGCATCAGTCACTGAAAGGAAGCATGCAGGTACAGCAGGCAGTGAAGAAAGCCAATGGAATGTTGGCCTTCATAACAAGAGGAGTTGAGTATAGGAGCAAATAGGTCCTTCTGCAGTTGTACAGGGCCGTAGTGAGACCGCACCTGGAGTACTGTTTGCAGTTTTGGTCTCCAAATTTGAGGAAGGATATTCTTGCTATTGAGGGTGTGCAGCGTAGGTTTACTAGGTTAATTCCCGGAATGGCGGGACTGTCATATGTTGAAAGACTGGAGCGACTAGGCTTGTATACACTGGAATTTAAAAGGATGAGAGGGGATCTTATCGAAACGTATAAGATTATTAAGGGGTTGGACACGTTAGAGGCAGGAAACATATTCCCAATGTTGGGGGAGTCCAGAACCAGGGGCCACACTTTAAGAATAAGGTGTAGGCCATTTAGAACGGAGATGAGGAAAAACTTTTTCAGTCAGAGTTGTAAATCTGTGGAATTCTCTGCCTCAGAAGGCAGTGAAGGCCAGTTCTCTGAATGCATTCAAGAGAGAGCTAGATAGAGCTCTTAAGGATAGTGGAGTCAGGGGGGTATGGGGGGAAGGCAGGAACGGGGTACTGATTGAGAATGATTGGCCATGATCCACATATGCAGAGTTCCTCCAGCAGTTTGGTTTTGTTTTGCTCAGGATCAGTGTTGCATTGCTAATTTTTTAGGTGCTGGAGCTGTCACTGGTGCCGGAGCGGCCGCTGTTAAATTCCCCACTAGTTAAAATTCCCCACTGTTTATTTTGGCTTTTTTTTTACACAGGTGCTGGAGCGGCTCTCCGGTGAGCTCCGGCAGCACTGCACCCCTGCTCAGGATTCCAACATCTGCATTCTCCTGCGTCTTCATGCAATTGTTATGATTTTGAATGAGGTTGATGACCTTAAAATTTTGCTTTTTTTTTCTGGCAGGCATAATATTGATTTAAATCTGGTTGTAACAGTTGAGAAATCAAGATTAGATAAATTGAAAGATGGAACAATGGGAACAATGAAGGCAACCTGGAGAATATTTGAGAATAATTGCTTCTGCCCTTCAAACATTGGAAATTGCAGCTTATAAATAGATGTTTTAATAATATCTTGAGTAAAATTAGTTTGCCATATTCTAGTGCCAACAGTAAGCAAATAGTTGCAAAGCCAATTAATAAATCGAAATATCAGCATTTTGCAAGTATTGATAATCATAAATAAATTCAACTGGCAGAATAATAATTGGGCATGTCTTTTTTTAACAAACATTTAAGAACAGATTAAATTGCAGTCAATATTCCTGTTTCGTAACAACACATTTCTACTCTGCACTTAAGACTAAGTCAGAGCATTCAACCACATGGCTGTATATTTTCAGTAGAAAAAACTGCAAAAAAATACAGAAAATAAGATACCTACTGTTTGTGGGGGCTATTAAATTACATTTTAATTCTGTTATTTCAAATTTTACCGCAGAGTTCTACTTTTCAGAAATATATCAATTCACATTTTTTGAATTTATTCATTAAACTTTAAGATTCTACATTTATCATCCACAGTGTTTGGTTGTTGGGTTGTGAAGAATAAGTAATTATTATGCAAGTAGAGTGCTTGGAGTTCGGTCTGTTTTTTCTCTATTACTATTGCATATTACTAAACACAAGGTTATCCTTGAGCAGCCTACAGTGAGGTACCTTTTACAATATATATTTTTTATATTGCATGAACAAGAACAATCCTTCATTCTTGAGTGGTTTACTTGGCGCAGATGTTAATACTGCTGAAAATGTGTGATTCAGAAAAAATAAGTGTCTACTAACTGTGCCAAGTCATCCTAACTTAATACATTGCTGGAGGTGCATAGTGTAGGATGTGAGAAGAATGCTGAAAGTCATCAGGGGAATATAGATAAGGTGAAGTGTGCAACTACACAAGTTGGAATATTATGTAGAAAAATATCAGGTCATCCACTTCAACGAGGAAAAAATAGAATGCAGAGCTTTTTAAAAAAATGTTGACGGGGTAAAGGTTTTGGTGTTCAGAATCTGGATATCTTTGTGCAGGAATGACTAAAGTTGGTAGATCAATAAACAGCTGAGAAGATAAATGACAAATTGGCCTTTATTGGAAGAGCATTTGAATGAGAGAAGAATATCTTCGAGTTACTTGGAGCCCTGCTGCAGATCTGGAAGAGGTATCAATATCTAAGGAGGCATATATTTACAAGAGAGAGGATTTGTGGGATTGATTCCTGAGATGGTGGGTTGCAGACTTGATCTTTTCTCTGAAATTGAGGAGCATGAAGATGGAAATTTCTTTACCCAAAGGATGGTGAATCATTGGATTTATTTTTCCAAGAGCACGCGATAGGCACAATTTGAGCATTTTTAAGATTGAGGTTAATAGATATTCTACAAGGTTAGTGTGGGAAAGTAAGCTGATGAAAAAGATATAGAAACGAGGAACTTCAAATGCCGGTTCACAAAAGTAGACACACAGTGCTCGAGTAGCTCAGTTGGTCAGAAAGCATCTTAAGAGAACATGAATAGATGATGTTTTCGGTCGGGACCCCTCTTCAGACTGATTGTGGGAGGAGGGAGGAGAGGTGGGGCAGGACGAAGCCTGGCAGGTAATAGGCTGACACAAATGAGGAGGGTAATAGGTTCTGTTTCTTTAGAGGAACTAGCACATAATAATAAAATGGTTATTGAATGCTGGGAAGGGAACATATTCAAGAATTGATTGTGATTTATTGTGTGAATTCTCTTCTGATGAACATTTCTGGATTCAGTCATGCGTAAAATGTTTTAATTTGAAATCAATATTGATTTGCAGTTTGCAGAGCTGCTAGTACTATGCTTTATCTGTAAAATAAGTACACCTGTTTAATATTATTTTACAGTGTAATGTTCAGATGGAGATTTATCAATGCATGTTAATCAGCAATGAAATATTACTTTTTATGAATTTCTAAATTTAACATGGATCAAAGAAACCATTTAATAAATTTAAATATCCCATGGTGTGATAAATAAAATCTTAATGTGTTACATCGATTATTAATAGCATTCTATTATGTTTTATTATGTTTTATAATTGTGCTTTAGAAGTGGAAAACAAATCATTAAACAGCAATTTAAGATTGCATCTTAAATGACGAGTCATGCAGTTTTCACTCCCTGCATGGACATTGTTCGAATCATAATGCAGTGCTTGGTGCACTCATGATGAATTGTATTCAATGAAATCTCGTGCTTCTTTCCTCCCACTCTATTTGATGTGTTGTACTGATATTTTCAGAAGGAAATGGGCTGCCTGAGAATCCTTGGGTTTTTATTTCATCTCCAATTTGAGCAATTTATTGCTTCACATGGAAACCAAGAATGTTTAGCACTGTACTGTAGGCAGAAAGATATGTTGTCAATATTACTAATATAAATAGAGGTCATAGAAACATAGAAAATAGGTGCAGGAGTAGGCCATTCGTCCCTTCGAGCCTGCACCGCCATTCAATATGATCATGGCTGATCATCCAACTCAGTATCCTGTACCTGCCTTCTCTCCATACCCCCTGATCCCTTTAGCCACAAGGGCCACATCTACCTCCCTCTTAAATATAGCCAATGAACTGACCTCAACTACCTTCTGTGGCTATTCCCTTTCTCCAGAGATGCAGCCTGTCCCGCTGAGTTACTCCAGCATTTTGTGTCTATCTTCGGGGTAAGCCAGCATCGGCAGTTCCTTCCTGCACATTTAATGTGAAACTGATATTTCTAAGAAAAGGACAGCATCTTAAAGCCCTAAAACCAATTGGCAGGACAACACTCCACAACAGTGTCATCAATGGGGGTTTTATTGGAAAACCATGTGTAGTTGATTAAATCTAGTTCGAATCACATCCCTGTAATTACTAAATGCTAAATTTTTATTAGCCTGCTATAAATCAACATAGACACTGTACTTTAATGGCTTGTTACCTCGCATTCAACAATAATATGACCATAAGATGATGATATTATTCACAGCAATGGGTTAGAAACATATGGATCAGGATTTGCATTTATGCCCACATTTTTTCACCCAAAGGGTGGTGGATGTATGGAACAAGCTGCCAGAGGAGGTAGTAGAGGCAGGGACTATCCCAACATTTAAGAAGCAGTTAGACAGGTACATGGATAGGACAGGTTTGGAGGGATATGGACCAAATGCTGGCAGGTGCGACTAGTGTAGTAGGGACATGTTGGCCGGTGTGGGCAAGTTGGTCCGAAGGGTCTGTTTGCACACTGTATCTCTCTATGACTCTATGACACAGCTGTCCCTTGTAAGCAGTTTAGATTTTGCTTTGTTTCACATCAGCTCAACGTAATGAAACATATTTAACCACAGGTTATTTGGCTTTATTTCTGACTGTTGCTAGGGTACCAAGAGCTAATTTGTTGTACGGTATTGCTAATAAATTTATTATTATATGAGACCACGTGGACCGTTTGGGTCCAAATCTCTCCTGCGTTGGTTAGCACCCTCTCCTCCCCTCCCCTCTCCTCCCCTTCCCTCCCCATCCTCCCCCATCCCCTTCACCAATCTCCATCCCCCCCGCTCCCCTCCTCCCTACCCCTTCCCTACCCTCCTACCCTCCCCCTCACTCCTCCCACCCCCCTCCCTCCCTCCTCCCCTCCCCCTCCATCCCTCCCCCCCCTCCACCCCTCCCCTCGCTCCCCCCTTGGCCCAACCGTGGAGCCGTTGCCGGGAGGGGAGTGCCCCCGTGGCTGTGGGCGGGCAAGGGGGGACAGGGAAAAAGCAGTGACCTCTGCCTCGTTTCTCCTGCGGGTCTCTCCTGCGGAGCTGAAGAGTCTCCTGCAGCTCGGCTGCAATCTGTGATGGGGAACGGTGGCGATGGCATGGACCCGTTGCCGGGCGGGGAGTGTCTCCCGGGGCCGTGGGTGGGCAAGAGTGGACAGGGAGAAGGCACTGACCTCGACCCCATTTCTCCTGCGGACCGGGCGTGAAGCAGAAGCCTCTCTTGCAGCTCGGCTCCCATCAGTGGGGAGCGGCAGCACCGGCCATCTTGTTAGACCCTTTGACGCAGCCTCTGCCACGCGCTGCACCATGGGTGGAAGGTCAGGCCCGGGGCACGCCGGGATGGGTGCCAGTCCTTCCGCTGGTCCTCCGGGGGGGGGGGCATTTATGAAAGTTTATAAGGTAAATTGTTTTTTAAAAGTAACAAAAGTGTTTTTTTATTCCATCCACAGGGAAATGGTGAGTAAGGTGGGCCTAAAATTGCCATTTTGGCCGTGTCAAGCCCCAAACTATTTTCATGCACAGTTTTTTAAATATATATATATATATATATATATATATATATATATATACATAACTAAAACTGTGCGTGAAAATAGTTATATATATAAAA
Organism: Rhinoraja longicauda; assembly: GCF_053455715.1. Taxonomy (NCBI): domain Eukaryota; kingdom Metazoa; phylum Chordata; class Chondrichthyes; order Rajiformes; family Arhynchobatidae; genus Rhinoraja; species Rhinoraja longicauda. The sequence goes on from NC_135958.1 coordinate 75,071,615, forward strand.
TAATAGATGTTATTTATTATATATGATTTAATTGCCATGCTTCTGACCAGGCCAATAAAATTGACAACACTGTAGCAAAGCATTATTGATATTGTTTATTATTATCACGTATACTGAGATGCAGTGAAAAACTTTCTTTGTGTGGTATCCAACAAAATCAGATACTATACATGGATGCAATTAAGCCATAAACAAGTATAACAGAAAGAGCAAGGAAAATATACCAAAAGGCAGAAAATATGGCTTCACAGCATTGTAGCATAACAGTTCCAGAGAAAACGCACAATGTTCACAATGAGGTAGGTTGGAAGATTGGGATATACCCAATCTTATGGTGGAACCGTTCAGAGATCTTGTAACAAGAAGGAAGAAGCTGTTTCTGAGTTTGGTAGTATGTGTCTTCGTGCTTTTGTATCTTCTGCCTGATGGGAGTGGGGAGAAGAGCGAATGACCAGGGTGGAAAAAGGTCCTTGATTATGTTGACAGCTTTCCCGAGGCAGAGTAAGGTGTAGATATTATCAATGGTGGTGAGTCTAATCTGTATGATGGACTGAGCTACATCCACAACTCTGCAATTTCTTGCAGCCCTGGGCAGAGCTGTTCCCAAACCAAGGTGTGATTCAACACACTAGTATGCTTTCTACAGTGCATGTGAGCTCGGCTTCATTAGGCAAAACTCACCCCTGAGTTTAAGTGCCCACATTTTTTCGGTGTTCTGTTTGTCGTAAGGCCTCGTTAAGGGTATGGTGAGGTGCAGGAACATTGGCTGAGAGATGGCAGGTTATTTAACATAATACTAACGTTAAAGGAAAACAAAGTGCTGGAGTAGCTCTGTGGGTCAGACAGCATCTTTGAAGAATAGTCGGAAGAAGGGTCCCAATATGAAACGTCACCTATCCATGTTCTCCAGAGATGCTGCCTGACCCACTGAGTTACTCCAGCACTTTGTGTCCTTTTGTATAAACCAGTATCTGCAGTTACTTGTTTTCATAATATAACACTAAATTGGTTTCTTATCTATGTTATTTATCATTTAGAAGATGTACTTTCGACAAAGGAAAATTAGTTGAGTATTTAATATATATCACTGTTACCAATGATTAGTGAATGAAACCAATGAAACAGATAATGTGACATCTGATTATTCTGGTCAAGCATCTCGTTTTCTCATTAGTCCAGAATGTGAACTGGAGGTCTGGAATGTAAGCGGCCAGGGCTCAGAGCTGGACTGTCTGATGCACCAGGTGTCAGGATCGTGGGCCAGCGTTGTCACTGGCTTCAGGTTAAAATGTGAACATAGAACAGTACAACACAGTAACAGTCCCTTATGCCCACACTTTCTGTGCTGTTCTTAACCATTTTACTTTTCCTCCCTCACTTTTTGAACTAATGGGTCATGGAGTATGAAGATTTAGAACGTCCATGGGAAACGCCTCTGGGATGTTCTATTGACAAAATGAAAGGTATATATATTGACCTTAATGATTCAAAGGAAAGAATAAATTTCTTTGCAAATAAATTATCTGTTTTCTTTTCATTGGCAGATTTTGGAGGAAAATTGAAGGATGTTGTGTAATGCAAAAGGTCAAAAATACTCTTATGCATGAAAGAATTATTAGCAGTATATAAAAGTTATTTAGACAGTATATAAAGCTATTAACAGCATGGTTCACGGCGCCTTTGATCCTTGCTCCTTTTATGGCCTATTATAAATAGCAGTCTCTATCCCAGGTAACTTTATTCACATTTCCCTCAGTTATTTATCTGACTTTTTATATGTTGTACTTCAGTAACCATCTGTAGACATGAATTTCAGATTTATTCCATTGTTTATTGTTTTATGTGGTCTATGTTGGGCCATGCTCACTGCTTCCACATTCTATGTTGGTCCATGCTCACTACATTCCCTGAATGTAGTAATCACTTTAAAATTAAATCTTCAATTTTAAATTAAATCACTTTTAAATTAAATCTTCAATTCTTAATCCTTCTGTTCATCAATAAGTTTGAAGGTAAATCGTAATTGTTCCACAGTGATCATTGTGAAGTCATGTTCAGTATCTTGATTTCGTTTCCAGAGTGAGGGAACCTGCTCATATTAAATCATGAGAATGATACACATGCAATTTAAAATTGGGCCTTTGATATTGAATTTCTTCAGAAGCTTCAAATTCTTGGATTGAGCTATTTAAAAACTTCTGAAAGGCAAACAATTTAATTTAAAATGTTATTGTCAAGAGCTATTGCAGTGTTTTTTAATGTTTTTTCTATTTTTAAATCTGAAAGATCTCAAAGCACAACTTAAATGACATTTGGAAGAGTTACAAACTGCCAGCCTAGAAGTGCAACACTTGCACAATATTCAACTGGAACACTATATGCATTGGATTATGAGCATCAATAGCTAGTTGATGTTTAGCAGATTCCATTTCTATTCCAAGAGATTTAGCAGATCTGTGTGATTGCAGCCAGCGGAAAACCTTGGATGATTAAACAGATTGGAAATTTCAATAAACCAGTCTAAAACATTCCCAACTCAACCATAAAATGATGAATAAGAAATTTGAATATTGATTAATTTGCATTCTTTGCACAACTATTCAATTGTTTGAATCATATTGAATGTTATGAAGTAAATTGCAGGAATGATTCTTCAAAGAAATCATGGCTGCAAATAAGAATATCATGGATTCTATCAAAGTAAAGAACTCTTCTAGTGAAATCTGAAGTAAAACTTAGAGCCTGTCTTTTATTGCATCATGTAATGTTTTTTCCCCCCTTAGATTTCAATGATGGGCATTGGTATTTTCTGCAGTCAGCTCCATATTTAATTGACATGGGATTAATATGTGAAGGCACTATTTATGTTCCAGATTTGTGTTGACACAGAGAAGATTCAAGTTGCTAACATAGTGTAGAGCTTTGCATGCCAATTACAAAGTGCCATGATCAATTAAGATGGCTCCATGGCAAATGGTTTAAGTATAAAAGCTCAATTTTCTGGTGCTAGGAAGTTTCTTCCCTGTGGTATTTCATTTCTTTCTGTGTATTTTGTTTCTGCCACACGGATATTGTTAACACTTTCAGCGAAGATGGTGCATAAACTGATGGAGTGACAGTGCCATTTCTAAATCGGAGAGGTACAAAATAATGGGTAATACCTGTTCCATTGAAAATGCGGTTTCCATATGTTAAAGGAGGACTCCTTTGCAGAACAGTTGACAGGGAATTAGAACGTTATACAATCATTTGGAGAGTGGAGATGCATCTTAAGGCATTGTGCCATGATATCTCGGAACAGTTACATGCTGTGCCACAGTATTGTTTGAAAACCCTGCCTAAACTATAAATAAACTTGCTATGTCAGGAGCTGTGCATGAGTGCTGGATGCTGTCTGTTTTCGTAGATACACAATAGTGATAGTTTTCGTGCCAGCTGAGAGCTCCCTTTATTTTGGTATTGCACACTGTATTTCAGGGTTTATTTTAAAGCAGTGGAAACATTTTGTGAAAGCTCTTTCAAGGAAGAGTGTTTGGAATAGTATGCATTTGATTTTGGTGCTCTTTTTTCTTTCCTTTACAGTAGCAAATTCAATTAAAGAAGTGTGTTTTGTGTAGAAGCAATAGTAAGAAGTTTCACTTCCGCGTGTTATGTGGGCTATCTGTGATGCAGACAATTCCTTGCTCCTTGGGAGTTGATTGTAACAGCGTCTTTACCAGAGATATTAGAGGAGCAAGATAGACCACTAAAAACCGTAGTATGTCATGGTGCCATTTTAGTAGGCAAAAACTTGCAGAAACATTTTAAAAGAAAAATAACAAAAATCTGTGAATTGATAGATGAGATATATTCTGCATTTTAATGGTATCATCACACATACTGTTCCCCCAAAACACTGATTACACTGCGAGAGGCATAGCGAACGGCAGGTTTTGCCTACTAAAATGGCGGACATTACGCTCCTTTGTGTACTACACCAGTATAGGCGATTTCAATGGAGTGGTCCATCTTGTTCCTCTAGTATCTTTGGTCTTCACTTCCACAACCGATCAGAACGATCTGAAATGAGTCATAGGAGGGGTGGGGGGAAAAAAGCTTTGGCAGTCACTAAGTGAAGCTGCTTTATGTTCTGTAACTTTACAGAATAACCAAGATGAATAAATGTTCATCGTAAAATTAATGTGTGGAAAATTATATAATAATAAAAATATAATATATAATATATAAATGATCTACGTGTATCCCACTGTTTAAGGGAGAAATTACTTACTCCTGAAATTGATGATCATTTGAGGGGCATGTATATGTTAAGTATAACCAATACTTTAACACATTGTCAAGAAATCTACTAAAGATATATAATCGAGATTCGAATTAGATGGGTATGATTCTTTTTACTTTAATCGAGGTTGAAAATTAGATGGGTATGATTCTTTTTACTTTAAAAACGGAAAGATCAGAATCACATGTTGTGCAGTTATTCTTTTAAAGCAAGTTCTAGTGGTAATCCCCTTTTTCTTTTATGTGGGTTTTTTTTGTTATTAACACCATAATCTTAATTTCTGGCATTTTTTGTTTTTAAAAAACCTTTTGTTACAATCCTGATGGTACATTTATACAGGATGTTCATTTCATGTAACAGAATTGAGTTGCTAAGCAACAGTGAACATGACATCAAAAAGGTTTAGAAGGTGAACGTAGAATCCTCTTTTACAAATGACATCCAGGAAGAACGTTATATGGAATGGGGCTTAAGGAAGGGGTTTGCTTGGAGGTGGGGTTGGTCATGTATTTAATTCAGAATTATTGTTTTTGCTTAACTGTAGCTTGGGTTGTGCTTGCTCCTGTGTGTACCTGATTGGTTGTGAAGACCGAGGCTGTGACGTTATAATACTTGATAATTTGGAAGTATTTTCCTGGGATGTGTGGCCAGTAATATGCGATTACTGACAGTCTGCTGCATTGGTGCGTTAAAAGACAGTCATATGGTTTCCCTCTATATATAGCAATTCCGTGTTTTGTGAGAACTTCAAGACTCTGTCTGACGGCCAGTGAGATTAAATGATCTTGTGTAGACTCTGAGGGGAAAAGCCATAGCTACTGAAATAAATGTATTCGACAGCTCTTGGATTACAAAAACATTGAACCGAGTGATGGGGACTGTCAGTGAGCTCTGTGCATCCAGTTTCCAAGCTTTCCTGCGTCCAAGTGTAAATGCCAAATCAGGTACGTTTGAACAGCTTTGTGACTGAAAAGAAACCTTTTCAGGCTCTGCTGTCTGTCTTGGTAGTGTTGATTAAAAATGAATGGAAGTAACCATATTGAAGTCACTGGAATGGACTATAATGTAATCTCTCCCAAACAAGACTCGTCATTATCTGCTTTATCCTGATCTTTTAGGATGATTGTTATTGTGAGCATTCAATACAGTGTTCAACTGTATATTTGTAATGGAACGCTGAAATGGAGTGAAAAAGATATGTTAAAGAGTAGTTTCATGTGTCTTTAACATTTCATTTGGAGAGATGAAAATTAAAAAAATTAAAATGATTGCATGATTGTATTTGCACAAGAAATTTAGGTTTGTTCCTCTAATGATTTTGTGGAATTTATTTCCAATGTTGGCTACGTCACTAGCTTCTCTCCTCTGCTCTGGGGTCCTGTGTCCCAAAACTTCTGTAATCCTGCTGGAAATGTTACTGCTTCGTAGTTTTTCATTAAAGTTTCTTACAGTAACCTGCATCGCCTTGTAAGCTTCACATTTTTGCATCCTCAAACTAATTAAATTAAATTGCGATTGTGTTTTGAGAGGTATTGTTGGTGTCAACATTTCCAGTTGACTACAAATGAATAACTTCATTGAAACATGATTTATTTTTAAAGCCATAGTTTAGCAAAAACATAATTTTTAAAAATCAGTGTATATATTATAGAAACTGACAGTTGACACTGAGCATTGTTGCGAATATTCTGTATTGGTATTCAATGTATGTTGCATTAAATACATTCTCAATTTTTTTCTTAATTTTGTTGAGATTGTTAGTTCTGTGATGTATGCCTGGTTGACTCATGTTGCAATGACCCATGGTGGAGACCATATGGCTGGCTCTAAAGCAGCTGGGATGCAGCCAATTGTCCCTTGGAGAATGAAGGTTTTTCTTGCCTGGATTTGATAAGTATATTTCAATATTAAGCAGAAAAATGGGTAAAACATGTATCTGGAGACAGAGTGGTAGTCAAGTATGCTGGCCATGCTGTTGCTACCTTCAAGTAACATATTAAACACCGTTCCAAGTGCATACAGCTGTAAATTAATTAATTTAAAGGAAACGATCAGCGCTCATACTGTGTAAGAAAATAACTGCAGATTTACAATTCAAAGGTATTCACAAAATGCTGGAGTAACTCAGCAGGTCAGGCAGCATCTCAGGAGAGAAGGAATGGGCGATGTTTCGGGTCGAGACCCTTCTTCAGACTGATGTCAGGGGGGCGGGACAAAGGAAGGATATAGGTGGAGACAGGAAGACAGTGGGAGATCTGGGAAGGGGGAGGGTAAGGGAGGGACAGAGGAACTATCTAAAGTTGGAGAAGTCAATGTTCATACAACTGGGCTGCAAGCTGCCTGGGCGAAATATGAGGTGCTGTTCCTCCAATTTCCGGTGGGACTCACTATGGCACTGGAGGAGGCCCATGACAGAAAGGTCAGACTGGGAATGGGAGAGGGAGTTAAAGTGCTCAGCCACCGGGAGATCAGATTGGTTAACGCAGACCGAGCGCAGGTGTTGAGCGAAGCGATCGCCGAGCCTGCGTTTAGTTTTGCCAATGTAAATAAGTTGACATCTGGAGCAGCAGATGCAATAGATGAGGTTGGAGGAGGTGCAGGTGAACCTCTGTCTCACCTGGAAAGGCTGTTTGGGTCCTTAGATGGAGTTGAGGGGGGAGGTAAAGGGACAGGTGTTGCATCTCGTGCGGTTGCAGGGGAAAGTGCCCGGGGATAGGGTGGTTTGGGTAGGAAGGGACGAGTGGACCAGGGAGTTACGGAGGGAACGGTCTCTGCGGAATGCAGAAAGGGGAGGGGATGGGAAGATATGGCCAGTGGTGGGGTCCCGTTGTAGGTGACGGAAATGTTGGCGGATGATTTGTTGGATGCGCTGGCTGGTGGGGTGGAAGGTGAGAACGAGGGGGATTCTGTCCTTGCTACGAGTGGGAGGAGGGGGAGCAAGAGCGGAGCTGCGGGATGTGGAAGAGACCCTAGTGAGAGCCTCATCTATAATAGAAGAGGGGAAGCCCTGTTTCCTGAAGAATGAGGACATCTCTGACGCTCAGAATGAGTAAACTATAAATAATGGTGTATGCAGCAAGAGGATCTTCAACATGTTCAGTCAGAACTTTCCAATTTAAAAAAAAAATTCTGATGTAGCAGAATGGTACGGTGGCGGCACTGTGGCGCAACGGTAGAGTTGCTGCTTTACAGCGAATGCAGCGCCGGAGACTCAGGTTCGATCCTGACTACGGGTGCTGTACTGTAAGGGGTTTGTACGTTCTCCCCGTGACCTGCGTGGGTTTTCTCCGAGATCTTCGGTTTCCTCCCACACTCCAAAGACGTACAGGTATGTAGGTTTTTTAAAAAAAAATTGTCCCTTGTGTTTGTAGGATAGTGTTAATGTGCGGGGATCGCTGGGCGGCGTGGACTTGGTGGGCCGAAAAGGCCTGTTTCCGCGCTGTATCTGAAATATGAAAAAATAAATATGAAACAAGCTCTAACCTTCTGAGCCAAAGCCTGCCAACAAATACAGATTTCATGTAGTTAATAAATAAACATTACACATACCATGGTAAATAGGAGGGGTCATTCACCTTTTAAACCTGCACTCCAATTTAATGATTGCTAGCTGGTCACCCCTCTCAATACCATATTCCCATTCTCCACATACCTCTCAATGCCTATTGCTTCTCCAAATTTATCTCTTTAAATATGTTAGGAACGTGGCACTACAGCCTCTGTGGTAACAAATTTCATAGCTTCTTAACTCTGAAGAAAAGTCTCCTCATCTCAGACCTAAGCCTCCTTCCCTATAAACCTGAGGCTGTGGCCTCTCCTGGACACTCAACCCAGGGAAATATCTACCCCACATTCATGCTGTTCAGAACTGACTATTTTGTAAGTTTCAATCAGACCCTTCATATTCTTAAACTCTAATAAATAGAAATGTGCAAATTCTCCTCCAATGGTAATTCCACCATCCCATGGTGAACCTCAGATTGTTGGGTCTTTCTCCTTTTCCTTTTCTGTTTATAATTCAATGCTATTATTGATTTCACTACTACTTCATTGCAAAATGTGATCTGTCTTGCAAAACTATCCCAAAGATGCTGCTGATAGACACAAAATGCTGGAGTAACTCAGCGCGACAGGCTGCATCTCTGGAGAGAAGGAATGGTGATGTTTCGGGTCGAGACCTTCCTCTCTACAAAGAGACCCCTGCTACCAAAGATGCTGCTCTTGGGTGGTGACCTTTGCAAAAATTAATTTTACTTATATACCAGCACTGTACCAGATGCCATGGATTTAGAAAAGCTGATTTATGAATTTGTATAATTAAATTTTGGATTATTTAACAGACAGCATAGAACCCTACATTTTGGACTATTGGCCAACCGGTGTTTGTTCTGTTGGGAATTTGGACAAATGATATTTTAATTGTTGGAATGGGTTATTTTTCCCCTTTATCTGATTGCTGAGTATTTTGTTAAAATGCTCTCTGGTGATCTTACTTGCAGAGAAGAGAACAACTCTACAAATACTGCTCTTTCTCTGTTCCTTTCTCAGTTCCCTATTTCTTGTGATTCATGCTCCCGAATCCTTTGTGGCTTTTGGAGTCATTCCTCACTCCTTTTAGCTCTCCAAAGTCAGCAAAATCAAAATGCTGCTGATGACCTGCAGTAAAAACACAAGTGTTTTAAGCTCTGTCTTGTAGTATTTTTGCCCATCATAGCGACAGAGATGGTGGATAATTTCAAAAATTTTGGAGAGAGCTAAATTGAAAGCAAACTGTTGGAGCTACTTAAGTGGTCAGACAATATCTGTACAGAACAATGACAACATTTCAGATCAATGAAAGAGTTTGCATCACAAGGCAAAATAATTAGTTCTGTGCTATTTTACCACCTGTCTCTTTGTTTGCTTCGAGCAGATGTTCTTTGTCGGATGTATTATCGGAAGTAAAGTTAGTTATTCACTTAAGATCAAACTTTCCCAAATGGAACATGTTAAAAGCAAAAATAGTTTTATTTCAATATTTGTTAATGCAGAAAATAATCTATTAAACACTTTGTGTGAAATGAAGATGTGTGAATGAATTGGGATGATAGAATATTGCTTCACTAGTGCTGTACCAGTGAATTTACTGGAGCATTACCAATATGTACTCATAATGCATTTGTGAGTCATCCAGTAAAGCATTCATATATTTTATCATTATATTTCGGAATAACTCACCTGGACAAGACAGCAGACAAATATTTGTGCAACTGTACAATTGTGTGTGACTGTGCAATATAAATAGTCTGGGAGGAAACACGTTTCTATCTGCAGTGAGATGATGAACATTTATGCATCTTTAAGGATAAGTAATTTTAGGAGACAAAAAGGTAAATTTTGAAATAGGTTTCAGTTCATTGATAGTCGTAATTCCATGTGCTTTATGTTTAGTTGTATTTTGAAGTAGCTTTCAATTGACTAATTCTACACTGATGAGAATTGTGTTTGATTAAATGGCTGCAGCTTTTACTTTGCAGCAATCTGGTGGATAAACTGTCCATGCTTTATATATCATTAAATTTTAGCATAAAATTCAAGTGCTCTGATTTTCTATCAGGATTGTCAAGTCAAGTCAATTTTATTTGTATAACACATTTAAAAACAACCCACGTTGACCAAAGTGCTGTACATCTGATTAGGTACTAAGGAAAAAAATGAAAAATACAGTAGCACGCAAACAGTTCACAGCGCCTCCTCAATGAGCCTCAAACGCAAGGCAGTAGAAATAGGTTTTGAGCCTGGACTTAAAGGAGTCGATGGAGGGGGCAGTTCTGATGGGGAGAGGGATGCTGTTCCACAGTCTAGGAGCTGCAACCGCAAAAGCGCGGTCACCCCTGAGCTTAAGCCTAGACCGCGGGATAGTGAGTAGCCCCAAGTCGGCCGACCTGAGGGACCTGGAGTTAGAGAGGGGGGTTAGAAGATTTTTGATGTAGGGGGGGAATGTCCATTTAGGGCTTTATACGTGAATAGGAGGAGCTTGAAGTTGATTCTGTACCGTACAGGGAGCCAGTGGAGAGAGGCCAGAATCGGGGTGATGTGGTCCCTTTTACGGGTACCCGTCAGGAGTCTCGCTGCGGCGTTTTGGACCAGTTGCAGGCGGGACAGGGAAGATTGGCTGATAAGTGATAAGTGATGACTTATTGTGATAAGTGATGACCTCGTTCTCTTCGTCAGAAGGTGTATAAACCATGGAAAGTTAAACACTGCTCCTGTTCTTCCAGGTGTAAAATATACAGAGATTGAATAGATTAAGATGCAGGTGTATATCAATTTTTTTGCCTGAGGTGCACTGTCCTTGCAAAGGTTCAAGTTCATCTATTCGCATCCAGAACTTTGCTGGAATCGATGAGCATTCTTGTATTTATATAACGTTTCAATATTTGTTCCTAACTCCTTTAGGCGAGCTTGGTGACGGATGTGTTATGTGATGAACTCATTCACAACGTGCACTAACAGATATTAAAGGTCTTTCTTGGGATGCACTTGATCCCAACTGCCTTTTCTATCCCATGCCACCCTGTTTTTCTTGCCCTGAGCCTCAGTTTCTCTCGTCATCAAGTTTCCTTACTATCACCTGCATTTCCCTTCACTCTAACATGAATATGCATGCCCTGAACTCTTATCACATTTTTAAAAGAATCCCACTTTCTGGAAATTCCTTTGTCTGCAATGTCTAATACCATCAAAGTTGGCCTTGCCCCAATTCAGAATTTTAACTAATGGTCCCACTCTGTCTTCATCATAACTATTTTAAAGCTCATAGAGCAGTGGTTGCTGGTCCCAAAAGGCTCACCGCCAACTCTTCAGTCATTTTCCCTTCCCAATTCCAAGAGTATAGGACACCTGAACGGCGGTTTTAAAGGATCCAAACACTGTAGTTTAGTTGCTGATTTTCCATAAAGAAGGTGGATTTTGTTTTTCTTGTTTTCTGCCTGGATAGAGATACAAGGTAATGAGCAACTAAACAGTAATTCTCAACGGAACTGAGTCAGACAGACAGCATCTGTGGAAAGTGAAACCTGTTAATGTTTCAGGTCAATGACCTTTCTTCAGATTGCACTGGAATAATGCTGTACGTGCTATGGAACTCCAACCAATTGCCTGAAAATGTTCTTGTAGCACTTGTACTGTTAGCATTGAAGATTAGATTGCACCTTTTGATCTCCTGGAGATTTGTTGAGCATGCTGAGTGGAGCCCCTAGAACAGAAATCCCATGCCCTCGAATGATTTCCTGGGAAGAGACAAATTGCATTTCAAATAAAATGGCGTAGATGTGCTCCAATCAACAAAGAAGGGTCAACAGTACAACTGATAACAACATTTCGATGGTTAAAAAGCTCAAAATTGTTTGAGCATTTCTATCATTACTTGAAGTTGGTGAGACACAAAGAAATTGAGTTCACAATGTCACGAACAGCGAGGCATGGTTGTGGTTTGTTTGTCAAATAGTAATTTGTGAACTGTTACCTCCAGTTTTGTGATGAAGATTAAATGGTGGATAATACTGTTTACTTAAGACTTTAGTTGCGATATCTTGGTTTGGGTGGAGTGCTTGTATTGTGGTTCATGAGGTCTTGGTTCTTTTTCCGTTGCATATACAATTTCAAGGTGCAGTTGCACCAACTATATGAGGGTATCTGGGATGAATTGAATTGAAAGATACAGTATGGAAACGGGTCCTTTGGCCCACCGAGTCCACACTGACCATTGATCATCAGTTCTGTTAGCCATTTTCGCAGACATTCCTACACGCAAAAGGCAATTTACAGAAGCCTAATTAATCTATAAGCCCACGTCCTTGGGATGTGGGTGGAAACTGGAGCTCCCAGGAAAAACATGCAAATTCCACACAGACAGCACCCAAGGTCAGGATCGAACTCGGATCTCTGACGCTGTGAGGCATCAGCTCTACCAGTTGAGCCACTGTGTCACCTTGTTGTTGTCAAAATGACATCCATGCTGACTACACTTCAAAAAGCATTCCAGAAATGGTTGGAATTTCAGGTGAGAACTATTGGTCTTGATTATATCACTACCATATTTGGTTAACTTTTGAAGTATTGTCAGGAACAAAGTGCCGAATGAAATGATAATAATGACATAAGAAACTGCAGATGCTGGTTTACAATAAAACGCCGACATGTTCGAGTAACTCAGTGGGTCAGGCAGCATCTCTGGAGGATGTGATAGGCATTGTTCTTGTTCAGGGGTGAGGAAGGCTGGATGGGAGATGGGGGCAGGACTAAGCTTGGCAAATCATAGGTACAGGTGAGGGAGGGGGTGTAGGGCATAGGGAAGAGAAGGGGAGTTGGTAAAGTAGAGATGTTTGTTGGTTAATTACTTAAAATTGGTAAATTCAAAGTTCATATCGTTGGGTTGTAAGGTACCCAAGTGGAATATGAGGGGCTGTTCCTAAAGTTTGTGTGCAGCCTCGCTCTGGCAATGGAGGAGGGCCAGGCCAGAAAGGTCAGAATGGGAATGGTTAACCAGGAGCAACCAGAAGATCCAGTAGGCCTTGGCGGACCGAGTGCAAGTGTTCAATGAAACGGTCTCGGAGTCTACACTTTGTTTTGACAATGTAAAGGAGGCCTCATCGGGAGCACCGAATGAGGTAGGTACATGTGAACCTCTGTCTCACCTGGCAGGGAGTCTGCTGGGGTCCCTGGATGGATGTGAAGTAAGAAGTAGGAGGACAGGTATTACATCTCCTGCGGTTGCAGGGGAAAGTATCCGGGGACAGGGTGGTATCGGTAAGAAGGGATGAGTGAACCAAAGAGTTGTGGAGGGAGCGGTGTCTGGAAAGCGGGGTGGGAATGGGAAGATGTGACTGATGGTGGGATCACGTTGAATTGATAATGATGCTTTGACACAAATTCAATCCAAATTTAAATTTGAGGCAATTTAAATTGAATATGGCTCTGTTTGATTGCAACTTTAAGTTGAAATAATTCAAAATGTACATCGTTGACACTTAGATGGATCTCCAACTCAACTCCCCAGCAAAATAATAACAATGCTCCTTTAGTGTCCAGTTAACAATTTAAAATTGAGATAGTTCAGTTAGTAAGCACCTCCTTGCTTTGAGTTGCAAAATTGAAATGTGAAGGAAGTGATTAAAGATGGTGATAGGCCAGGTTAGACGAGAGCTTGAAGGCAATGAGAAAATATTACTTTGGAGATAAAAAGAAGCATCCAAGATGGCGCCCAAGCCAGGCGACCCTATGCGTGCTGGTGGCAGAAGTGGATCTGCAATCATCCGTTACAATCACTCCACTCTTTTAAAACCTCTACTCCAACAGCAGGATTTCTTACTCTACCTTGCATTACACGTTATTATCTGTACACTGTGGACGGCTTGGCTGTAATCATGTATCGTCTTTCCATTGACTGGATAGCACGCAACAACAAAGCTTTTCATTGTACCTTGGTACACGTGACAATAAACTAAACTAAATTAGGAGACTGGATTTAAATAAGGGAAATGTGAAGGATGATTGTCAATTGGTGGGGACCAGAATACAAAATCAGTTAAAGCTTCCTCATTGGAAAATGGAAGACTCATTAGGAGGACATTAAAGATAGTGAAGATCAAAGTTGAAGGCTTCAGCAACAAGCATCTTGATGTAGCAAATGTGGAAGAGTGTGCTGGTGATTATTCACGACAGGAGGTTGTACATGGCATTGACATATCAAATTAAGCTGGTGGCTGGTAAGGTCCATGGGAGGAGAGCCAGAGTAACATATATGTTGATCATAACATTGGTTGCTAACCATCATTTCTGTTTTAAGGTTGTTCCAATTTGCATCATGTGACTGACTGCGCTCAGTCGCAGTAATGTTTTGGGTGGAAAGTTATAGAGAACTCTGTCTGCTTGTGCAGAAGAAAGATAGTGAAAATATTGCCACATACTAAACTTGTATATTATTTAATGAAATATTTTCTGTGTTTTTTTTTGAATTGCTGATAACTTTCCAACATTTAGTCAATGAAAGAGATACTGAGACAGCAAGTGTTGTACATCTGGGCTGGTAGCCAAGAATAAAGGCTTCTTGCAGAATAGTGAAGTGGATGCGAACAAAATTATCAGAGTTACTGAAGCAATGCGCCTCCATGAGTTATGAGAAGTACAAGAATATGCCAGATCTCTGGTTTGTGGGTTATTGAGGCAGCATGAAGCTTGTAGTTTATAATAACTTATTTGGGGGGGGGGGGGAGGGGAGGGGATGTGGCAAATAAAGCTTTTCACTGTACCTCGGTACACGTGACAAACTAAACTGAACTGAACTGTCTGCATCACGTTGTCTTGGCATGTGAAATTAAACACAAAACTAAATTGAAAGCCTAGAGACTCCTTTCGTGTGATTCTTCATGAAAGTCCCAATTTAGCACAAATTGGGTGAGTTTCGGTTTGCATAATTTCATAATGCAGCATTATGAAAAATGTTAACTTTATAAAAAGAGCCTTGATGTGCTGTTTATTCTCCACATCCTGCCATGAATTTCCTGCTGTCATGGCAGGTGGGTGCCAGTTCATCATTTTTAGAAATGAAATTTGTATGTGCAGAGTTATGTGAAGGGGGGTACATCTGATAATCCAATTAATTAGATTTTAATTTTGCAGCCCTGAGTGGTAACACTTACACACATTTGTTAGTAATATTGGGGAAAATTTGATGCCGACTTTTGGAGACTGGCATATAAATGCTGAAATTAGTAAGTTACTATTGGAGTTGACCTGCTTCTCCTTAAGTATCAGGTTCATAATTTCCTTGCTGAAAAACTCCAGCAAGGCCTTTGACAAGGCACTCCGTTGTATGCAGGCCTGGAAGGTTAGATCATATGGGATCTAGGGTGAGTTGGCCAAGTGGATACAAAATTGGCATGAAGGTTGGAGACATAGTAGTGGTGTGGGGAGAGGGGGGTCGTTTAGCAGACTAGAGACAATTGGTGTGCCACTGCTATTTGTTATTTATATTATTAATTTGGACGTGAAAGTTGGTGGCGTGGATATTGTAGACAGTGAAGAACATTATCCAAGGTTTCAATTGGATTTTGATCAACTGGGCCAATGAGCTGAGGAATGGCAAATGGAGTTTAATTCAGATAAACGCAAACTTACCTAGCAAAGTTTGCATTTATCTAGCAAACTAGGGTCGGACTTGTAGAGTATTGGTAGGGTCATGGGTCCTTTAGTTTCAGATATCTACCATGAAAAGGGATGGAGTCAGTGCTAGTTGTTGCTGCACTGAAATTGACTTCTGCTTCATACAATTTTCAGTGCAAATGTATGTATCATTTGGCAAAGATTAGATGTAATATGTCCAATGTGTAATGCCTTATGAAGCTCTCTAAATGCAGGGTCATGTGCACATCATTGCCCTAGATACGTCAGTGAATGTGAAAATTATAACACTGGCCTCTGGAAATGACAAACTGTGGCATAAATGCCAAGACTAGCATTTGTTACCCTTGAGAAGATTGCTAGGTTATTTTAGAGGGCATGTAAGAGTCGACCACATTACCATGCATCTATGATGCATACAAGGATGATAGTACTTTGTTCCAAAAAGATGCAAGTGAAACAGATGTGTTTTCAATGTACCAGTCATTCCATTGCCACTGTTAATGGTACTTGAATGCAACATCTCTAAGTTTGCGGATGACATGAAGCTGGGTGGCAGTGTTAGCTGCGAGGAGGATGCTAGGAGGCTGCAGAGTGACTTGGATAGATTAGGCGAGTGGGCAAATGCATGGCAGATGCAATATAATGTGGATAAATGTGAGGTTATCCACTTTGGCGGCAAGAACAGGAAAGCAGAGTATTACCTGAATGGTGACCGATTGGGAGAAGGGGAGATGCAACGTGACCTGGGTGTCATGGTGCACCAGTCATTGAAAGCAAGCATGCAGGTGCAGCAGGCAGTGAAGAAAGCGAATGGTATGTTGGTATTCATCGCAAGAGGATTTGAGTTTAGGAGCAGGGAGGTTCTGCTGCAGTTGTACAGGGCCTTGGTGAGACCGCACCTGGAGTATTGTGTGCAGTTTTGGTCTCCTAACCTGAGGAAAGACGTTCTTGCCTTAGAGGGAGTACAGAGAAGGTTCACCAGATTGATCCCTGGGATGGCGGGACTTACATATGAGGAAAGACTAGATAGACTGGGCTTGTACTCGATGGAATTTAGAAGACTGAGGGGGGATCTTATAGAAACATATAAAATTCTTAAGGGGTTGGAGAGGCTAGATGCGGGAAGATTGTTCCCGATGTAGGGGGAGTCCAGAACCAGGGGTCACAGCTTAAGGATAAGGGGGAAGTCTTTTAGGACCGAGATGAGAAAACATTTCTTCACACAGAGAGTGGTGAGTCTGTGGAATTCTCTGCCACAGAAGGTAGTTGAGGCCAGTTCATTGGCTATATTTAAGAGGGCGTTAGATGTGGCCCTTTTTGCTAAAGGGATCAGGGGGTATGGAGAGAAGGCAGGTACAGGCTACTGAGCTGAATGATCAGCCATGATCATATTGAATGGCGGTGCAGGCTCGAAGGGCCGAATGGCCTACTCCTGCACCTATTTTCTATGTTTCTATCTATGTCTACTTGTATTTTTTTCATTTTTCTAATTTCATTCATTTTGTATTTACCAAATGTCTTGGTGAGATTGAAGTTTTGGGGTATTCATTGTGGGCAGTGTGATCTGAAGGTCATGAATTACTATATCCTTGGTCAGGGTACAATTTTATGATTGTGTTATTAACACCAGTTTTGAGCCCACAAAAACTAACAAATCTGATATATTCCCAAACAATTATGTTAGCTGTGTGAGATTTTGGAACTGATCGGTTGATAAAATTGACAAACACTAAATGTAGTAAAGAAAAGCGAAACGAACATCTGAAATTAAATGACTTGGTTACATGTATTAATTGAAAAGTTTGCATTCACTAAATGTGCTCTCTTTCCTATTTCATTACGTTATGGGACTAATCCCAATCTGTTGGCTCACAAATTACACTTCAGCATCCAATTAAGACAACCATTACCTCCCAATCTGGTAACAGTTCTCTCGTGCAAATCCAGCAAGACAGCGCACATCAGCGCACAGCTGCACGTGTTTGGAGACCCAAGTCTTCTGGGCTGACAAGCGGCAGTGAAGAAATTTTGAATGATTCAACAGAAGCGTAAAGGACAGAGTGTGTGAGATGGACATAAAAAACAGCAAGCTGGAGACATGGAGAGACATAAACAAAGTTTATCGAAGACAACTCCACACAAATGAGCTAAACTGTATGAACATAGTGAAAGAGAAAAGTAATGGCAAAAAGTGACTGACCGTTTCGTGAATACAGGATTGGAAATCAATATCAATATGCCATGTAATGACAAAGACTGGTATAATTTAACTAATTTCCTCTGAATGGAATGCTGTTCACATTCACTGTTAAATTCACTCCTGGGTGTGTGCCCTGATGCTGACTTCCCACTGTAATCTGGAAGGTGAAGCCCTGAGTATTTGATTTATCTGCCAATTGGAAATTCCATCACTGCAAAGACTCTGCAAAGACCCTGCCCACAAGTGCTTTGATAATAAGTGATGTGTCACAAGCAATCAAGAATATAATTAATACTAAGTAAGAGCTTACAATAAAAATTAAAACATTTAACACTTGAAAAATCTCAGACAATTATGAATTAATTCCATTTAATGTAACTCAAATGAGTTGGAATGAAACTAGCTCAGCTGCACAGAAGAGAAATAGAAATTACATTAACTCGATATGAATGTTTGGTCTACAAATGTGTGCAGTGTCAATTTATGAGAAAAGTATATTAATTCCAAGGGTTAACATATGTGGACAAATCACAAAAGGTGATTTGATAACAACTGAAGGGGAACTGCTGGTCAGAGTTGTGGAGTCCAGGTTTGGGGATCATCGTCAAAAAATGAATGCCAGAACTTTCAACAATAAGAATGTTGGGAATGGCTAAGCATGAAACTCATTATGGCCTCATTCTTAATTGTGTGTGGTGTTTATAAGGTCACTTAAGTAAAATATATTTGTCGATTTTTGAATTTCTCCAATGATTACTTCCACTTGGTCAACTTTATGATTTGTAAAAAAAAACAACTCATTTTAATTTGGTTATTTACTGCGGACTGTTCTAAAACATACTTCAGGAGTGCATGTCTCGAGAAATTGTTGCTGTAAAGTAGGACCCTGCTTCAAGCAAACACAAAACTCAAATATACATGAGCGAATAAATAAATGGTGGTGCTGTTAAAGCAGAATTGCAGTGGCAAAACTAGCTTGAGGTATACAAATGGAAATTTGCTGGGTGAAGAGTGGGTTGTGGGCAATGAGTTTAATAGTAAGCTATTTCATTCGATTTTAGTGTAAAAAAGCTTCAAATTTCAGTTGTGCGCATTGAATGGTCGTGTCATGGAATCTTCAATTTCACAGAGCTTGCCATAGCCATAGATAAACATAGCACAAAAAGTAAGGAAATTTGTGTTTGGTAGATTATTTCTTTGTTGTAACAATGCTTCTTGGCAATAAATCTTATACCGTTGGAAAGCCTGTTTATTTCCCTTTTAAATGGTGCCACATTTGTAAGGAACATGCATTTGTGGGATGAGCAGCAGAGCTGAGTATATGGGTTGCGCCCATGAAAAATTTGCCAAATCTTCTCTGCCAAAGCCAAACAGCTTATTCTGCTGTTGCTATTGACTCTTGTTTTGAGCTTCTGGTACCCCCAGGTGCTGACAATCAGGTACCTGATTGGCAGCATCTGTGAGCATGGGCCCTGCTACAGTGGTCAGTGGGTGTCTGCTCCAAGAATCGGCATGCCACGTTTGACTGATCTGGATAGGGCCCGTGCGATAGGGCAACTTCAAGCTGGTGTTTCGCAAAACCAAGTTGCGGCATTATTTGGAGTGAGCCCTAGTACCATCTCCAAAGTGAAGGCCAAGTTCCATATAACGGGGGATGTCAGAAGTGGGCGTCCCAAGAAGACGACACTTAGGAACTGTAGGCTGTCTTCTACAGATTTGCAGTCAAGGTTTGCAGACCGATATGGCTGATGGCTCTCTGCCCAGACAATTCGGAACAGACTGCACGCAGCCGATCTCCGGTCTCATAGGGCTGCCAGGAGGCCTGCCATGACTGCCCTTCACCGTCAGGCCCGTTTGCGCTGGTGTCGGCAACACGTGCACTGGAACCTGAACATGTGGAGGAATGTTATGTTCAGCGATGAGTCCAGATTCTGCCTACGGCAGTTGGATCATAGGGTCAAAGTGTGGAGAAGACGCGGAGAACGCTATGCTGATTGCTGCACCGATAGAGTAACATCTTTTGGTGGAGGCAGTGTGATGGTGTGGGGCGGCATCTCCGTCACTGGAAAAACGAGGCTTGTCATAATTGGAGGCAATCTCAATGCAGAGAGATATCGAGATGAGATTCTGCAACCAGTGGCATATCTCCACAGTCTGGGACCGAACTCTATCCTCCAAGATGACAATGCTCGCCCCCACAGAGCAGGGTTTCTCAGAGACTACCTCCAGAATTTGGGAGTGGAGAGGATGGAATGGCCTGCCAGCAGTCCTGACCTCACCCCCATTGAACACTTGTGGGATCAGCTTGGGCGTGCTGTTCATGCCAGAGTGACCAACACAACCACGTTGGCTGACTTGCGACAAATGCTGGTTGAAGAATGGGATGCCATCCCACAACAGTGTGTGACCAGGCTGGTGACCAGCATGAGGAGGAGGTGCCAGGCTGTTGTGGCTGTGTATGGTTCTTCCACACGCTACTGAGGCTCCTGTTTATTAAATGAATAAATTGTTAAATTGCCAATATGTCTTGTTTCTTCAGACTTCAATCATCCAATCCACCAAACAACACCGAACAAGAGTCAATGGCAGAATAAGCTGTTTGGCATTGGCAGAGAAGATTTGGCAGATTTTTCATGGGCGCAACCCACATACTCAGCTCTGCTGCTCATCCCACAAATGCATGTTCCTTACAAATGTGGCACCATTTAAAAGGGAAATAAACAGGCTTTCCAATGGTATAAGATTTATTGCCAAGAAGCATTGTTACAACAAAGAAATAATCTACCAAACACAAATTTCCTTACTTTTTGTGCTATGTTTAGTTCTATCGATTACATACACTAATCCCAATTGCCTTCCTTAACCAGTCTAAAGAAGGGTCTCAACCAAAACGTCACCCATTCCTTCTCTCCAGAGGTGCTGCCTAAAATGCTGAGGTACAACACTGCAGGAACTTGTCTGAGTAACTTTGTAATCTATCAATGGTTTATGGAACACATTATTTGAACTACTCTCACGGAGTATAATGAATGGATCCCTGAACATAGATTGCATTATTTTATGACCTTAAGGTCCATCAAAGTTTATGGCCTGCAGCTAAAGCATTGCCATTGGCATAAACAAATTTAATTATTAGTAGCAGGTTGCCTGGTTCTGGCACCAGATAGCTTGTACCTAACCAGACTGTTTTTGACCACCTCTAGCCAAACGATTAATGAAAAGTATGCTTGATTAAAGAAGCACCGGGTATGTTGGGTTTTTCTCACTCCAACCAAGTAATGTCACTTGCTGTTCAAGTCATAATCACAGAGCAGATTATGAAATCTTTGATCTTTAGTTCATGATTTGGATTGATTTACACAGCTAGATATATTTCACAATCTGTTATTACCAAGTAACACACAATGTTATCTAAGTATGGAAATGCCACATATTTCTATTGCTAAGAGCACTATAATCTGAATGCAGTACTCAGATTTATAAATCTATTGTAACATGATTTAAAGCTTCAGCATATTAAATTTGTAGTTCGGTTGTGAATAATTAGCATACTTTAAATCATTCAAATGGTATCAATTTAATCTAAATTATGTACCATACAATATGTTGGGTTGAAGAAAATGCCAATGGGCAGATATATTTAAATATAATACATTCCTTTTAGTAGATTTCAATGTTACAATACATTTTGCTGCTAGCATATTTGGCAATGGTCAATAAGTATAAGATTTTAAATCATTGACAAATGTTTATTCCATTATTTTAAGACTGTAAATTTGATCAGACATGGAACCACTGTATGTCTTTAGTTGATATCCTATTCCTCTGGAGGAAGCATGTGTCACAATAGAGTAGATGGAATACAATTGGATATGTTCTTGGGTTATCCCAAGTGGCATATCATCTGTCAAAATTCAACTATTATTCCAGTCTTTTCCTCTTCCTATGTTTTCTGAAAATACGTTCCTAGAAAGAAGTCTGGAGTGTCCTTCAGTTGTCCAGGAAGGAATGCACATTTCTGGAAGTAAATAGAAAGGATATTGGGTCACTGATGGTCATTAAAGCCGTCCCCTTTCCTGTCTGCTAACCCTTGGTAACATTTGGGCTCTAAAATCTTCTGAGCCATGCACCATTGTGACTTGAAAATGTATCACCATTCTTTCATCCTTATAGTGACTAAATTCATGAGCTCCCTGCTGAGAACACAGAGTACCTGCTCCAGATAGATGATGTGATTCAATAAAGAGGCTTTTTACCATCTACTGAAGGTCAACTGGGGATGGCAATAAATACTGGCCTTGTTAATGACATCCATTTCCACTGGCCTTGTCAATGACATCCATTTCCACAAAATGCTGGAGTAACTCGGCGGGACTGACAACATCCCTGGAGAGAAGAAAGTTACCTGGTGTTTGACTAATGAATGCCTTAACTTGTTGAAATATTCATAACTTGCTTGATATTTTTGATCATTTTAATTAACTTAAAATACTTTCAATAGAAGAGAAGATCTATTTGGTTAAACAAAACTTTTACAAGAGCAACATTACTGATAAGTAATGTGCTGAAAGAACCAGCTTTGAATATGTCATCAGGCTGAGATTTTGAATATAGCCATGTTATCTGCCTCTCACCAATCTGTGTGTTGGGTGAATACTCTGAAAACAAGAGTAACTTTCAGCAGATGTTTCTTGCCTGTTGCTATTAGCGCAACTGCAACCATCCCATGTTAAATTATGATTTCCCCACCAATTTTCCCAGGCTGACATTTCATATTGTGACATCTCAAAATCTAAATTTAAGATCCTGTTTTAGCTGGAAAGAGCAACTTAATATCTGGTGACTATTGTATAATCAATGAAATTCTATTAATTCCTAAAGATGACGTCCACTTATAAGAATAAATTCCATTCACTCTGTTGCAATTATAACATCATAAGGTCAGTCTTGTGGAGGTGAGAGATTTGAAACCGTGTTTTGAATTATTGCACTCCAGCATTTTGTGGAAATGGATGTCATTGACAAGGCCATGAGAGAAACTGATGTTTTCTCCCATCTTATTTATTAAAGGGGATGGTCCAACTTTCTTTCCAACTTTCCTCCAGTTGAAATTAATACAAGTTGAATACCCAGCCGACAGTCCAATCGCATGAAGAACCACCAAGTATATTCCCCTCTTCTCTTCCTGCAGCACTCTCTAAATTGAATACTGCTTAAAGATCATGCTGGGTAGCTTGATCTATTGCAGAAACATTCTTTGCTGTCCTTGCATAGACGGTAAAGCATGGACACGAGCAGCACTAATGAAGTGGGAAGATGTCTGCCATATGTGTATAAGACGCAACTTCACTGAGGGGTGCCTGGTAATGATTGCTTCCTGCAGGAACTATAAATGTCCTTCACTGCTGGCCTTTTGATAATAGCCAGCTTTGAACTGAAATAAACCCCACTGTTTTACTTAATGATTTCAAAGCACAAATGGATTTTAACCACGGGGCTACTGTTCTTAAACAAAAAAAAAGAACAAAGTGATCTTCTCAACTTCCTTTTTGGCTTTGAGCAAATAATTCACAAAGTTTGAAAGAGGATGCTGTTTTGCCGGAGGTCAGTTCAAAGCAAGTTTACAACAGGGGATTGTGAAGAAATGTAATTGTTCTGAAGCAGAAATATGTTTTGCAGTCAATAATAATATACTTAAAAGTTAATGTCAGGCAGTTGCGTTTAATGCTACTGCATTCATTGTGAGCCACTAGTTTACAAATACTTATTTCTGCAAGTTTGAAAATCAACCAGGGATAAAGTTGTTTCAGTGTAGACATTTGACCTACATGATGGATAGTATGACTCAACATCTGCTTTCAACCAGGATCCCCATGCTAACAAAAAAGAGCAAATTCACGTGGTCCATGGCCTTGTAGGCTCCTCAAGGCCCATATCCAAAAACTAATTATAAATGAGGTAAGTGCGTTTTTTCTATAAAGTGAGTCCCGGATCCTCCCTGTCCTCATTAAAATGGATGAAAGGAATTCTGATTGACCCTTCTCATCTGCTAATATCATAGTTCTTTCATCAGGTCGTCCTTGTTATTAGCCATACCTTTGAGGGGGGAAAA
The DNA here is from genome assembly GCF_053455715.1 of Rhinoraja longicauda. Lineage (NCBI taxonomy): Eukaryota > Metazoa > Chordata > Chondrichthyes > Rajiformes > Arhynchobatidae > Rhinoraja > Rhinoraja longicauda. The sequence goes on from NC_135958.1 coordinate 75,095,375, forward strand.
GTATGGATTCCAAAAGTATGGAAAAAAACAAGAGGATTGTTCATAAATTGTACACTTCCAATTGAATTTTCCTTTTAGCCCTTTATTTTTGTCAAAGTAAACAATTCCAGATGAGTCAATCTTTATAACTGAACTCCTCCAGTCCTGGCAATATTTTTGTTAATCTCCTTTGAGTAACAAAGGTGGAATGTTCAGAGGGTCCCATATAAACAATATGCTCTACACTAGGGTCATAAGTCCCATATAAACAATTGGCAAATGAGGGCCTGAGATGAAGAGGGTTGTGAATCAGGAGTTTGATAACATTGGCTCCATTCTGTGCACGTTGGAGTCTTAGATTTTTGGGAACCACGTGAATGAACAGATAAACTGGGAACTGGAGTTGCTGTGGGAATTTGGTTGGATCTTCTTGATCTTATTGAATAGTTTGGCGTTGCATGGCCTTTTCTTGCTCTATTTCAGTAAGCGTCTCAGATAACTGGAAGATGAGAGCAATTGGTAGAGCTGCTACCTCACGCTGCCAGAGACCAGATTTGATCCTGACCTCGGATGCTGTCTGTGTGGAGTTGCACATTCTCCCTGTGACCATGCAGGTTTACCCCCAAAAAAGACACAAAGTGCTGGAGTAACTCAGCGGGTCAGAATGCCTCTCTGAAGGACATGGGAAGGTGACGTTTTGGGTCAGGACCTTTCTTAAGACTCAGGTTATCAATACTATTTAAGGTTGAAAACAATGTGCAAAGCTTACACTAGCTGAGCTTCAAAAAAATGTCTGCTGTGCTGTAAATAGTTCAATGATTTGAATTAACAAGATTATATCTCCACTCTCAGGCTATGTTACTTTCAATACAGTCCTCTCAAATAGACTTCTTTTCGACAATCACTGCTCTACACTTCACTGAACCGAACAGTCCTCCCAGTCCAACGGTTATCTTGTCTTGCACATTGCATGTCAGCAATTCAAACATGATGCACATATACTCAAAACACTTCAAGGCCATCTTTAATGCTCTGTACAGTAGTGAATTGGAAGAATTAGCAGGGGAGATGGAGAACAAGCTGGAAACTTGCATTTGAAAATTACCACTTTCTCACAAAAGGTTTGCACAACTTGTGTTAGCACTATGATGGCGGAGGTACTGAGGTCTGTATCAACCCTGCAAAGTCTGCTGACCCTGAGCGGCAGGGGTGGTCTTCACTGTGCTGACCGCAAATATTTAGTATAAGGCCTACTCTATGGTCCTGCTGCAGCAAATAAAATCAAAGCTGTCCTGGAAATTGCCTCCAATTGGATGTGCATTAGCACCATCTGCACTGCAATTCAATGACTGAGATTGGGGTGCCCTTGATTCTGGAGTGGAGGCGATGGAGGTTTAATGGTTTCTTACTTGTCCCCGCTAGGGGAAGACTAGGAAGAGAGGTGTAAAATGACAGTAAAGTTTGTCAATCTTTCTTGCTATGAACCTTTATTGAAGGAGGGCAGTGTTGTACTGCTCAGCTGCTGAGGATTGTATGACTTCGACTTTGAGTGTAGTTGAATCTTTTCTCAATAGTCCTGAAGATTAGCTCTACTCGACCCCGGAGGATTATCGAGACTAGATCATGAATAATACTGAAAGAGGAGGTACAGTAGGTTAATCTTTAAAAGATCAGGAAATTGGGAACAACGGGGAACTGGCACAGTGTGGGTAGATCAGCCATCATCACATTGATTGGCGAGCAGGCTTGAGGGCCAGGTGGCGTACTCCTATTTTCTTATGTTCTCATGGGAAGTGTGTTGGACGTGAGATGTATTACGACAAGAAAAAGGTTTTAAAAAGCCTTGGCAATGATGCAGCCTTGTTTGACACTGATGTTAGTGAGATAGATAGGTTCAGTTTAAACCTGTCAGTTCTGATCATGGCTTACTTGCCATCATGTAGCAAACATAAAATGGGAAGAATTTCTATTGGCAGCCAAACTTGATGAAAATGCTTCATATTCCCAACCTTTGATCGTTAAAGGAATTAGTGAAGTTAAAAAATGCCAACTAATGTGATCATTGCTGCTGCCTACATTATTTTTGCAGTGATGATCTTGTTCACTGTCTCCTTGCTGCAATTTGGGGAGCAGCTCTTCTGCTAGTTGGAGGGGCCACAATAACTTTCCCAGTGACGGACAGTAAGAAGACTTTCCCAGAGACCTTGCTCCTTCTCTGAATCTGGTTACAATTACAGTGTCTCGGATTTCCCCTGGTATATATCCTCCCCTTCCTAGCTGAGACTATGACTGAAACTCTTTACCATTGAGTCTTGGAACTTCAGCAGGAATCCCCTAGTTCTAATCTCTAAATTCTAACTTCTAATCCTTGGCGCCTCACTCAATTTTAAAAAGTAATATTATTTAGTTTTGTCTGTCATCCAATAGAACAATCCTTTTAATCTTTCTCATTGTAATGCTACATCTCACCTTAATAGAAAAATCCCAGTGTTTAGTTTAGTTTGGTTTAGAAATACAGTGCGGAAACAGGCCCTTCAGCCCACCAAGTCCGTGCCAACTTGCCAACCCCGTATACTAGCACTATCCTACAGACGAGGGATGATTTAAAATCTTTACCAAAGCCAATAAACCTACAAACCTGTACGTCTTTGGAGTGTGGGAGGAAACCGGAGCAGCTGGGGGAAACCCACGCTGTCATGGGGCGAAAGTACAAACTCCGTATAGACAGCACCTGCAGTCAAGATCGTACCCAGGTCTCTGGCTACGGGCTCATGACGAGGTTTGGGAATATTTTCTGCTGGCAGAGCTTTGAGTCCAATTGTACCCAGAGCTTCTGTTTGCGCTGAAAGGCCCGGAAACAAGTGTTTCTGCTCCAGTACAATTTCCATTTCTAATGCTCCTCAGCACTTAGCTTTAACTTTAATATCCCCCCTACTACCACCTCCACCACCACCACCATTGACTATCAACTAATTGTGTTCTAATGGGTTTTTAAATGAAACAAAATGGAGGTTTTGTTCCAAAGTGTTTCTGAGAGAAGTGGACAGCTTTGCATTATTGATCCTAAAATGCCAGTAGAATTACGATATGTTCTGCAATTTAAAAAAAATGAATTTTACTTCGTCGATCTCAAAATCTGTAGCTTTGACAGTACACTGAATAACATGTTTCTGTATGGATTCTTCAATTTTTTAATGCAAGAAGAACCTGTTGCTTCATTATTTGTTTTATTTGTGGTTGATTAAATTGTACTTTCTTGGGCTTGCCCTGTCGGAAGCTCCATGAAAAGATGCTGGAGTTTAATACTCTGAGCTGATTATGATGGGTTCAAGGTTTTACATTATGTTCATTCTTAAGCTGCAGGTTTTTTTTAACCAAAATAATCTTAAATGCCAAACAGGAAGCTTATTTCCTGTTCATGAACTTGCATCTTCACATTTAGTTCTGTTTTTGTTCAATCTATCCAAAAGGCTCAGCATTTCTCATACCCCAGCCATCAACTCCACCCAAGAAATGTCATGATATCTGGTCTGCTGCAAGTGCCATCAGATGTCTGTGTGTCTCTGAGCAGATCTGCTCAGCATTACAGTAGTTTTTTTAGATGTATAATTAATTTGTGTATCTGCACTAGTAAGGACAGTGGAGCAAGGTTCAACACCAGGGACTGAGGTATTTTACAGTTCCATCGATTCCCATCAACTGACAATGGCACAGGAAAGCAGACATAAAACTGGTCAACTGCAGGGTAAATCTCTTGCTATGCCTTAATAATTTACCTCAAGACCAGGGTACGAGGAATACCCTTCTGCTGGATATCAAAGTATCTTTGTTTCCTTCTGCTGGATATAAAAGTGTCCTTGATTCTCAGTTAATTTTTTTAACTCTGTTGCCATATTAATCATAAACATTTCTGCTTAGCTTTGTCTCATGGTCAATAGTAATAAAGATTTATTTCGTAAGAATTTTTATTGCGACAGAGTGCCAAATCCAGTTTCTCAGAAGAATGAAAGATTATTTGGTTCAGTTTCAACCAAATTCTTTTTATTTGATTTGTTGCTGGTAAACATTGATCTTGTTGGAAGCTTTTGATAATGTGTCAGTAAATTATTACACTCCCGGAAACGTCACCATTAGATGTCATTGTTGGCTCAGTTGATAGATTCAAGCATTCAAAAGAATGATGGGTGATCTTATTGAAATATAAGATCCTTAGGGGTATGACAGGGTAGATGTCAAGATGTTTCCATGAGAGGATTTTAAATGACTGAGTACAAAATTGTTGGGGGAGAGGGGTGAGGGAGTCATTTAAAGTTGAGGTGCACAGAACTTCTCCAAAGGGTGGTGAATCTCTCCAATTCTTTACCTTCAAGGGTTATGGAGGTAGATCATTGGGGAATTTAAAGAGCAAGCAGATAAACATTTGAAAGACATGAAGAAATGGCTATATCACAGGAAGCATCACAGAAAAGATGAGGTCTGGGACAGGCTTCAGGCGCTGAGTGGCCCTTTTATAGTGCTCTTCAGAAACGTAAGGATGGAAATCTAGGCTATCACTCTCAAGTCAGGAGTGCTGTCTTTTTCAATGGCATGTTAAACTGAGGCCATGTCTGCTCTCGTAAAAAAATCCAATGGCAATATTTCAAAGAGCAGAGAAGTTATCCCTTGTGTCTTGGCTAATATTTATCCCCATCAACGTTCCTAAGACAGATTGTCCGATCGTTATTACATTGCTGTTGTAGCAAATTGACCTAACGCTGCCCCATTTTCCATATTTCAACAGTGCCAGCGCAGGAATGCATCCTTGGTGGTAAAGTACTTTGGGATGTTCCGACAGGGTCATAAATTGTGTTACACACGGTCTTTCGTTTCTTGCAGCTCCCAAAACACCATTTTCAAAATAAGGAAATGAGACCAGCAGCCTCAGATGATGAAGAAACAAACTATTTTCATGAAATTATCTGGAGTAGAATTGACCCCGGAAAACATTAAATGCAGCTTTGCTATAAAGTATGCTATAATTTGCAGTGCTATTAAATACAAATTATCAATATGATCGCAATTTTCTGAGGAATTGTGTACGCTGAATAAAAAGCTGCCGAACCAGCTTTGTTCTTCATTTTACAGTGCTTTCCTCTGAAAGACTTCATTTTTTGCACAGATATGACCAGAGACCTTCCCAAGAAAGATTAGAGCAGCATTGCATTACTTGCTTCTTTGGGTTTGTGTGCTTGCATCAAATGGATCACATGCTGCCGACCTTGTTGTGAAATAGGAAGTACTGCAGCAGTTCAACGGTGTTTATGTTGAATTATCACTCCATTTTGGTTTAAATTCTTAAATATTTTTCAAAGTTCGTTTTAATTATTTGAATTTATTGATCAGCCAATTTGGCTCTTACCGCTGAAATAACTTTAAATAGGCACATGCTTAATGTTGGAATGTGACAACTGTGCTGTTCAGACTTGTGCGCAGCGAAGGGTCATGAGTGAAATTCTGAGCGCATGACACCCTTGTAATGCAGCTTTAAATGACTTCAATAATTCTTCCATGTGCAATTCATCTACTGGACCTATTTGCTCCTTATAATGGACCTTAGTGAAACACAGAACATAGTGTTCTCACGATGACACAGACTGCCTGCACCATTAATAAATGATAAATATATATATATATATAACTAAAACTGATATAAATTTCCTTTTAATGAATTCAATTCCACTGATTGTAAATCAAAAACACTGACAATTGTTTTATTGCAAGCAATGCACACACTCTCCAATGTCAAGGGGAAGATTAAATAGGTCTGAAGTTGTGTGTTGTGCATTTAGTAGTTTGAAATCAATAAAATGTACTTAATTAACGTTTTTATATGAGGAAGAGTAAAATTAAAAAACACCTTTTAACAGTTAATTTTAGCGGTTAAAGGATGTTATTTTGGACTGTCTGTGGAGGAGTTGATTAACCACAAACTGCTCACTACTCCACCTTCTGCTTTGACCATCAAGTTTTGAATCCTATTGTGAATGTGTGCTTGAAATTTTCTGCTGTTCGCATCTGACACTTTTAATTCAATTTCCACTTAATTTCACCTTGAGGATTAAACATCATCTGATTTCAGTTAGCCAATCTGGGATTTGAGCAATCCTTGCATTAATTTAGTTCCTGTATGTCACCAGAAATGAGTTGTGCAATTTTCCTACTGAGGAGTCTGAGTCAAGTAAAATTCTCTTCATTTTTTCCCCCACAAAATTTCTATTTTCAGCTACATTCATTTGTGTGGTTGGTCTTTGACTCATTATTCTTTGCTGGGTCTTCGGTGCATTGTTGAAATCTCTGACACCTCAGTTAATGTTAAATTGTAGTTATGTCTACCTTCTAGTAGGGTTATAAAAGAGCTTTTTTTTCTGGATAAATTTTATTTCTGGATAAAGACCTAAAAGCAGAAGAGCCAGCTATTTATTTCACTGCTGTTTGTGAGATCTTCCTGTGCCTAACTTGAGTGCTGCTTTCATCACCACTGCAATGGCTGTATTTCAGAGTGCCTGAAGAAGGGCTTCAACCCAAAGCGTCACCTATCCACGTTCTCCAGAGATGCTACCTTGCCCGCTGAGTTACTCCAACATTTTGTGTCTATCTTTGGTACAAACCAGCATCTGCACTTCCTTTTTCCTACATAGTACCCATTAATTATGTTTGCCACTTACCTACAAAGTAATTTTACAGTGACCAATTAACTACCAGCATATTTTTGGATTATGGGCAGAAACCCACAAGTTGCAAACTCAACAGACTGTGCCCCAATCAGGTTCAAATCTGTGAGCTGTGAAGTAGCAGCACAAACTGCACCACCGTGTTTTCTTCCTTTAATTTCTAATTATTTTAACATCTACTACACGTGCAACATTGATGACTCGCTTTTAGATTCAGCATGGAAACAAGCTCTTTGGCCTAACTCATCTATGCCAACCAAGACCACTATTTCTGGTAATCCCATTTGCCTGCATTTGGCTCACACCCCTTTAAACACCCCCGAGAGGGGATCGAGCTGGAGGGGGCGAGACGGAAGGGGGGACCTGAGGGAGGGGGTGAGTGGGGGTGGGATGAAAACTAGGTAGACGAGGGGGAGGGGGCGAGAGGTCTGGGCGAGAGGGACGGGAGGAGTGGGACGACAGGGAGGGGGCGAGAGGGAGGGAGCGAGAGGATGGTTGGAGGTAGGGAGACAAGAGCGAGGTGGAGGAGAGGGAGGTGGTGAGAGGGACGGGGGCTAGAGAGAAGATGACAAGTGGGACGGGAGTGATAGGGTGGGAGCTAGAAGGGGGAGTAAGTGGGTGGGGCTAGAGGGAGTGAGCAGTCCATGTTCTTGTCCAAAGGTCTTTTAAACATTGTAATTGTATCCACCTCTACCACCACCTCAGGCAGCTCATTCTGTATACCCGCCATCCTCTATGTGGAAAAACGCCTGTCAGATCCCCTTTCCATCCTTTCCCTCTCAATGTAAACTTATGCCCACTACTTTTAGACTCCTACCTGAGGGGGGGGGGGGGGGGGGGTGGGGGTTGGAGAGGGGGACTGTGGCTGTCTACCTGGCCCCTGTCTCATAATTGAATGAACACCTATAAGGTCACCAAGCCAATTTTGTATTCAGCTTGCTTTCAATCCCATGTATTCTAATCTTCTGGAACAGTTTCCCATGTCAAAAGACTTGGAAAAACTATGTAGATAGCATCTATCACCCTGCCTTTGTCAATCCTCTTGGACAACACTTTAAAAAAACTCACTCAAATTTTTGAGACATGATCTCCCATGAACTAAGCCATGCTAACTATCCCTAATCACTCAGCCACTTCAAATGCTAATAGATACTGTCCCTTAGAATACCTTCAAATAACTTGCCCACCACTGAAGAAGGTACTGTGGTCCACTGGCTGATCCTTGCAGCCCTTCTTAAATAAAGGCACAATGTTGGCGACCCTCCAGTACCTCACCCATGGCAAATGGAATTTTAAAAAACTTAGTCGCAGTCAATTTATACTTGATATGTACTGTATGTTACCTTTATGATGTTCCTTTCTCGGCAATGTTTAGAGCGTAATGTTCACTGTAATAAGTAGTTGAACAGTCCACTGGGCAGTAGGTGGCAGATTAACATTCAAATTGGTATTTTTGTATTAGGGACTAAACACACTGTGATTTGTTTACCTAAGTTAAATTGTGTGCTGCAAAATGATAATGTTCTTTAATCTTTCTGTCCTGGGCCTCCTCCTCATATTTCACCTGGGCAGCTTACACCCCAGCATTATGAATATTGGCTTCTCTAACTTCAAGTAACCCTTGCTTTCCCTCTCTCTCCATCCCTCCCCCTTCCTTGTTCTCCGACCAGTCTGACTGTCTCCTTGATTACATTTTATCTCTGTATGCTTCATTGTCACTTTCTCCTACCTAACAATGATCTATTCTACATTTTCCTTGAGCCCCCTCCCCTTTGATGTCTTGTTCTCCCATCTTACACTTCCTTATCTCTGTGTCTCCCTCTCTCCTGATTCCCAGTCTGAAGAAGGGTCTCAACCCAAAACATTACCCATTCCTTCTATCCAGAGTTGCTGCCTGTCCCGCTGAGCTACTCCAGCCTTTTGTGTCTATCTTTGGTGTAAACCAGCATCTATAGTTCCTTCCTACACATGTTCTTTAATCATTCTCTTGTACAGTTTAATTCTTATGTCTAACAGACTAATAATTATGTGGTGATTTAATTAAAACGTATGTAATTTTGCGTGGAATTTGATTTGTATACTGAAAACATTTGCACACTAGTTATTATTAGACAGCAAGTATTAAATACTATTGCATGTTTTGGCTTAAAAAGTCTTATTAATACCAATTCAAAAATAATTTTTGCAGATCTTTTATTTTCTACAAACAGATCCTGCAAAATATTTGTTTCCTGTTAATCAGCCTCCTTGGGTAGATTTGGTTGTTTTGCATCAAATTCAAACACCGGTGTCTCAAATACATTTAGACAGGTAAATGAACATGAAAGTTTCAGAGGAACATGAGGCAAACATTGGAAAATGGGACCAGCTGAGGCATGTGGCTTGGTCAGCATGGACGAGTTGGCTGAAGGGTCTGTTTGTGTGCTGTATAAATACATGACTCTAAAAACCAAAATTTATAATGCTTCAGTATTAAATTATAAAATGTCCAGATAGAAGTGCACAATTTCAGTACTAAAATGTTTTGCACTGAAATATTTGGGATGTGTCAGAACATGTAAGAAAGTGTTTCACAACCTTGAGATCGTATTACATTCTTGATCATCACCTCAGAGGTGAAGGGGATGTCTGCTCGATTTTATTTTTGGATTCAGTGCACAACCTCGTGTAGAGCTGAGTATATGTTGGATTGTGGCAGAATACACTGAACTGAGATGTCAGTTATTTTCCCAGACGAATGGTGAAAATGCTTTGGGAAGATGAAGTAAAGTGAAGTTGGCCCAATATCAAAGCCAATGGCACCAAGATCAGATTGGCTGATCGTCCTTGCTCCTTGAAAGATTACATGTACAATGTAGCTGTTAATTTACTCACTAAACAGCAATCACTGCATTTCTAATAAATTAAGCTAGAGGGATTTGAAAAGAGCTTACAAAAATGCAAGTCCTCAAACGCAACAGAATATGCTGAGGTATGGAATCTGTTGAAAGCAATGTAGCTGCTGAACATCACTGAGATGAAACTTGGGTTGCCAATTGTCCCCTATTACTCGGAACATCTCGTATTTTGGGCTAAATTGGTTTGTCCCGTACGGGACTGCCCTTGTCCCATATTAGGCCTGGGGGGCACTGTAGGCCTGGATGTTGTAGGTCCGGACAGTATAGATCCAGAGGCCCGGGCGCTGCATAACGAAGGTTGCATAGCAACCTGCCTCCCGGCCCGGGCGGCCGCCATTGGTGGAGCGGGAGCACGTGGCCGCTGGGTGAGGTTACGTGGGGCGCGTGGCAGTGACGTCACCTTTTACCTTATTTGGGAGTGAGATAGTTGGCATCCCTAGATGAAACATAGATATGGATCTCATCAGTGGGGTGGGAGGAGAGGTGCAAATGAATAATGTTGCAGAGATTAAATCAATCTGGTGTAGGGGGGGGGGGGGGTCAAAGAGATCTGGACAGTAACATACTAAATGTGTTCCTTCACCTTTTCCCCCTGAAAGCAAGACCACATTTCAGTGTAGTAGACAAGAAATAGTTTCTCATTTCGCACAATAAAGAAATGGATGAAATCCATAGGCCTTGTAGATTCAGGGTGTAATTTAGCTTTGCAACTTAAAACCAGTGTTCATCTTTGGAGAAAATGTCAAAGAAGAATTGATTTTAAGCCTTTTCCTTAAGCTTCAATGCAATGGTGGACAACCTAAAATTTATTAGTTACATGCTATGATTGGGATTTGCTGTTACTTGTATCTGTTGCTGAACATGTTAGATTTGGAACAGCTCTCAAGTTGTCTTTATGCAAACACGTGTGCTGGCCTGAAAATGCCAAAGTCTCTGAGTCATTTATTACTTAGACAGGAAGGGAGCTAGCTCAACTGCATAATCAGGGTGTGCCTGTCTCAAGGGTGTTTGCTGTAAATGAAGTACAGCGCCTCCTTATATAGGAACTAGCTGGCTGCCAATTGGTGTTCTGAGGAAGTTGCACAGTCAGTTGTGAAATTACTCAAAGTGGTATGGATGGACTTGATTGGCTTACGAAGAATAGGTACTGGTAAGCCCCACCTGCTACTTGAGCTGTGCTCAGAATTCTTGGATCTCTGCTCGGCAGTTTAGGTTTCAGCTTCAACTGTTTCATTGAAATAGTTTTATTTACGTTATTTTGATCTGGAACGGGTGCCTGGAACAATGGTTCTTAATGCTGAAGGTGGTGTTGGTAAGTTTTAGTCTGTGACAGGAAATCCTTTTCCTTTAAAACTATCAGTATAATGTTTAACCTAGCTGTTTATTTACTTCATGTCCATTATGGTTACTAGCTTGTAATCATGAAGTAAGCAAAAAGCATTAAGCATTATAAATAAAGTTTACGTAAAATTTATTATTTTATTATATTTGCCACACACCATTTTTTTAAATGAAATATGTCCAGTGACACTTTTCCTGTTACCTCCTTGTTCTAAACAAAAAATGGACGTGCCTGTAACTTTAAGTTTTTAATTCTTACTATATTAGTCGACCTGCAGATGGTGTTACACCAGACTTTACTGAACGATTCGGAACAAGTCATTAGACCATTATTGTACAAATGGATGACTTCGACACAAAATTATTGAAATAATTATAATACATGGTGTCAACTTGATCAGTTGTAAATAACATGATTTTCCTTGATTAAGTTAAATGACAACTTAATAAAATGATAACATGATTTTCCTTGATTAAGTCAAATGATTTGAGTGCAATATATGTGTGGGACAAAATGGAAAATACCCGATGTATTCAGCAGATTGGAGACACAAACAGCAGATATTGGAATCTTGAGCAAAACACAAGTGCTGGAGTAACTCAGTGGGTCAGGCAGCTTGTCAGGAGGACATGGATAGGTAATGTTTTGGGTCAGGAAACGTCATCTGTCCATGTCCTTCAGAGATGTTGCCTGACCCACTGAGTTACCCCAGCACTTTATGCCTTTCTTGTAAACCAGCATTTGGCATTCCTTGTGTCAGCATCATCGAAGGGAATGCACAGATGTTTCGGGTCAGGTCTGTTCTACGGACAGATTTCTTCGATCGGTCTGAAGAACAGTCCCGACCAGAAACGTCTTCTGTCCATTCCCTCCACAGTTAATGCCTGACCTGCTGAGATCCTTAAGCATGTGTAGGAAAAAAACTGCAGATGCTGGTTAAAATCAAAGGTAGACACAAAATGCTGGAGTAACTCAGCGGGTCAGGCAGCATCCCAGTAGTTTACACCCCAGCAGTATGAACATTGCCTTCTCTAACTTCAGATAGTCTCTGCTTTCCCTCTCTATCCCCTCCCCCTTCCCAGTTCTCCCACTAGTCTTCCTGTCTCGGACTTTATGCTATATTTGTCCCCCCCCCGTCCCCCGTCCCCGACATCAGTCTGAAGAACTCAGTCTCGACCAGAAACGTCACCCATTCCTTCTTTCCCGAGATGCTGCCTGACCGCTGAGTTACTCCAGCATTTTGTGTCTACCGAGTTTCTTAAGCACTTGTGTTTTGATATACTTAGCAGATTGGATAGCATTTGTGAAGGGAGAGAAACCAAGCTATCCTGATAAAAGATTGAGGAAAAGCTAAAACACACAATCTGTTTCTTTCTCAAGAGATGCTGACTGGCTTGCTGAGAATATTGAATATTTACTCCTATTATTTAATCTTTCAATCATTTGCAGTTTTGCTGTTACGATACTTGTGGAGCATCACTATAATCTTTAAGGGTCTGCAATTTCCAATTTGTGAAGAATAAGATGCAGATTCTTTTCCAACCCTCCACATGGTTAAGTAGGGGTATTAAAGAACACGATAATATTGGGTTGTACAGTATATAGAAGCTCATTTCTCCAAAAAAGTATTAAAAAAAAAATAGGCATTCACTTCTTCCGAATACTCCAAGCAGTGACGATTCAGCAGTACTGCAGCAGTGACGATTCTCAAAAATGCTGATCGTATTGCAACGTAAGATACTTCTCTGCTAATTTCTACGCAGGCTGCTTCCACGAGTTGTAGTGTGAGAACAGCCAAGTAGTATTTCTGATGTTGATGAGGGACAAATATTTGTCAGGACACCGGTGATTATTTCTTTGGTTTGAATTAATGTTTCATCCAAGAGTTGAAAATTCAAATTAAACCATTGCTATTTTTAAAATTTTAATATTTAAGCAAATTAAAAGAAATAACTTGATTCAATTGTTATAGTAAAGATGCTATAAATGAATCTTGATGTTTTGCTCAGACTAAACACTATCTCTATAATTTTCAAGCCCATTTGCATTGTCCTGTAAATTATTTTTGTCGCTAAGGGAATAAAAACACTCAAGAAATGTATCCCGTTGAGGCCCACTTAATGGGTTCTTAGAAGTTGTGATTAAATTATCCTCTAGTGTCCTGTCTGCACTGTGACATTTCAGTGCCGCTCTGCCATAAGACGTGACGTATTGTTCCAGTCCGGACCAGTGAACATGCAAATACTGATGCAAGAGGCTGCAGATGCTTTGATGTGGAGCAGATAAATAAATTGCTGGGGGAACTTGGTGGTTAGGATCAGTGCAGGCAAAAAGATGGTCAATGTTTCAGGTGGTGATCCTGCATCAGTCCTGATCGAGTGTCTTGACCTGAAACATTGGCCATCCTTTTGCCTGCCCCCACAGATCCTGCCTGACCTGCTAAGTTCCCTCAGCATTTTTAAGCAACAAATAAGGCTAATGTGGTCGCTGAAACTCACACACACTACTGTAATTTTGAAGATGGTAACACCAAATTTCAAGTAGTTCATGAATGCTATTCCCCAAATGTTGAATTGTTTCTTATTCTCTGTTTAATTTTATTGTATTTGATTGAATGCCATTTGTAGTTATGCCACTTACTCTACTGTTGTCCTGTATGCTGGGTGCTCAGTCTTTGAAATGAGAAGCATCAAACGAGAGCACTCGGGGTGGGCAATGGATGAAGCATTTGTTATTTTCTTGACGATCTTCTGTTGACGAATGGGTTAACTGATGAATTGAAATACATAATTGTATTCTCAATAAAATGGACAGCACCTTTAGAGATGTGGCCAAGTATGCAGACCATTAGCAAATCTGTGCTCCTTTTAACCCCAGTGCTGAACATCAGTGCAATTAGGACGCAACATTTGATTTGTTGCCTTATGGGAATGGTTGGGAAATCACTGCTGCTTTGTTCCCTAATGATCTGCACTGCTGGAGTAGTCTGTACCTTCTGTTGCTGCTTCAGTCCAGGAACAGTCTGCTACAAGTGGGAATTCTCAGACGTTCAAAGTATTAGGTGCAGTAGCCTGAGATTGAAATCTCCTCTATGAGCAAGCTGTCTGGGGATTCCCAGTGACTCTTTGGTATAATTTGAGAGGCCTCAGGCCCAATATCACGAGCCATGAGCCGAATTGAGTTTCTCCCTCAATTTCTTCTGCCTCCTTTGGGGGAAATGACCTGCCACCCATGAACAGCTAAGCCAGGGGCAAGAAACTTAAGTCAGTGCTGCTGACTCTGAATTATAAAATCTGTTTGCTTGTCAAAGAAAATTAAATCAGAACAGCTCCAGGTATCTAAAAATGGAGACACACGTGACTGCAGATGAGCAAATGGAGACACACACAACTGCATCATGAGCAAAAAAACAAACTGCTGGAGGAACTCAGTGGGTCAGGCAGCATCTGTGGAAGGCAATGAATAGATGATGTTTCAAGTCGGGACCTTTCTTCAGACTATAGCTGTACAACCTCTAGGAGGAAATCTACTGTTGTTTTTTTTGAAGAAAGAAAATTTAATTAAACATTTCTCCTCTTTAAAAACCTAATCAATATTTTCCATTTGTATAAATCACATTGTTATAAGCAAATAGAAGTGGTGAAGGTTATAAGCAAATAGAAGTGGTGAACTTTGTAAAATTTAAGTTTTGCAATGATCTTTCTCAAATTTAGAGAATGTGGTTTCATTTGTCAAGCCATGATAATGGATTTTTTTTTACCCTCAAAAATGAAACACAGCAATTAATATTTAATTCATGGGAAACAGTGAAAACAAATAACATAGACACAAATACTTGAGTACTGGAGCACTGTTTCCCATTCTAGTAAGTGAATGTAAACTTTATCGTTATAACCCTTATAAAGTGTAGCTGCCACAAAAGACAACTTAACCTGTTTCTGTAATGCATAAGTTAAAGTGAAATTTTTACTATCTGTTGCAAATAAGTCTTGCAGTGTTGAAACCTGTGTGAGCCTCTAATAGTGTAAGATTTTACTGATTCTTTGAAAAGTAACCCCAGCACTGAGTAATGGTTAATTTTGTTTCTCTCTTTTCTGATAATGTCTGCAGCTTCAAGCACAGATGAACCTTATTCGTTCAATGTGTTTAACAAGCCACTGGTGTAGTGACCTGGAAAGCAATCAACATTATCATTACTATTTGGTAGAGGATGATCTGTTTGAAGAATTATAAATCTGAAGAATGATATTGTAAATTAGTGAGGGGACATTGTTGTCATTCACCATTAGCTACTTATTATGTTATTTGGGACAGTGTTTCTCCACCATTGATTCAGAATCATGTGCCCAATGCAAATCTTGCACTCGTACAAGGATACTTTTATCGTATATTTTAATGTGATCAAATCTGCAATGGCCTCTCCAGATTTCATACCTTAATTTCTCAAGAAATTTGTCAAGAATGAGCAATTATAATCTGAAACTGTGTTACATGAGGTGATATTAAATAAATTAAAATAAATATTAAAGCAGATAACCAAAGCTTGATCAAAGAAATGGACCTTGCAGATGAAAAGAGAGATAGAGAATTTATAGAATATCTGTCAGGACATTCAGTATAACAGTATAACAGTATAACAGTATAACAGAGCTTTATTTGTCATTCGGTACCGAAGTACCGAACGAAACTACATAGCAGTCATAGAAAAAAAG
Source organism: Rhinoraja longicauda (assembly GCF_053455715.1). Lineage (NCBI taxonomy): Eukaryota > Metazoa > Chordata > Chondrichthyes > Rajiformes > Arhynchobatidae > Rhinoraja > Rhinoraja longicauda. Next base: position 75,111,015 of record NC_135958.1, read on the forward strand.
AACACAAGACACATAGCCCCAACACAAACGTCCATCACAGTGACTCCAAACACCCCCTTACTGTGATGGAGGCAACAAAACTTCCACTCTCTTCCCCACGCCCACGGACAGACAGCTCATTAAGGTTACACAAGAGGCTTGGGTTTGAGGAGTGCAGAGATTACCATAAAAAAGTAACCCTGCAGAACCAATAATGTTGGCTATTTGTTCCTTCAATCCAACTCCCTTCATCAAGATCATGGCTTATCTTCCTCCTAAATGGTACCTTTTGAACTGTCCTCGCATTCCTTGATTCTCCTAAAATTCAATGCTTATCTGGACATTTCTTAAATGTAATTTAGTGCAACTTCTTCAATGCAATGTTTCTTTTGCCTCTCATCAAATCATCAAAGCATTGAAGGCTACACGACCAAGGCTGAAAAATTGAATTACCTCAGATGGGAGCCCACTGGTTGGTGTATTCATTGGGCCAAATGAACTGTTTCATGCTCTATGAAACCCATTTGGTTGCAAAGAAAATGTGCAGGTTCCACAAAAATAGCACCAGAAGACAAGACTTATAGGTTGGGCAATTCATTAGCCACTAAGTTACCCCAAGTGTGTGTGGGTGAATGGTAGAATTTGGGGGGGGGGAAGAGTTGTTGATGAGATTAAGGGGAGAATAAAAAAGAGATGTGAACTGGATCAATGTAAATGAGTACTTGGTGGTTCTCATGCACTGATAACAAATGCCTTGGTCCACCAGTGCATACTAACCAACAAGCGCCAAATCCACTGATCCTTACAAACCAGAGGTGCAAACTCACTGAGGTCCCGCCTTGAGCTAAAGCACTTGCATGTCTTTCATCTGTGGGAAGTAGAATAAAAGAAAAGGGAAAGCACCTATTCTCTACCAGGATTCACTTAGCTCTCAACATGTAATCCATGATAGAAGATTTCATTGAATAAATCTGCACCAAACTAGTTTCTTCATGCTACACCTGTTTAGGGAGTACAAATTTAACACAAAATAAAGCATGTTGAAGCTTGTGAGCAGCAATGGACTGCCTGGAAGGAAAAATAATCTGTTGGACTGGTTGATTGGTGCTTTGAGCGATTTCCAATATCTCCACCAAGCATCCATTATTCAGCATGAGCAAGCCATTTTTATCTGTTTTTTATCTATTCTAACTTTTAAACCCATTAGCTATTCTTCTTATTCCATACCTTTTGAATATTCCTTCATGATCACCAAATTCCACATGAGTAACTTCCACTGCATTTGCTCTATTTATGTTTCATATATTTTCAAAGAATTCCGAGATTTTTCATGTGTAGTCGTCCTTTTTGACACATGGGCTGGTTTCATGGTCCACATTATTTAGATGCATGGTAACTTCCTTCTTAATGAGGTACTCTGTAGCTTTCACCCTGTGCTGATGGCAACAAAGCCATGTTTGTAATAGCATTGTTCGCCGTTTAAAAAAAAATTGCAATAAAATCAATAACTATATAAAAAGGAAAATATTTGAAGAACTATAAGACAAATAAATTCTAGTAGAGTGGTTGTAATGCTAGAATTCCTTGGAAACATTTCTTATTTCTATTAGGTGGGGGATGTCCAGTGTCATTGAAATGCACATAAAAACTGTGCCATTTATTCTTATGAGCGAACACGTAAGCTATTCACAACCACTAATCATGTTAAGAGAGATTAGAGTACCTGGCTTAGTATTACTTTAAATCTTTGTGGAAAACACCTTGCTGTTGTAACTGGCATATGGTTGAAACGTTGACGGCAGTTTCTCTAAATGTGAGACGGTTCACAGGAACAGATACATGAGGGTTCAGGAACATTAAAGTTCAGGAAGTGGCTTGGGAGTCTGAGTGATTTTTCACACAAACAAAACATGCAGTAATAATAAGATTGGGTCATAGAGGATGGAATTAAAGCCTACCTAAACCAATCATTTTGTTAATCTACACATGTAACTACATAAATATTTTATTTCTTAAGGATTTACTGCCGACCAAAATATTTTTTCAAATGAAACAATTATTTCTTTTGTTGCCAAAGTAGGTTGAGTGCTCTGGCCTGACATTACCCCAGAGATGGAATTTCCTGTCATCACAAGTTGCTTCACGTAGCTCCAGCTGGTGGCTGGCAAAGTTCCCCTTCAAACACAGTGAGCCTGAGTTACAGGCTTGACTTTCTCTCTTTCTTTCTGTCTTTTTCTCTCTCTCTCAATCTGGAGTGACTAGGCTTGTATACACTGGAATTTAGAAGGATGAGAGAGGAACTTATCGAAACATATAAGATTATTAAGGGGTTGGACACGTTAGAGGCAGGAAACATGTTCCCAATGTTGGGGGAGTCCAGAACCAGGGGCCACACTTTAACAATAAGGGGTAGGCCATTTAGAACGGAGATGAGGAAAAACTTTTTCAGTCCGAGAGTTGTAAATCTGTGGAATTCCCTGCCTCAGAAGGCAGTGGAGGCCAATTCTCTGAATGCATTCAAGAGAGAGCTAGATAGCGGAGTCAGGGGGTATGGGGAGAAGGCAGGAACGGGGTACTGATTGAGAATGATCAGCCATGATCACATTGAATGCTGGTGCCAGCTCGAAGGGCCGAATGGCCTACTCCTGCACCTATTGTCTATTGTCTATTGTAAATACTCCAGATTACATAATGATCACTTGTTTAAGGAAGGTAGACTTGTTTAAGGAACTTCAATTTATCAATTTTGCAAACATTTTCATAGAGTGACTATCGTATACTCCAGGTCAAGATCATTTGGATAATCATCATGATAGTTTGAACCCGATTTTTTTTAATGAGTTAGTAATCTAGTGAATAAGTAGTCTTGTGTTATATGCTAGTCACCATATGAGATCCTGTGTCTGGATTGTAGTTTAATCATCTTGAAATTGCGTGTACATGATTTGGTATCCTGTCAAAGAACCACACCCCAGTTGCGTCAACAAAATACCGAAGAATATATTGTCCAAATAGGATAGGTGACGATCCTTGCAATTTTAAGCCTCGGTTGTTGCTTCAGCAGGTTGAGAGAGGATATGATGATCCCTCCCTTCCTCCTAGCTTACTATTCTGAGGCATTGTTAAAGGTTTGAAAGGTCTCCATCTGGAACAGCTCAGTATTTAATATATATTCAAATAGTTGTACAGCATGGAATAGGCCCTTTTCCCCTTTGCACATATGCTGACCAAAGTGGTAATCTTTGCTAATCCCATTTGCCCCTGTTTGGCCTATATTCCACTAAATGTTTTATATCCATTGTATTCAGTTCTGCACACCACACTAACTGGAAGGATGTGGTAGCAATAGGGAGAAATGCAGAGGAGAGGCACCAGGATGTCATCTGAATAGTGGGCTATAATATTGAGAGGTTAGTTCACTGGGTTTATTCCCATTGGAACATAGGAGGTTAAAAGGTGACATTGTCCAGGATTTCAAAATGATGAGGGGAATAAATACGATAGATAGTAAGAATGTTTTTCCCAGGACAGGGGAGTGTAAAACTTGAGGGTGTAATTTTAAAATAAAAGGGGAGAAATTTAAAAGGGGTCTGAAGGTTAAGTTTTTCACACACAGGTGGGTGAATCATCAGAAAGAGTTGCTGGAAAATGTAGTGGAGGCAGATTCTATTACAATGTTAAAAAGAAATTTGGATAAGCGCTTAGATAGAAACAGAGTGAAGGACGGGTCTAATGTGACCAGATGGGATTAGCGTTAATGGGCATGGTGATTGGTGTAGATTAAGTGGAGTGAAAAGGCAGTTTTTGTGCAGATGACAAAATTAAAGAACATTCCTTATTAACATTAAAGTAGAAAATAGTGGAGGCACTTTGCAGGTTGGGTAGCATCTATGGACTCAGAAACACAGTTTCATTTAATCAGAAGCCCTGTTTCTGTCTCCACAGATGCTGGTTGTCCTGCTGAATACTTCCAATATTTCCTGTTTACATTTCAGTTTTCCAGCATCTGCAGTTATTTTAGTTGAGTACATTCCTGATTAATCTGTTAATTGGGAATGATAGTGCAGTTGACTCTTTTTTAAATTGGTTCAGGTAATCCAGAGAAGAGTAGACAATTTTGAGAACAAGTAGACAATTTTGAGAATTAGAATTCAGTTTAAAAACCTAGCGCTGAAAGGTTATCAGTGAACATGACCAAAGTGGTTCAGTACTTTTCTTTTTGGGATGGAAACGCATTTTCTATCGTCAGTCTGGTCTTTGAGTCATTCATCCTCCTGACACAACTAATTTAACATTCCTCTGGGCTGACTAAGGTATCCACTCATACAGTGCAGGAAAATAACTGCAGATGCTGGTTCAAATCGAAGGTAGACACAAAATGCTGGAGTAACTCAGCGGGTCACGAAGCATCTCAGGAGAGAAGGAATGGGTGACGTTTTGGGCCGAGAGCCTTCTTCAGGCTGCCTGATCTGAGTTACTCCAGCATTTTGTGTCTACACTCATACAGTGCCCTCCATGATGTTTGGAACAAAGACCCATCATTTATTTATTTGTCTCTACTCCACAATTTGAGATTTGTAATAGAAAAAAATCACATGTGGTTAAAGTGCACATTGTCAGATTTTAATAAAGGGTATTTTTTTATACATTTTGGTTTCAACATGTAGAAATTACAGCAGAGTTTATACATAGTCCCCCCATTTCAGGGCACCATAATGATTGGGACACAGCAATGTCATGTAAGTAAATGAAAGTAGTCATGTTTAGTATTTTGTTGCATATCCTTTGCATACAATGACTGCTTGAAGTCTGCGATTTATGGACATCACCAGTGGCTAGGTGTCTTCTCTGGTGATGTTCTGCCAGGCCTGTATTGCAGCCATCTTTAGCATGCTTGTTTTGGGGGCTAGTCCCCTTCAATTTTCTCTTCAGCATATAAAAGGCATGCTCAATTGGATTCAGTTCGGTTGATTGACTTGGCCACTCAAGAATTGTCAATTTTTTAGCTTTGAAAAACTCCTTTGTTGCTTTAGCGGTATGTCTGGGATCATTGACTTGCTGTAGAATGAACCGCCGGCCAATGAGTTTTGAGGCATTTGTTTGAACTTGAGCAGGTAGGATGTGTCTATACACTTCAGAATTCATTATGCTACTACCATCAGCAGTTGTATCATCAATGATGAAATGTGAGACAGTACCTTCAGCAGCCATATATGCCCAGGCCACAACACCCCCATCACCGTGTTTCACAGATGAGGTGGTATGCTTTGGATCTTGGGCAGTTCCTTCTCTCCTCCATACTTTGCTCTTGCCATCACTCTGATATAAGTTAATCTTTGTCTCATCTGTCCACAAGACCTTTTTTCCAGAACTGTGGTTGCTCTTTTAAGTACTTCTTGGCAAACTGTAACCCGACCATCCTATTTTTGCGACTAACAGTGTTTGCATCTTGCAGTGTAGACTCTGTATTTCTGTTCATGAAGTCTCCTGCGGACAGTGGTCATTGATAAATCCACACCTGACTCCTGAAGAGTGTTTTTGTTCTGTTGGACAGGTGTTTGGGGATTTTTCTTTATTATAGAGAACATTCTTCTGTCATCAGCTGTGGAGGTCTTCCTTGGCCTGCCAGTCCATTTGCGATTAGTAAGCTCACCAGTGCTCTCTTTCTTCTTAATTGTGTTCCAAACAGTTGATTTTGGTAAGCCTAATGTTTGGCTGATGTCTTTATTCTTGTTTCTCAGTCTCATAATGGCTTCTTTGACTTTCATTGGCACAACTTTGGTCCTCATGTTGATAAACAGCAATAAGTTTCCAAAGGTGATGGAAAGACTAGGTGCTGAGCTCTCTCGTACCTGCATTAAGGAGGCAATTAAACATACCTGAGCAATTACAAATGCCTGTGAAGCCATGTGTCCCAAACATTATGGTTCCCTGAAATGGGGGGACTATGTATAAACACTGCTGTATAACATCTGACAGTGTGCACTTTAATCACATGTGATTTTTTTTTCCATTATACATCTCAAATTGTGGAGTACAAAGGCAAATAAATAAATAAATGATGAGTCTTTGTCCCAAACATTATGGAGGGCACTGCATGAACCATAGCTAAGATGCTGCGTCATTATTGTTTTAAGCCAACAAGGAATGCACAATAAATGCTTGTGTGCCTGAATCCTGGGAATCGGATTTATGAAAGTCATCCTAAAGAACAAAATTTCACTGCACCAATTTGTTTGCGTACCTGGAAATCTCAAGTTGACATTGATCTTGAAATATTGGCCCAAGGATATTCAGACATTCCCTGTTGAATGTGCACTTCTATCAATAGCATAGGAAACACCTTGCAGGAAGCTCAAAATATAAACCATATCCTACCACCTCATTGAAGCAGAAATCATTTCCTTTTTCCAATTTTCAGTTGCTATATTCTGAGCTCGCATCATCATGGGATCTCTTTGGAATAACAGTATGATATTTTGGAAGTTTTTAGTTCATTGTTGGTGGTATTTAGCTGAGCAAGGCTAATTTCCGAGAACCAAAAGAGACCTATGTACCAAAATGTGGATCAATAAACAATTAGGTAATTTCTATCCTCAAAATGTAATTTGATAATGGTTGGTTCACATGTACTTGATGATGCTGTTTCTAAAATGGATTAACTCTAGATCAGCCAGATCATTTTTATGGATCTTAAATTCTGTAGTTGACTTCGTAGGAAGCAATAAAAATATTTTAAAATGTAAATTTCTCCTTCTCTGTGAGGTTTTGATGAACTATTTGGACAAAATTTTGTTCCTGAATAGATTATAGAGTCTGTTTTAAATAATTCTAATATGCAGTCTGATTACTAACAGCAACCATTGCTTTTTCATCATCCAAATGCAGGTTTTTTGCATACCACTTTTGGTGGTTTTGTTTCCTATAAATGTCAGTGGAAGATCTTTTGTGCTTAATTTTCATAGAATGAAACAGGCCAGAAGGAGACTGTTGGACTTAACTTGTTAATGGCTTAGAATCTTGCCGAACCCTCCTCCAGTGCTGATCAGTGTCTGCTCTTCAGGGAGCTAAAATTTAATCACTTTAAATTTGGTGTTGGTCATACATGGCATATTTTCGGTGATTCACTAACACATAATAATTCGAGAGATCTGTCAGCATGTTCTGACCAAAGTTGACTGAGCCTCTGTCTCCACAGGGTTAAAATTTGTACCTTGCCTCCTTCTGCCAAACAGTCCCATCTCCACTAACCATTATTGTCCTCAAGTCTTGTTTCAATTGAAATCTATTAACTGCAAGTAGGATGCTATTGTCGATATGGAAATTATTTTCTATAATATTTGGTTGCTGGAACCCCTTCCAGCAATGCAGGCATTGGGTAGGAATGACATTGAGGGAAACCAAAAAGAATGGATGTCGATGAAAGGAAGAATGAGGATATTAAGGCGGCACAGTTAGTAAAGCGGCTGCCTTACGGTGTCAGATAGCTTAGATGTTGTTTGTGTGCAGTTTTGCATGATCTCCATGGTGGGTTTCGGCTGGGTGCTCCAGTTTCCTCCCACATCCCAAAGACATGTGGGTTAATGAGTTAATTGGCCAGTGCAAATTACCCCTAGTGCATTGGTGAATGGTAAAATCTTGGAGTTGTTGATGAGATTATAGGGTGGTTAAATTGGGCCAAGGAAGGATTGATATAAATGGATAGTTGTTGGGCCGCATGGACTTGGTAGGTTGAAAGGCCTGTTCTCTGCTGTAACTCTCTAATACTCTTTGACTCCAATCAAGGAGTGGAGGAAGAGGATAAATCAAGGGGAGAAAGGAACAAAATGGATAACTACAATGGCGAGGAGAAAATTCATTGCAATAGGAGAATAGCAATGTGTCAGAGATTGAGATGGATGCATTATGAGTGTATGTGGAGAAACGCTGAGACCAATGTGTAATAGGAGAGAGGAGAATTCCAGCAATTATTAAAGGATAGCGTTCTGGCCTGAACTGTGTGTTTGTTTGATAGGAGGTGGGGGTAGTGAGGGAGGAGCAGGTCAGAGGTCCAGGGCTGTGAATGTTAGTTGGAGGGAGAATAAAGTATTATTTGAAGCAGGGACAACAAAATGAGTGGCAACTTGATCGATTCCGAAATGAATGTGGACAGCTGAAAGGAAAGACTCATTTGGATGATTGGAAGATTATCTTTAACATAAAATTCTAAATCTTAGCTGTTTTTAGACCTCCACCCTGACCCAGAACTCGCATCAATCTAAGCGTCATTTGAATAAAATTATTTGTGCCGCATGCAATTTCCTCTTAAGTTTGTTTTTCAAATGAAAGATTGCTAACTATGCTTAGAGCTTAAGTTACAAAGCCTACTTTGTTCCTTGTATTCATACGGTTATAATTGGGGACATTCTTGAGTTTTCAGCTGTTTGGGACTTCTGTTCTCGAAGTATTTGCTGGTTTGCTAAGTTCGAATCTGTGATCCTTGTTTGGGATCCTGATGAGACTATTGCTGTTTCTTTAGTTTGCTCTATGTAGATTTCAAATGGAAGTATCTGAATAATCTTTGGAAAATATCATGTTGTTTCTGGGCTAATATCAGAATGGAAGCTACGAGGTTGTAGAAATTCATTTCACTATTGTATGTCCTATCAGCCTTACTTTAAATAAAAAGAGATAAAGAGGCTTTGACCTGAAACATTAACTCTTTCACTTCCCATCGATGTGGCCTGACCTGCTCAGTAATTACAGCAGTTTCAGTTTTTATTTTTAGACTTCCAATATCTGCAATTTTTTTTTTAACCCACCCAACCATATTGTACAAGGCGCTGGCTCGCACCCTCATTATCTGATTGACTGACCTAAATCCTCCTAAAGGCTTTGTATGGCATTCAGTTATAAAAAGATAGAGCTGTTCAAGGTTATCATCATTTACTCCACCATTAGGGAATGATGTTGAATGATGTCTGTCGGCATTGCGAATGATTAATTACTTTTTTTAAGAAAACCGATTCTGGCCACTAAATCTATGCCTGCAAATTCCACTATCTTATCAAAGTGTAAGGTAAATTCTTCAAAATTGTGCTTTTGTTTTGCTGGTACACCTTTTTAGGTACCATTTAAGAAAATGATATACTTAAACAATATGTGAAAATGATTGTTAATGATATGCTTCTGTCTGTTCTATGAAACCAAAAGAGTATCTGTTGAAATGGTGGTTAAATCTGTCTGAAAATAAAACAATATCTTAAAAACTGAGATCTACTGAAAAGCACGTTGCACCATATAACATATAACATATAACAACTACAGCATGGAAACAGGCCTGTCCGGCCCTACCAGTCCATGCCGACCATTCTCCCTGACCTAGTCTCATCTACCTGCACTCAGACCATAACCCTCCAATCCCCTCCTATCCATATACCTATCCAATTTACTCTTAAATAATAAAATCGAGCCAGCCTCCACCACTTCCACCGGAAGCCCATTCCATACAGCCACAACCCTCTGAGTAAAGAAGTTCCCCCTCATGTTACCCCTAAACCTTTGTCCCTCAATTCTGAAGCTATGTCCCCTTGTTGGAATCTTCCCCACTCTCAAAGGGAAAAGCCTACCCACGTCAACTCTGTCCGTCCCTCTCAAAATTTTAAAAACCTCTATCAAGTCCCCCCTCAACCTTCTACGCTCCAAAGAATAAAGACCCAACCTGTTCAACCTCTCTCTGTAGCCTAAGTGCTGAAACCCAGGCAACATTCTAGTAAATCTCCTCTGTACCCTCTCCATTTTGTCGACATCCTTCCTATAATTTGGCGACCAGAACTGCACACCATACTCCAGATTCGGCCTCACCAATGCCCTGTACAATTTCAACATTACATCCCAACTTCTATACTCGATGCTCTGATTTATAAAGGCAAGCATACCAAACGCCTTCTTCACCACCCTATCCACATGAGATTCCACCTTCAGGGAACAATGCACAGTTATTCCCAGATCCCTCTGTTCCACTGCATTCCTCAATTCCCTACCATTTACCCTGTACGTCCTATTTTGATTTGTCCTACCAAAATGCAGCACCTCACACTTATCAGCATTAAACTCCATCTGCCATCTTTCAGCCCACCCTTCCAAAAGGCCCAAGTCTCTCTGTAGACTTTGAAAATCTACCTCACTATCAACTACTCCACCTATCTTAGTATCATCTGCATATTTACTAATCCAATTTGCCACACCATCATCCAGATCATTAATGTAAATGACAAACAACAGTGGACCCAACACAGATCCTTGGGGCACTCCACTAGACACTGGCCTCCAACCTGACATACAATTGTCAACCGTTACCCTCTGGTATCTCCCATTCAGCCATTGATGAATCCATCTTGCAACCTCACTATTAATACCCAACGATTTAACCTTCTTAATCAACCTTCCATGTGGAACCTTGTCAAATGCCTTACTGAAGTCCATATAGACAACATCCACAGCCTTGCTCTTATCAATTTCCCTGGTAACCTCTTCAAAAAATTCAAGAAGATTAGTCAAACATGACCTTCCAGGCACAAATCCATGTTGACTGTTTCTAATCAGGCCTTGATTATCCAAATAATTATATATATTGTCCCTAAGTATCTTTTCCATTAATTTTCCCGCCACAGACGTCAAACTAATAGGTCTATAATTGCTAGGTTTACTTTTAGAACCTTTTTTAAACAAAGGCACAACATGCGCAATGCGCCAATCTTCCGGCACCATCCCTGTTTCTAATGACGTTTGAAATATTTCCGTCATAGCCCCTGCTATTTCTGCACTAACTTCCCTCAATGTCCTAGGGAATATCCTATCAGGACCTGGAGACTTATCCACTTTTATATTCTTCAAAAGTGTCCGTACCTCCTCTTCTTTAATCCTCCTAATTTCCATCACTACTCTACTTGTTTCGCTTACCTCACATAATTCAATATCCTTCTCCTCGGTAAATACCGAAGAAAAGAAATTGTTTAATATCTCCCCCATTTCTTCCGGCTCAGCACATAGCTGTCCACTCTGACTCTCTAATGGACCAATTTTATCCCTCACTATCCTTTTGCTATTGACATATCTGTAGAACCCCTTGGGGTTTACTTTTACATTACTTGCCAAAGCAGCCTCATATCTTTTTTTCGCTTTTCTAATTTCCTTTTTAAGATTCCTTTTACATTCTTTATATTCCTCAAGAACCTCATTTACTCCCTGCCGCTTATATTTATTGTATATCTCCCTCTTTTTCCGAACCAAGTGTCCAATTTCCCTGGAAAACCACGGCTCTTTCAAATTATTATTCTTTCCTTTCCACCGAACAGGGACATAAAGACTCTGTACTCTCAAAATTTCACCTTTAAATATCCTCCATTTCTCTATTATATCCTTTTCATAAAACAACAATTTCCATTTCACTCCTTTTAAATCCTTTCTCATCTCCTCAAAATTAGCCTTTCTCCAATCCAAAATCTCAACCCTTGGTCCAGATTTGACCTTCTCCATAATGATATTGAAACTAATGGCATTATGATCACTAGACCCAAAGTGCTCCTCAACACATACCTCCGTCACCTGACCCATCTCACTTCCTAACAGGAGGTCCAACACTGCCCCTTCTCTGGTAGGCACCTCTACGTATTGCTGCAAAAAACTATCCTGCACACATTTTACAAACTCCAAACCATCCAGCCCTTTAACAGAATGTGATTCCCAGTCTATATACGGAAAATTGAAATCACCCACAATCACCACTCTGTGCTTACTACTAATATCTGCTATCTCCTTACATATTTGCTCTTCCAATTCTCGTTCCCTATTTGGCGGTCTATAATACACCCCTATAAGTGTTGCTAAACCTTTCTCATTTCTGAGTTCCACCCAAACAGCCTCCTTAATCGAGCCTTCTAGTCTGTCCTGCCAAAGCACTGCTGTGATATCCTCCCTGACAAGCAATGCAACACCCCCACCTCTTGCCCCTCCGATTCTATCACATCTGAAACAATGAAATCCTGGAATATTTAATTGCCAATCGCAACCCTCCTGCAACCATGTTTCACTGATCGCCACAACATCATACTTCCAGATGTCAATCCAGGCTCTAAGCTCATCCACCTTTCTTACAATGCTCCTAGCATTAAAATATACACATTTAAGGGACCCATCATTTCTTATTCTTAGTTTATTTCTTTTCCCTTCTTTCTCTCCTACATATTGGGTCTGAGTGTTTCCCTTTTCTGCCTCCTGCCTCACACACTGCCTATTAGCTATCTGTGTTTGAGTCCCTCCCCCCAACCGTACTAGTTTAAAGTCTCCGCAGTTATTTTAGCAAATCTCCCCGCCAAGATATTGGTTCCCCTCGGGTTCAGATGCAACCCGTCCTTTTTGTACAGGTCATACTTCCCCCAGAAGAGGTCCCAATGATCCAGAAACTTGAAACCCTGCTCCCTGCACCAGTTCCTCAGCCACGTATTTATCCTCCACCTCACTCCATTCCTATTCTCACTATCGCGTGGCACAGGCAGTAAGCCTGAGATTATTACTTTGGAAGTCCTTTTTTTTAACTCTCTTCCTAGCCCCCTGAATTCTCCTTTCAGGACCTCTTCCCTTATCCTACCTATATTGTTGGTACCTATATGTACCACGACCTCTGGCTCCTCTCCCTCCCCTTTCAGGATATCCTGGACACGCTCAGACACATCCCGGACACCGGCACCAGGGAGGCAAACCACCATCCGGGTCTCCCGACTGCGTCCACAGAAACGCCTATCTGACCCCCTCACTATAGAGTCCCCTATTACTACTGCTCTCCTCTTCCTTTCCCTACCCTTCTGAGCAACAGGGCCGGACTCCTTGCCAGAGGCCCGGGCACCGTCGTTGCCCCCAGGTAGGCTGTCCCCCCCAACAGTACTTAAACAGGAGTACTTATTTCCAAGGGGTACAGCCACCGGGGTACTCCCTAGTCCCTGCCTCTGTTCCTTGCCCCCCCTAACAGTGACCCACTTGTCTACCTCCCGTGGTCTAGGAGTGACCACCTCCCTGTAACTCCTATCTATAACCTCCTCACTCTCCCTGATCAGACGGAGGTCATCAATCTGCCGCTCCAGGTTCCTAATACGGTCCCTTAGGAGCCCCATCTCGTCACACCTGGCGCAGATGTGGATGTCTGGAAGACTATCAGACTCCCAGATTCCCCACATCTGACACCCAGAACAAAAAACTGCCCTGGCAGTCATACTCTCCAAACAAAGCCCCGCGCTCGGTTACTAAACCTACCGCCCGGCCGCTACTCCAACCGCCCACCCAAAAGAACTGAGTGATCTCCTGGGAGAGGCGAAAAACCGGATAAAAAACCCAGGCCAATTTGGGAAAAAATCCGGGAAATTCCTCTCCGACCCCAAGCTAGGCGATCGAAACTAGTCCGGGAGATCACACAGGTCTTACTCCTTACTATCCCCACACAATCCCCACACAATCCCCACACACTACTTCCCAAGCAACACAGCTTGGTGTTGCTGCTGCTGCTGCTGCTTGCTGCTGCTGCTGCTGCTGCTGCTGCTGCTTGCTGCTGCTGCTGCTGCTTGCTGCTGCTGCTGCTGCTTGCTGCTGCTGCTGCTGCTTGCTGCTGCTGCTGCTGCTGCTGCTTGCTGCTGCTGCTGCTTGCTGCTTCTGCTGCTGCTGCTGCTTTTGCTGCTACTGCTGATTTGATGCCATAAAGTTGAGAAAATGTCTCAATATATTCGTAATTCCCATTTATCAATGTTTGCAAATAATAGAAGTCCTGGCTTCTGTTATTTACATTTGTATCTTTAATTTAAACCTTTTAAAACAAATAGTATGTTTCCTTGTGCAAAACAGCATATAATACTTGCCTTGTGTTTAAAACAGCTGCTAGATGTCAGAAAAAGAGAAGCTTAAAAAAGGCACAAGTAGGATGTTCTGGGAATAGAACCTTTCCTATACCCTTAAAAAAACCCAAGAAAAGCATCCAAGTGAAGTAGCCCATGATGGTATTTCAAAGTTGAAATGGCATTAGATGAAAGATGACGTATGGGTATGTGTGCCTTCCAGAGATTGAGTGATTGCTCTTGCTTATCTCCCCAGCCTGAGGAACACTTAGCTGGTAATGACTATGAGCTTGCAGCAAGTTGCAGATCGCATCATCTGCCACAAGCTACACTTCACCTGGTCCTGGTATTTAAGGTCACTTTCTACTTTAATGTTTATCCATCACCATCTTCCAAGCCAATTTGCCACACTCTTATGCAGCAGAAACTGAATGGCAACCACTGCAGCAGCAGCTAGATCCAATTACAACATTACAACATTTGCAATGGTGGTTGCCATACGAGATCCTTCTATCTTGAAGGAGTAAATAAAACTTGGGAGTGTAAGAAGAAGCATTAAACCTGCAGTTAAAAAAACAAACTGTTCATGATCCCAAGACATTATTCAAAGAAATTTAGGGAGTTTGGCTATCGTTACCAATATCATTCTCTTATTCAACATTGAGTTAATTGGCTCCATCTCTGCATTGTTTATCTAGATCATTGCATAAAACTTAGCTGCCATGCTTACAGATGGAACAACAACTACACTCAATATTAAAGCAATTGTGGTGTGGAGATGCCCCAAAGAAATTATAGGGAGCTAAATAAATGTAACTTTACAATTGTATGGTGCATTTAGCTCCCTGCTGTTACATGAATACTGTTTTGGGATCATGAATCGTCTTTTTATTCACAGAAGTTTAAGACATCATTCCTAAACTCCCTACGTTTAGTTTCGCCTTCAAGATAGCAGGATCACATTTGGCAGCCCTAGACCCATTGGAAATGTTTTATGATGACTGATTCCAACTATTTATATCACTTTAAAATAAAGTTCAAATTCCAGAGATGAATTTGAATTTATAACTTTGTAGTGGTTAATTCAGGTTTGTGTATTATCACTCCAGTAATATTACATTTTTGGGTGATATGAGGAGTGCCAGTTAAGAGAGAGAGAGAGGATTGGCAGAGGCAAAAACGTCTGTGAATAATCTTGGTGTATAATGGGGCATAATATTTCTGTGAAATGGATCCTGGAAGGACAGGGTGACTCAGTGAATTGGGTCTAGGTGATTGTGTAAGCAATAGATTAAAAGTAGCAATGCTTACAACCAGAGGTGTTGTGCAGTCGAGCTTTATTGAAGACATTTCACAACTACAAATAATTTGAAAGGATGACATTTTACCAATTATATTAAAATAAGAGCAGGTTGTTCTGCCAATATTTTAACCATTGTTCACGCCTCAAAAATGCCATTTAGAATGCAGTTAGCTCTCTTGTGATTGATTTGGGCAAAATCACCTTGGTTTTTATCCATTTAAGACATTTTTTGCATTGGACAGATAGTAGTTTTCATTTTTGCAAATATGTTTTGTTTTCAGTGTTATGGAGTAAAATTTATTGAAAAGCATGGCGAATTGGAATTTTGCATTGAAATTTAATTGCAACTAATCTCTTCAAAATATCTCAAAAAAAGATAGTGGCATTATCGGTGTAATTAGATTAGGAATCACATGCTAGTGGCTCATCTGAGAGTTTAAAAATAGTTAATGATGGAAGCTGTGCTACACCAGAAGGATGAAAAAAGTAATCTATAAATGATTATGGTAAAGGCTTGCATTTATTAATTTCTACCTTGCACTGAACAAATCAAGCAACTGCCTGACCTCAGCTGCCATGGTAATCTGGGTCAGTGATTTTCTTAATAATTGAATTCACAGGGTAGAACCAGAAATCAAATGGTGACCTTGATCTTTTCCACAAACAATATTTTCTAATGGCGTTGTCGAGCATTGTTCCGCAAGGTGCTATCACAATATTGAGTAACTTCACGGCACTGACAGCCCTTTAATCTATTGCACAAGCACAGAGTCTTTATCTGGAAGTCAAATGAATGACTGTTGGAGGTGGTGCATGGAGGCAATCCTGTGTCAAGGAACATGCACCACACATTAAGCTCCTGAGGAAAATTATCCCTGTTCCAGAGGAACCGTGAAAGAACTGTTCACTTGATCGCACATCACTACACTATTTTTATCCCTTTTCAAAGTCTCTGTCCATTTCTCATTTGAAAGTGGCTGTTGAACATTACACAGCTACCATTTATGTCTTTCCATACCATAAGACAAACGTAATCCTTTTTTTGCAACAAACATTATTCCAAAATGACCAGGAGTGTGAATCCAGACTGATTTTCTCCAAGTATCCTAGGGAGCAATGATGAAGGTGGGGGAGTGGCAGATTTTCCATCAGGTCAGAATAACCACTTTCCTGCCGCTGAACTATAATTCCAAGTCTTGCCAAGCGACTGGGTGCAGCGTAAGGTCTGTCTCAGCACAAACAGATGGCTGCTCACACTTGATGCCTTTAACATCTGCTGAATCTGTGACTTCTCCTCCCCCGTCCACGTCCCTGCACCCCATCTCCACCCAACTTGTGGGTTACCAAAACTGTCAGTGTGGTCAGATACATTAACTGCTGTTTAGATACATTAAATGCTGTTCTTGGCATTTGCTGCCATGAAGTAACACTCGTAACATGAAAAAATATAAAATATATCTGAAATGTAATTTATATGTAATAATTTAAGAATTCAAAAACATTTTCCCTTTTAGAAACTGGAAAATACATTTATGCCCTTAAAACCAATAAAAGTAAATACATCTAAGTTGGGGCATGTTACCCTCAGGGAAAGAGTGTATCTGGCACTTGCATTGCTCAGGAAAGTGTATTTATCATTTTTGAGAGTTTATATATATATATATTTGCCAATTATCTGCTATCCTTTTCTGAAGAGGATGAACTCTGTTTGATTGTACTTTCATTATTTGAAAATCAACCATTTTGGAGCATATGAAACTCTGTAGTTTAATCGATTCAGAATGTGAAAATGAGCACGTTGATTAACAAAAGTAAAAATAAATAATAACATCAGCTGTCAGTTCTCATGTTGGTGGATAGAATTATATGCTTTTGTTGTGATAAAATTAAATGTATATAAAAACAATTTGTTCACATTGCTTGGAATTATAGTCAAGATTTGTATGCTCATCCAAGTGTGACAAATTTCGGAAAAGTTTTGCATTTGTGGTGTCAGGAGTCATAATTATTCTTGTAGCAAATCATGATGATTGAAGCTTGGACAATGTGAATTAGATAGTTATTACCATAACTCCCTTCAAATGGAGTGGAATACATGTTGAGTAGCAAATGAGATTAAAGGCTATAGAGATAAATATGGATTGAGATGATCAAGCATAGCACAAGGCATAATGGGAAGCAGCTAACCAAGGTTGAATATTAAAGATGCAAGGATAGAGAGACTTGTTAGAATTCTTCTTGATTTTTTTCTGTGCTGTGAATCTGCATTAGGAAATTCAATGCACAGGCCAAATTTTATTGGACATTGTTGGGTATTTGCAAAAGGCAAAAGTCAGTTCCATAGCTTTCTCATTCATCCTTTCTTATGCTCTTCTGGCCGAGTGATATACTCATTTTCAAAGTAGCAAATAATATATATAATCATCACTTATTATTACAAGCCCTACCCAAAATCCCCAATCCTTCATAATAGACAACTATGTTTCAAAGCAATTATTCACTGCAAAATGGTGCATAGAAGCCCAATATAACATTAGTGCTTGTTTTTAAAAAAAGTGTAATGTATTACTGGCTGCATGTGCTTTAAACCCTCCAATGTATTTCTGTGTTCTGTTGCAAATACGACAATAAGCTCTGCCTATGTCATGGAGTGTAAACCCACAGCAGTTAGATTAAAAAACAAAAAGCACCAAGTTTTTTGTTGGTACCCAAGCTATGTTACAGGTCATGGACAAATTATTATTTCATCGGCTTGCTGCTGGGAAATTCAGTGACGCATAAGCCCAACGCCCGATGGACTACTGAACACACTACTGTACCCAACATAAAAACTTACATTTGTACTCCACCTATGTGTACTGTGCAATAGAAAATCTGGAACTAGATTAGGGAATGGAGGTGGGGTGGGCTTGAAAGTGTGGTGGGAAAGTCCAGAGTGAATGTGTGTATACACATGCACACACTTGCACACAAATGTTGATATAATGTAATAGATGGGAAGGCAAAATTAATTGAAGATAATTTCTGCAAAAACATTTTAAAGTGATTATTATTAATTTCAACAAGACCACATTTGGGAAAAATCTTTTGGCATTCCATGAACAAAGTTCATGAACTGCAATAAGATTCAAAAGTAATATTTTTTGTATTTAGAATTAATCTGTGTCTGTTGGGAGAAGGTAATGTCATTTGTTTTGCTATTACTGTTATATTGGCCCATGGGAATTGATAGTGTGCCTTCCATAGTTATACACACAGGGCCTCTCCAGGTTATGACAGGGTTCTGTTCCTGAGAACTGTTTATAACCCGAGCAATTCACAAGTAGGAAATCGGGCAATATATTTAAATAAAAACATCTGCTAACCAATGACAACATGCAGTTAAACCAGTGTGTTTAATTCAACTGTTTGAATATTGCCGGTAATTAAGTTCCTACCCAGCAGAAGATGCCGGCAACCCGCAGCAGCCAGCAAATCCATACCACTGGACTCCAAAATGCACATTGGTCTGTATGAGCTGTACATTAAAGGGGCATTCGATACCTGGGGAGAACCTCTATAAACATAGTTGCATATATAAATGTCTGTAAATTAGCAGCCTTTAGCATAATATTTAGTTTGGATTTGAGATTATGCAGAAACCCCTCACCATGATTAAACCTACAGAGCAGCTTACACTCTCACTTTGATTTGAAAGTTGAGTGTTGAAAACCCGCTCCACTATTAGAGTGCTGCTTTATTGAAAGTGCTGCCCTCTGGAGGAAATGTGTAACCAAGGTCCCAGCTCCCCCACCCGCCCGACGTCTGTTATAACCTGTGGCAAGTACCAGAACATAGCAGTAACTCATTACTTTCTGTTTATAGAATTAATTTTGCAGAAAGGAAAGCTATCAGCAATTAAGATGTAACTAATTTAAGTTGCATGTGACACCACCTATGAGCCTAGACCACGAGTAGCATGAGCAATTTTATGATAAGTATGCTTATTGTTTGGAATATATTTATAACAATTCCTTTTTTAGTGAGTACGGATCTCTTGTTGTATTGCTTGCTTTGTGAAGTTTAGCACTGATTTACTTTGTATTCCTCGTGCACTTGCGGCCTTTATTCTACTTGGGTAGAGCTTGTAAGTTTAGGAAGTCTGATGGAGTGGAGTAAATGTGATGCATTTTGTGGATGGCACACAGTGTGATGGTGATGGAAGGAATAAATATTTAAGATGGTGGATGGAGTATCAAAGAAACTGTTTTGTCCTGGATGGTGTTTTATGAGAGTTTTTGATGTTGCACTCATCCAGGCATGTACAAAGTATTCAACCGCACTTCTGATTTATACCAATTGGATCATGGCAAGGTTTTGTACTGATACCATTGAAGATTGTGCTGGTGATTTCAGGAGGGTAATTAAGATACGAGCTTTTCAGCTGTGTGCATGGAATCACAGGTGTATATGAAGTTATGAGACCCAGACTGTGTAAAGCTAACAGATTTCCTTAACTAAAAATCATTAGTGAACCAGACAGGTTTTTAGAAGGATTTGCTAGTTTCATGAACAGCATTGTTTAGAATATCTATTTTCCTTTAAAAAATATCTAGAATACTTACTTGGGTGAATTTAAAATTTCCAGTTACAGCCTTGAGATTTCAACTATCTAAAGATCATCAAGCTGGGCTACTGGCTAATTTGACTATTAATTGACCTCTACAAGGTTCCTGTCATGATAATTGCTCTAAATGGATAAATCCAAATCAACAGTTTCTGTAAATGGTGGAGCGGTAAAATCCAGCAGTTGCTCTGTAGATCTGAGCTAGTTCCAGTTAGTGAGGTGGAAGGAAAAGCTACAGAGATTCAGGTATTGGGAGACCACAGTTTCTCATACTATGAATTGAGAAGTTGGGAGACCATGTTACAGTTGTACAAGATATTGGTGAAGCCACATCAAGTATAGAGTGTTCAGTTTTGGTCCCCCTGTTTTAGGAAATATGTTGTTAAACTGGAAAGGGTGCAGAGAAGATTTATGTGGATGTTGCCAGGGCTTGAGGGTCTGATCTATAGGGAAAGGTTAAGTAGGCTAGGACTTTATCCCTTGGATCATAGGAGGATGAGAGGTGATCTTATAAAGGTCTACAAGATCATGAGAGGAATAGATATACGGTAAATGCACAGAGTCAAGGGAATCAAGAAGCAGAGGACATAGGTTTAAGGTGAGGGAGGTAAGATAGCAACCAGAAGGGCAACTTTTTAGCACGGAAAATATGGGATGTATTTTACCTAGTAATATGGAACAAACTGTCAGAGGAGGTAATTGAGCCACGTACGATCAAAATGTTTAAAAAACATTTGGACAGGTACATGGATAGGATAGATTGAGCGGGATATGGGCCAAACGCAGGTAGGTAGGGCTCGTGTGGATGGGGCATGTTGGTCGGTGTGGGGGCATGTTGGTCGGTGTGGGGGTAAGTTGGGCCGAAGGGCCTGTTTGCACACTGTATGACTTTGTGGCCTGTTGCCTGTTTTGAAATGCTTATAATGCTTATCCATTGTCAATTGTGGTGGGCCTTAGCCAGTCCATTTCCTGGAGTACTGATTAGGCAACTCTAATTCAGGATCGTAATGATGTCAAAATATTCCAAACTCGATTGCCTTGCTCGGTTGCTGACTATTTTTGGTGGGATCTTGGCTGTCTATCTGAAATGCTCAATCAATGTACCAGCAGCATCTCACTGGCAAACTAAATGTATCGTGTATATTTAAACACTGTCAAACCCCAACATCAAATCGCGTGTTAACCTGCGTCTGTATTGATTGTCTTTTTGAATGAAAAGTAAGCTGTTAACACAGGGTCTCGGTAAAGTTGTGTACACTAACACAGTGCAACTCTCAGTGGTGCATGCTATCCATAAAAAGATCAGGAATTATAGGCATGAACACAGCTGCCAATGTTCATCGAGTCATATAGTACAGTAAAAGGCCTTTCAGCCCTTCATATCCATACTGATCATCAAACACGCATTTATGCCTTTAGTTTAGGGATACAGCGTGAAAACAAGCCCTTCGGTCCACCGAATCCACGGCGACCAGTGATCACCATTAATCTTACACACTATGAACAATTTACAGAAGCCAATTAACCTACAAACCTGCTCGTCTTTGGATTGTGGGAAGAAATTGGAACACCTGGAGAAATCCCATGCTGTTACAGGAAGAACGTACAATCTCCGTAGAGACAGTAATCAGGATCAAACCTGGGTCTCTGGTGCTGTGAGGCAGCAACTCTAACACTGCGCCTCTGTGCTGTCCCTAACCCATGTACAGCACTTGATTGTAGTCTTCTATCCCTTTGTATTTGGAAACATAGAAACGTAGAAAAATAGGTGCAGGAGTAGGCCATTCAATATGATCATGGCTGAGCATCTAAAATTAGTACAGTACACCGTACCTGCCTTTTCCCCATATCCCTTGATTCCTTTAGCCCTAAGAGCTGAATCTAACTCTTGAAAACATCCAGTGAATTGGCGTCCACTGCCTTCTGTGGCAGAGAATTCCACAGATTCACAACTCTCTGGGTGAAAAAGTTTTTCCTCATCTCAGTCCTAAATTAATCTTAAACCCCTTATTCTTAAACTGTGACCCCTGGATCTGGACTCCCAGCATATTTCAAATGCTAATTAAGAT
Organism: Rhinoraja longicauda; assembly: GCF_053455715.1. Lineage (NCBI taxonomy): Eukaryota > Metazoa > Chordata > Chondrichthyes > Rajiformes > Arhynchobatidae > Rhinoraja > Rhinoraja longicauda. The sequence goes on from NC_135958.1 coordinate 75,132,831, forward strand.
ACTTAAATGCTGTGAACATCATTGAGTGGCACAGGGATGCAGCTGGAAGTGCTGCTGCATCTTAGTATCAGAGACCCAAGTTGGATCCTGACCTTGCGTGTCGTCCATATGGAATCTGCACATTCTCCCTGTGACCCTGTGGGTTTCCCTAGTGTGTTCTCGTTTCCTGCTGCATTCCAAAGGATTGGTAGGTTAATTGGCCATTATAAATTATCTTTAGTATATAGGTGAGTTGTAGACTCTGGAGGGAACTTGATGAGAAGGCATGGATAATAAAATAAAAGGGTTAATGTAGGATTAGTGTAAATGGGTGGTTGATGTTTGGTGGATGGGTGGAGTAAGTGACAAAGGTTAGAGATGAAAAGAAAACGAAAGTGTGTCAGATAAGGAGAGAAGAGGAGAAGTGTAATGTAAAGCCAGAGGGAGAGATCTGGGTGACAGGGGAAGTTGAAAGGGAGAATACAAAGGAAATGGGGAGTTTGGGAATGGGAAATGAGTGCATGAAGGAGAAAAGAGGGGCAGAGTGACTTTGGGGGGTTGGGAGATAGTGGGAGAATGTGTACACATCGTGGTACGGGTGGGGCATTGGAAAGAGAGGGAAGGTGTGGGAGGGGGCATTACTTGAAATTGGAAAATTCAATGTTTGTACTGTTGGGTGTAAGATTCGGTTGTAAGACTATTAGGTCATTCTGAAGAGGGATCTCGACCCTAAACATCACCCATTCCTTCTCTCCAGAGATGCTGCCTGTCCCGCTGAGTTACTCCAGCATTTTGTGTCTATCTTCGAATAAACTGGCATCTGCAGTTCTTTCCTACACTGTTAGGTTGTAGCAGCCCAAGTGGAATATAAGGTGCTGCAAAGAACCTCACTCTGGCAATGGAGGAGGCCTTAGACCGAAAGGTCAGTATGGGAAGGGGTGTTAAATTGGTTCGCAACCAGGAGATCCGACAATCCTTAGCGGACTCGAGCGCAAGTGTTTGATGAATCGCTCGCATAGTCCAATCTTGGTCGTGTCGATGTAAATGAGGCCACATCAAGAGCACTGAATGCAGTAGACAAAGTTTGAAAAGGTGAACATGCAACAAAAACTTTTCACTGTACCTCGGTACACGTGACGATAAACTAAACTGAAACTGAAACCTCTGTCTCCTCTGGAAGGGTTGCAGGCTTCTTTAGACGGAAGCGAGTGAGGAATTGTAGGGAGAGTTGTTACATCTCTTGCAGTTGCAGTGGAAAATACCTGGGATGGGGATGGATACCAAAGTTATAAAATGCAATAGGCTTAGTGGATCCCTTTTCTGTGTGAGAATTGAAAATTAATTCTAATGTGGAACTAATTGGATACTGTTTTCTGCACAAGTTTGCACAATGTCCCGTGGAAAAAATAGCCCTGACTTATTTTGTGTAATAGATTTTCCTGAAAGGGGACTGTACTTATCACCAACAGACTCCAGTGTTCCAGAAAGGTCCCGACCCGAAACGGCATTGGTCCATTCCCTCCACAGATGCCGCCTGACCCGCTGAGTTTCTCCAGCACTTTGTGATTTGCTCAAGATCCCAGCATTTGCAGTTTCTTGTGACTCCATTGTAGTCCACTCTTGCCCAGTTAAACAGCAAGTGCTGTAAATAATTTTGAATTGATGTGTTATGGTAGGTGATTGTTTTCCTCTTTGGCCCTGTACGAAATAACGCAAGTGTTCATGAAAAGCTGGCGTTTTATATTTTTAGATTTCCTGGTGCAGTGTAGAAAGGATTAGAGCCTAAGGAGTTAACTTTAAACCCAGAGCAATGCATGTGGTGTAATGTGTCCTTGGAGAATCCGATCAGCGTTGAGAGCTGATTTTCAGTCGAGCTGTGTTTAGCACAGGCAAGGGTGGAGCCTAATCACATGTATCCAACAGAGAAAGAGAGGAGCTGCATCACTGGGGAAACATACTGAGAGTGCGGCATCAGCACCTATTTCAGCCTTTTAAGCAGGACTTGGCTGGAAACCTTTTGTATTTACGTTGAAAGCACATTTTTTTCTTCTATCTGACAATTCTGGCTGATGGATAAATGGTTTACTGGCAGCAGCCACTGGTCTTCTCAGCACAGTCTAAGGATATGCCTGTGGACAGAAGAAGGACAACATTAAGATTACAAAGGCCTTTTTAACCAAGGTGAAGATTTTATTTAGTAAAAAAATTTGATGAAATTCTCTGCTATTTGCTGAACACGTAAAGCATGATATCAATGGTTATATTTTGTTGGAGATCTATTTTGATCTTGGGATTTGTCTGTACACTGCTGTCTTGGAAATCTACCCGTTTTCAATGATGTTGCTGTGTGTATTGAAGACTGTCAGCTAGTGGATAGAAGCGAGGACAGGGTCCTGGACAAACATACCCAGGTACAGTTTCTGAGTTGTGTTAAATGAATACCTCACCTAGATTTTTTGGAGCCATTTCTTTATCATATTTGTTTCATTTACAATCTTTGTCCAAACAGAATTGAAATTTTATGCCTTTACATTCACATTTTCTGTTCTTGATTTTTTTCTTCCAAATGATGCTTCACATCACGAATTATTGCCTACATTTTCAGTGTTCATTGTCATTGTCTTCACATGCTTCTATTGCATTTTGTTTGTAGCGTTGAGCAGAGGGATAACTAATGTGACTGAATTAGAGGTCAGAAATTGTTCCTTTTGTCCTAATTTTACATTTCTGGTATTTAGATGCAATTATTTAGATATGAGTTTGGTTGGACGTGCTTTCATTTGGTTAAAGTAAACAGTAACCTTGCCTTTTGTTATAGATGCTGTAAATATGGTCATCCATAGCGTTTGTCCTTGTCATCCAGTGAGCTGGATGAGAAGAAGTGCTAAATTGAAATTGTAAATAATTATTTTCAACAATTGTTTGGTGGTCCCGCATGGAAATTTGGTTGTAATACAGCAAGGGGTTAATTAGGACACGCGGACCAAAGAATTTTGACGCCTACTCTTAATGGCATTAATATCTTCTACGTATAATAAGCCAATTGTTTAATAACAGAATTGCATTCTTTCTGAAAATGTGCCCTTTTGAGGTCCCCGGTGTAATATATGCTGTTTCAGCATTTGTCTATTGGGATCAAACCATCTGCTTCTCAACAGTTGCAGTCAGTGCTCAGTACCTTCTGACCTGTCAGACTTTGCATATTACTGGGCAGGACAGTCCCCTTGAACACAATACATAAAGAGCTCCGGGCTATGTTGAGGGAAATCCTCCATTTTCAACAGGCTTGGTTAACTGTTACATATTTAAGAGAGCTCACTATGATATAGCACAAATCCCAAATTGTACAAGACTCCATATATAAATTTCAGCAGCAATTGTGCTAATTGATTTACCTGTCAATAGCTTTCAGATTCTTGGTTCCAAAAATGACCTGAAGGTAGAGTATATGATTTTACACAACAATAAATAAATAGAATGATTGAATTATTGATTTTTTTGCTCTGCTTCCATGATAAATTCTATTTCCTGTTGACCAAGATAAGCTCTGCTTTCTCATGTTTCTGTGTTGTTCTGTTAAATAATTTGTCTTTATTGTTAATATTGAGATGGTAGGAGTAAACAAAATCTTGATCTTTGTATTTAGATTCACATTTTATGATTAATTATACCGAAAGTAACATCATAATCATATCAAATATTTTAATTCCCTGGGATTTTTCAAAAATGTTCCGATGAACTCCATACATTTTGTTGAAGGGTAACGGGTTTTTATATGATTATTTGAAACAATTGAAACAATCTTTTGCAAACAGCAAGAAAATATATTTGTATTTATTAATTATCATGATGATATTCTCTACAGTATACTGAGGGATGTTCCCCATTTTACAAAAACCTAAACCAGAACTATAATCGCAATTACAGTTCTGGTTTGGGTTTTGTGAAATGGGGAACATTTTGATAAAACACTGATTTTTTTTCATTGACTAACCAGAGGGAACTGATTCTTGTTTATGTCAGCAAAAGATGAGTAATTCTGTTTACTATTACAGAAATACTGCCAAACACGCACAGTTGTCAGCAACTCAGTTGACATTCATACTGATTTCTTGTTTGCAGTAATTGTGATCTGGATTAAATAGCTATTTATTCGCAGGCAGCTTTAAAAAGCGACAATCATTTGTCTTCTGATGAAGGGTATTGAAACTCTGTTTCTCCTTCTGCAGATGCTGCCTGACCTGATGAGTGTCTGCGCTTAATTCTATTTTATTACAATCATTTTTACATGAATTTAATTTGGGACATTTGGTTATAGTGGTCTTTATGCTGTTATATTAATAACAGGAGGACAATATATAATGGTAGGAGCAGGCCACTCAGCCCCTCAAGACTGTCCTGGTATTCAATATGATTTCGGTGGATTAGACCCAGGCCTCGTCTCTTGTTTTATGCCAGTTTCTCATGACTGTTAATTTCTTGATCTTTCTGTCAACTCCTAATGATCTATCCTCCACAGCTCTCTGGGCTACAGAATTACAGAGATTCACCTCCTTTTGCAAAAAGTAGTTCCTCTTCAGCTCAATTCCAAATGGCCGTTCTCTAATCTTGTAACCATAATGGTAAAACTCTGGTTCCACAGCTAGAGTTTTGTGTTCAGAAATGGTCACCACATATTGAAAAAGTGAAAGTCCTTGAGAGGGCACTGAGGAGATTTACCAGAATGATTCTAAGGATGAGGAATTTCAGCTGCAAGGTTACCTTGGGGAAACTGGGTTTGTTTTTCTTGGAGCAACAGAGATTAAAGGAAGATTTGCTGGAGGTGAACAAGTGATTAGTCAAGGCCGACAAAGAAAACTGCTCCATTCGCTGATTGGACACAGAGCAAGGAACACCCATTGAGGGTTTTGTCTAAGAAAGACAATCCTAATTCAAATCCAGGACGGTACAGAAGCACAGATGGTAGAGCTGCTGCTTAAAAGCTCCAGAGGACTGGGTTTAATCCTGACCTCTACTTGTGATCACGTTGGTTTCGTCTGGGTGCTCCGGTTTTCTCTCACATCTCAAAGACCTGCAGGTTTGTAGGTTAATTGGCCTCTGTAATTTTTTTTAAAAATGCCCCTATTATGTCAGGGGTGGATGAGAAAGTGGGATAACATAGAACAAATGTGAACAGGTGATCGATGGTTGGCGTGGAGTCGATGGGCCTGTTTCCATGATGTATCTCTAACCTCTAACTCTAAATTGAGATTGGCTTATTGTCATGTAGACCAGGATGCAATGAAATTCCTTGCTCGCATGAAGCTCATAGAGTACTCAATATACATCATAATGGTAATACAACAAATGCAAAACAGCAAATGGTCCAAATATTGTAGAGCAATCTAAAGTAATGCAAAAAGTATTAAAGTGCAATAATGGAATAACCGAGGTAGCTAAGAATATGCAGCGGCAGATCTGTGAAGGGGGTGTGAAAGAGGTGATCGGGTCAGGAGTCTGGTAGCAGTGGGGAAGAAACTGTTCTTCAGTCTGGATGTCCGATCTATCAAGCTCCTGTATCTTCTCCCACAAGGTAGAAGACAAAAAAGTGAACAGCCAAGACAACAGGCATCCTTGACAATTCTTCCGGCCTTCCTAATGCCACCATGGATTGAATGAAAGGAAGAAAGCAAGGAGCCTGTGACAGACTGAGCAGTCTATAGCAGAGCAGTTGCCACACTAGGCTGAGATGTACTCTTTCAGTCGACTTTCACTTGCGCATCTGTAGATGTTTGAGGAAAAGGTTGGGCATGCCAAGTCTTCTCTGTTGCTGAAGAAAATAACTATGCTGATGAACATTCTTGATTGCAGCATCAGTGTGAAGGGACCAGGTTAAGTGGCTGGTCATATGGATGCCTAGGAACTTTAAGCTGTTGGCCATCTCTATAACAGCTCTGTTGATCAGAACTGGGTTGTAATAAAACCAGTGCTTAGTCTTTGGGATTCAACGAAGAGTGGGACATTGATGAAAATTTGCTCAGTGACAGGACACAAAGGATGTTGGTGTACAGACGTTTTTGTTTTGAATGGAAGAGCTGTATTTTTTCTGTTTGATTCTGTGACTCCTATAAATTTTGGCAAGTAGTTGATGCCCTCTTCCTATACAATCAATAAGTTCTATTTATACTCCAGTGGACATGCCATGAGAGTCGTATTTTCAGAATAAATATTTACATTGAATATTCATTCCAATTGCCCTAAAGCAAAATAGAATAGCTTCAGGAAATCTGAAATAAAACCAAAACATGCTCGAAAAACTCGGTGGGTCAGGCAGTGAAGAGAGAAACAGAATTAACACTTCATGTTCATGACCTTTCATCTGACCAACAAGATATTTCTATTTGGGAAGCGTCACTGAGATGATTAACACAATACCATATTGGTCTTCAGTGGATTGCTGTCCACTGAAATCTATGATGAACACCTTCCTCTCTGTCTCATTTCCACATGCAAGCAAATGTTCAAATCTGCACTTGCCCACTCTTGCAAATTATAGTGATCGACTTCAGGTAGCGAAGCGGTACACACACCCCAGTTTGCATTGGCGGTGACGAAGTAGAGATGGTTGAAAACTTCAATTTCCTAGGAGTCAATATCACCAACATTTTCTCCTGGACCACCCATATTGAAGCAACGACCAAGAAAGCACATCAACTTCCTTAGAAAGCTTAGGAAGTTTGGCATGTCCCCTACAACTCTCACCAACTTCTACAGAAGCATCGTAGAAAGCATTTTATCAGAATACATCACAGCTTGGTTTGGGAACAGCTCCATCCAAGACCAGCAAGAAATTGCAGCGAATTATGGACGCAGCCCAGACCTTCACGCAAACCAACCTCCCTTCTATTGACTCCATTTATACCTCATGCTGCCTCAGCAAGGCCAGCAGCATAATCAAGGATGTGTCGCACCCTGGCCACTCCCTCTTCTCCCCTCTCCCATCAGGCAAAAAGTATAGGTGTGAAAACGCACACCTCCAGATTCAGGGACAGTTTCTTCCCAGCTGTTATCAGGCAACTGAATCATCCTACCACAACCAGAGAGCAGCGCTGAACTACGATCTACCTCTTAGATGACCATGGAATTTTCCTTGATCAGAATTTGCATTAAACATAATTCCCTTATCGTGTATCTATACCTGTAAATGGCTCAGTTGTAATCAGGTATTGTCTTTCTGCTGACTGGATAGCACGCAACAAAAACTTTTCACTGTAACAATGAACTAAATTGAAATGTATAGTCCTTATGACAGGATAGAAGGGACTTTTTAAGATATTTGTGGAACATATGGTTCAAGACAACATTGAATTTTTCAGTGACTTGATGGGGAATTTTGCTGCCCTTTTAAACTTTGGTTGTCCATTTGTAGTCGGATGTACCTTTTTACGTTTTATTATTCACACATTTTGAATTATTTGTGAGCTTGAATCCAGATAAAACACAATCCTTCCAGGCATTCCCAGGCCACTGCTGATCTCTGCATTGTGTGCAAACCTGGTGATATATCCAGTTCTTAGCACAGAACTACAACCTCTGTGTAATTCCATCGCTGAAGAAAGAGAAGTTCACTGTTTGATCCAACAGAAGTTCACTGTTTGATCCATCCGGGGGTGGAGGCCAGTCAGTCATTATTTAGGAATTAAGCTATACTCCTTTTCTTTAACCAATCAATGCTAAAAGGTTCATTTTAAACCAGTTTGACCAGTTCAAGGTCAGCAAATTTTGCATTTAATGTTGGAATGTAATTACAGAATGAGGTTTGGACTGTACAGTATTGTTTTGATATGGCAGACAGATATCAATAATATAGGGACGTGATTTGGAATGTAGCCATCTACATATTGCAAAGTTAGTTAATGAGTTCTGATCTGGAAAGTCATTGTTGAATACTTTGTTGCTTGATGGAGTTGTGGACTCCATGGGCTGAAGGGCTCGTATCTGCGCTGTATCTCTGTCCTAATTGCCATAGATCCTATCAGTGTAACAACAGTGTATTTAAAATTCCAAATCTGTGACTGTTTCAGAGCACTGTATACCTAAAATGTTTTCAGTTTTGGCATGTACTGTTTCCTCTTTGTAATCTGATTAAGAAAACAATCTCCTATCCCATGTGCTGCACCAGGCTGTTTCTGTTTTATCTTGAGCAAAAATAAAATGCTTTAAATTTAATTTGAATTTTTCAATGGCAATACATAAGCCGAGTTGAGATCAATAAATGATATTCTTCGCGATGTTGCTGTTGCACGATGTAAAGGGTATGTTGTATTTTGAAAGATGAATATTACATAAACTTGCTGTGCTCAGAATGTGCATAGCTGACATGAGAGATAAACCATCATGGTATCATATTGCAGGCAGTGGGAAGACTAGGCTATTAATGTAGGATTCTAAGGGCACAACCTCTGCCAGTATGTGCCTTGAGAAGCTTAAAATAATTTTGCAGATTCCAGCAACCCATAATCATTGTGTTCTAAAAATGAATTAATGGCCTTTCCAGTTAGGAATCACAATTATGGATGCAACGTAAAAGAAGAATCGGTGTTACAGCTGATAAACTAGCCAAGGATAACTGTTGTATTTTAGCATGACCTGTCTGGTAGTATTGGCTACCATCTGAACTGTTGTTCAATTCCCTTTTGAGCTCATAATCTGGAGTGATGGTACCTTACACTCCCACACCTTTATGGGACTGTTTTATTGTTGGAAATGTCCCTTTTTATGTGGATTAAAGTCTTGCCTGCTGCTTTGGCTCAGATATGCTTTATAGACCCTTGGCACTATTTGAAGAAAACAAGTATTTTTCTCATGTCCTGGAAATAGTTCTCCCTCAGCAAGTAATGCATAAAAAAAACAAATTAAATCAATATTCATCTTGTGGCAATTCGTAGGTCATAGCTCCTGTTGTGAATTGCTGTTGAGTTTACCTGCATGGAAAATCGATGTGTTTTGAAAGTAATTTGTTATGGGGATTGCTATGAGATGGCCCATATGACCAGCTGATTTGGGCCCTGTTTTCAGTGGCATACTTGAAGGTTGGCAAGACTATGGACTATGGCAAGATGCACACTTGTTTAATTACCATTACCTATGACAAAGGTTAAGAGGCGACCCAATTCAAATGTTCAAAGTCATGAAATATTTGATAGAAAGTAGGAAAAAACTTTTTCAATTGTTTATCAAGAGCGTACAGTTGAAATTCCTATAAAAGAATGAATGAGGTGGGGCAAGGGATCAGAGTTAAAACTATTGAAATTGAAGTCAACATTTCTTAAAATGATTTAAAATAAGAAATTTAAAAAATATTACACAAAAATAAGAGTTCAAAAATCAACTGACTTCCTTTTTGTCAATAACTTGACAAACTTTATTTATCAACTTGTGGCAATAAAGTATCATTCAATCCTACATTCCAGTTTGCCCGCTAATCTCCAGGCCCTCAATCCAATTGAAATGTACGGAGTCTGGTCTTTCATACCTACATAGGATTGGGGTGGCTCTTCGCACCAGCGTAATGTTTGTGAATCCTAGCAGCGGGCAACTCTGCTGTTGAGATCCTCGTGCAGTCCAGTGACAGAGTATAGTGATGCTTTTCATCCCTCAGTAAGTTTCAATTTGTGCATTCACAGCATCTGAGAGTGACTGAAGTCCCAATATCTAACAGCCACATGGGCAGATAGGATCTGTGGGTGGTAACTCCAGATGTCGGGCTAGATTCCTGGATTTCTCGCACCGTTCTATCATTCCAAAGACTACACTGGAATTTCCAAAAGCTATTTAAAAGGAATTGGATAGATATTTTAAAAGATAGAAAGAATGGTGTACAAAATTGTGATGGGTGTAAATGGGGAAGGTGGTAGTAAACCCCTGCCAAGAGCTGAATTTTCTATAACAAGATGGCATGTTTAAGGTAAGGAGTAAAAGGTTTAGAGGGGATATACAAAAATATTTTTTTTCATCCAAAGGATGTTTGGAGTTAAGAAAGCACTGAGAAGATGGTGGAGGCAGAGACTCTCAGAACATTTGAGAAGTCTCGAGACAAGCACTTGAATTGCCAATGCATGGAAGACTACAGGTTGCTTGTTGGTAAATGGGATAAGTGGATGGGTACTTGATGCACATCATGGGCAGATTGGGCCTCAGTGACTTCATGTGTCTATCATTCCTGTAGAACAGTATGGAGAAATGTAGGAAAACAGGATAACTTTTGGGAGAATGGCTTTGGTGTAATGGACTGAATGGCCTGAAGTCCAAACAAAACTCCTAATTCTTTGAGCATTATAGCCTTGTGAGAGAAAAGATTTAATCGGACTTTGAAGGGCAACTATTTCACATCAAGGGTGATATGAGCTACCTGAGGAAGTGGTTGAAGCAGTTACAATAACACCATTTAATACCATTTGGATGTGACCATAAAGTGATCACATGAGACTAGCTTTGATGGGCATCTCAGTCAGCATGGATGAGTTGGGCTGAAGGACCTGTTTCCATGCTGCATGATCCTTGACCCTGATCCTTGACTCTGACTCAAAATGTTTAAAACGTGCAAGAGATCACATAGATATTGAAAATGCCAGTGCTTATAATTATTATAATAGTTGTTCCCTGGCTCAGGATTTGTTTTGTTTTTGTTTAGGGACAGGGGGATGTTTGTATCATTCCTCAAATGTTGGCTGTTGAAGGGAAGATCCATAACCCTCAGCCCAGGACTCACATCCTGTGCTGGTGTTTAAAAGGGGCACATGGGAATTAATAATTTCTGTTTGGTTGTGAACATTCCAAACACATTCTTAAGTAGCATGCCATGTTTGTGACTCACTTGGAACCTACAAAATAATTCTTCCCCGAGATAACAGCCTTCAGAAGCAGGGGGTTTACTGCTTTTCCCATATAGAATCTAATGTTTCTCTCTATTGCACGTCAATTGCACAGTTTAAGTATTTCCTTCCTTTACATTGCAAGATTTGGGTGGCACCTCCTCTGCTTGATGATGTTTGCTTGCGATGTTAAGTATATTTTCACTGAAATTGAAGATAGATGAAATGTTCACAGCTTTTCGATGTTCAGTCTACCATTGACAAGAACTGAAGAAATTTTCAAGTGAGTTTAAATGATTAGATAAGTTGTCACTTTTGGTTTGTATACGTTATCCGTTGTTTTGTTATTTTGTTCATTTGGAAATACAACTTTTTACATGTTAGTAATTCGTGGTAGTTCCTGAGAAGCATTCAGACAGATCAAGGGAACTTCAAAATTGAAATGAAACCCTTGGCACTTGTAGGATTTTTAAATATTCAGCTTTTTTATGGGTAAAATGGCTACAGATATATTGAACCCCTATCAGAACAGATTCAGATGAAAATATTTCTGGAAAAAAGATGCATGTAATTTTACCAATACTTTAACAGAGCTTGCATACACAATATTGTGTAATACTGTCAAAAGTGCTCTGGCATTTCTTTGCCTTGGGCTACACTATCAGCAACACGACCTATTTTATTTTTGGTTTTGAGCTGAATGCTTATGTTAATAGTTATATGCATGACTGAGAATTATAATGTGCTTCAAAGCTCTTGATAGACTGGCTTGTGATTTTTAAATATTCACGTAATTTTGCTTTAAGTATTTCTCTAATGTTTTTAGGTCCTAGTTATCTAATCTAATCTAGCTGCAGATCCCTGAGAATAATACCAGGCATAAGGATATCCAAACAATGCAGACAGGTCCCCTGTATGTCTTTTTGACAAATACATGAAAAGTATTACAAAATTATGTTTATTGTTTTAGGAATAGCTAATTATCCTGTGAAGAAATGTAACTATATAATGATTTTCCGTCAACCAACTTCTTTATTTCTTGGCTGTTTGTGGGAGTTTACTGAGGGTGCATTGCCTTGTGCATTATTGAAACTTGTGGATTGCTGTAAATGGAAGGAATATTTTGGTGCAACAGCACAATACATAATGCATTTCTGTGAGACTTGTACAAATGAAGGACTTTATGAAAACCCACGCACATTACAACAGCTCAAAATATTTTGGAAGACCTAAGGATGTGGAAAATATTTTTTTGAACTGAACTGCATTCTCCTGTGAAAAAGAAAATCGCATTCATGTTGAGGCTGGTCTTCAAGGGTGCCTCAGTGAATATTTCTGGAATATTGGGGTGCAACTGTGGGTATGGTTCCTGCTTGTCATTTATGGAAGTGACCGTGCATAGACGAAGCAAGCAGTAGGTTGTTTCTCTGCTCCTGGAAAGCTGGAGTTAGGGTTTTAATATGAAAGAATTGTCATTGAGTGTTGGGGAGAGTGTTCTGAGGCATAAATAGTTTTAATATTTCACTTAATACTGGTTCAGGCAAAATACCTCAACAGTTCACTGATGGCATTAAAGATCTAGCTTTCTTAATTATTTTTTGAGGTATTATCATCAAGCAGTGTTTTGTCATATGTGTAGGAAGGAACTGAGGATGCTGATTTACACTGAAGATAGACACAAAATGCTGATGTAATTCAGCGGGACAGGCAGCATCTCTGGAGAGATGGAATGGGTGACATTTTGGGTCGAGATCCTTCTTCAGACTGAAGAAGGGTCTCGACCTGTAAAATCACCCATTCCGTCTCTCCAGAGATGCTACCTGTCCCGCTGAATTACTCCAGCATTTAGTGTTTTATCGTATCTGTGAGGGATCCATTATCCAGTTCTCCGAGTGATCTTTTGCAGAAGTTAAAGACCCTGAAATCTTGATGTGAATCCTAGTGTTGGTTGGTGAATGTGATGGTCATTGAGTAAATTACACTTGGTCACCAGTGAAATGTTTACCTGGAATGTGTTCTGTTATTGAGTGCTACATTACTGTGTCCAAAATATTTACTTCACTTAAAAGATACTGTGAACTTGTTTTTATGTGATACATGAAAAGGAAAACTTAGATCTTGGCATTAATCTTTATAGCCTATATTTATCTTGAATTGATAATACAGCTTAAAATTTCGGAAACTAGGGTGTGAACTTAGGATTTTTGTTTATCATTTTATATCAATGCTGATTTAATAAAGCCCACATGTAACTGCATTATAATTTCATATGGTGTTCCACATATCTTAAAGTGCCTGTTAATGCTGTACCGAATGCGACATAGAAATTTGAAATGTTATCTCATATACACTTGATAGCTAGTAGAAATGTGGAATATTTGTATCTACATAGTAGACGTTAACTTAAAAAATGGAAATGGCATATTACGTGTCTGGACAGAGTTTAATCTACATAAACCAAAGGATGAGAAATCTCTGGTATTATTCTGTTCTGCTACATGCTTCAGGCAGCTTTGAATAATTAAGTAGCAGATTGGGGAGGGAGAAGTAGAAGGCATGAAGCATGTGAAGCAGCTTTTGACTAGTTTAAACATGGGTCAGGTGACATTGAAGGTCAGAACAGCTGAGGTCTGCCAGCCAGCATTTGTGCTTGCATTTGTGATCCTGCTGGCTCATTGTACTCATGTCTTTACTTTCAGTGCCGGCGGACCTGACTCCAGAAGAAGTGATAGAGCTAGAAAATATCCGACTACGCAAGCAGGAGCTCTTGGTTGACATTCAGGTATGCCGCTGATTGTACCGGGTGCCTAATTTTGACAAGGTTGCAATAGATTTAAAAGTCCAAACACCCAAGTTCTCAAAGTTTGGTTGCTTTTTATTAGTTTTAGCTTTGATCCAATTACTAAGAAGGTGCTATTAATTTTTTGAAACCACAGTCTCCATCTTTATAAAAGTAAAGAACATTACCTAATGTGAAATGTAACTTCTAAAGTTTGAATCTTTATTTGAGTAAGTTGCTTTATTTTGGCCTTTATGGTCATATTTCATTAATCGTGTTTGAGGATAAAACAAAAAGTGATTCTTGTTTGTTTAGTATGCTTATGTGGATAGATTGACCATGAACAGATTCTGTTGTACAACTCAAAATATATCTTATTTGTTTTAATTCAAGTTCTATCTTGTATGCTGATTGCTTAAATAATTATTGGTTAAGTTTTATGATTAACTACCAAAACGACCATAACCATAACTACCAAAATAATGCAAATTAGAGTGAGGGTTTATGATTGGTGATAATATAAGTGGACATGCTACAGCTTATTGAGAAGTCATCATTGATGTGAATGCTCCTGTTCTGAATGCTTTAGTGAAAGTTTTACTGCATTATTCACCTTCTTGCCCGTGATTTACAGCAACAAGGATATTGGTTATCATCCATGAATTGTCACAATCTTCATTGTAATCAGCAATATAATCTCTTGTGATCATATTGCTTCCATTTATGTTTGATACAATCAGCTCTTGACTACTATGTGAATGCATCATATAGTATCTTACTTATCTCTTGAAGAAGTAGCATTTCTATAACGTGCTGGAGGTCCACTTGGTACCATGCCTTCCTCATTTTCATTGGCAATTATAACAAAGAATGTATTCTTAGGAATCTGGGCACATATTGCTTAGTGACAAATGGTTTCCCAAGCCTCCAATAAAGTTGGCCAAAAATAAGTTGTGTGCTCTGTCTCTCAAATTGAGGAATGCTAGAAGTTGCAGTGTTCATGTCTGAAGCTCAATGCAAATGTGTATCAGGGATCTGACTGAGATCCCCATTGTAGGAATGGTCTGCATTAAGGCAGTAAGTGCCTTTACCCAGCAAGACTAGTTACATATGTGGAAAAGGACTGCATGTTAAGCCTGAAGTAACATGCAAATTTTAAAAACAAAGCTCAAATTTGGGGTAAAACAAGAAACTGCAGATGCTGGTTTACCTAAATGTATAGAAAGTGCTGGAATATCTCAGCAAGTTAGGCAGCATCTTTGTAGAACATGGATAGGTGACGTTTTGAGTCGGGACTCTTCTTCAGGATCAAATTTGGCACTCGTAATGCAGGAGTGTTCCTCCCAACTCGCATCTAAAAAACATTTTCAGTTACCGCTTTCTCTTTGATCACAACTACAACACTTCTTTATTAGCCTCCCTGCTCACCTTTCACACTAACCACCACGTTGCCACTTTCATATTTGTTATAGTCTCCTGATCCTCATTTCCTGTGTTTCTTCCTTCCCTGCAATTCCAGTCGACACCATATTCACTATCCCACTTCAATCCCTAGCCCTCACCAGTGGGACACTTCAATAGACAGGAACTCTAAGGCACAATATTAGAACATATTTCTATTTTAACACTTCTACCCTTGATAGAGTGCAGCGTTTTTCTAAGCCAGTTATGTACGTTTGTTTTCGTCAATGTACTGTGTCTTGTATCTAGCAGAAGGGTCTGCACAGATAAGTAACTGGTCCAGATTAACTGAGCATTTTGGAGTGAGATGGTAACTGTTAGTTGAATATCAAAGGGAAGAAAAAACACTGCTATGGCAAGTCTTGACTTGTGTTTATGTAAAACTACTAACAGCTAATAACGTCACTAAAATCAGGGCTGATGTCGCCAAAATCAGAGCTACTTTCAGAAGGAGTGAAACGAAGGAACTATTATTTAGCTTTAAATAATCTTTAGTTACCTAATTGATTTAGCAACAACCAAAATGTTATTGATGTTCTAGGTTCGTTTGTAACTTTTGTGGGAATGAATCTTAGATTTTCTTGAAAAACCTTTCCAGTAGAGCAAAACGTGCCTTGAATTTATTCTAATTTTCAGCAATGTGAAGCTACAGAAGATAATTTTGGCAGCTATTACAAAAAAATTACTCTGCCCTACTTACGTTTTTTGGCGTGTTGCTTGGATCTTCTTTCTTCACTTCTCAAGTTAAATGCCTAATCCATACTTCAGACTCTTGAGCAAATAATTGAAGATGATGCAGTACCAAGGATTGCTGCATTGTCACAGTTGCCACCTTCCAGATACAATATTAATCTGCGACCTAGTGTTCTCCTTCAGTTGGATCCCATGTCATTATTTGAAATAGAACAGAGGAGTGAGTTCTGGCTGATTTTCTTTTCCCCTCAACCAACATTACAGAATTACAGAGCATATACACAGAACCAACATTTGATGTGGGTTTAGCATTCCTTTTCAACTCTATCCACACTTTTTAAATGGCGATAACATGCTTTGTTCCATTGTGAATGGTATTATATTTTGCAAGTTTATTTTTATTCCCTTTGGAAATAAAATAAATTATTTGTACATTGGCCATGCCTTGAAATTTATTGGTTCATTTGTCTGCAAATGAAAAATAATCAATTTTACTGTGAAATTGATGACCTTCCTGATATTCAAAACAGAAAGGTCACCCAGTCCAATTCTATACACTCGAGTGTTATAGTTGGTGAGATTCTTTTGTAGATGTTTATGTCTTGTTCAAGTATACAATATGATACAATATAACTTTATTAATCCCAGGAGGAAAATTGGTCTGCCAAGTCATAAAACACAACCAAATACATGAAACATGAAATTAAAGCGAAGAGTGGAAAGTCCAGGATTGGGGATGTGCAAAGATTGGGGAGGTGGGGGGAAAGTCGGTCTAACCCACGACAGAAGGGCGAGGAGTTGTACAGTTTGATGGCCACAGGGAAAAAGGATCTCCTGTGGCGTTCTGTGCTGCATCTTGGCGGAACCAGTCAGTTGCTGAAGGTGCTCCTTAGGTTGACCAGTGTGTCGTGGAGGGGGTGAACTGTATTGTCCAAGATGCTCTGCAGTTTGAGGAGCATACTCCCCTCCAAGACCACCTCCAATGAATCCAATTCCACCCCCAGGATGGATTCAGCCTTCCTGAGCTTGTTAATTCTGTTGGCGTCTGTGTCCTTCATCCTACTACCCCAGCACACGTCAGCAAAGAAGATGGCACTGGCCAGTTTGGTATTCCATTGGTAGAACAACTGCAGCTTCTTACTGCAGATGTTGAAAGAATGGAGTCTCCTCAGACAGTACAGACGGCTCTATCCCTTCTTATACAGTGCCTCTACGTTCCTGGAACAGTCCAATTTACTGTCCAGTGATTGCCCACCATGGAGTTTAAGCCATTTAACAAGATCCTACTTGTAGGCTTGTCCAGTAGGTTAAGACAGATAGAATCCAAGCTGAGCTGGCTAATTGGATGGAAGAAGGCAATGGTGGCAGGATGCTTTTCTGATTGGATGTCTGTGATTTGTTATGTTGATTTCCTTCTTGTTGTTTGTGATGCACAGTGACAACTGTGTGAATGTAGGAGGATGATGAGTAATTTGTGGATGATATGAAAGTTGATGGTATTGTGAATAGTAAGGAAGGATGACTAAAGCTACAGCAGGATATTAATCAGTTGGAAAGTTGGGCAGAGAATTGGTGGATGGAATATACTCCTGATTAGTGGAAACTGATATAGTTTAGGAAGTCAGATAGGGTAGGGTGTATACAGTAAATAACTGGGAGGTAATGAATGCTAGTGAACAGAAGGACTTGTGGTTTGAGTTCACAGTTCCCTGACAGTGGCTACACAGGTTGATAGTGTGGTGAAGATGGCATATGACATGCCAGTCTTCATAGGTCAGGACATTGAATATAAATGTTGGGATGTTGTTTTGTACACTTGGAAAATCGTGTGCAGCTCTGATCACCACTATTTTGGAGAGAGTATAGAGGAGATTCACAAAATGGTTGGCTGGGTTGGAGAACTTTAGTTATATGGAGACATTGAATAGGTTTGATTTCCCTGGAATGAAGGAGGTTGAGGATGTAACCGGATGGAGAGATATAAGATTATAAGATATATGGATAGGGTAGATTGTCAGAATTTTTTTCCCTTGCTTGGTGTATCAAAATCATGGATTAATAGATACAGTATGAAAACAGGACCTTATCGAAAAAATTATTAAAAAAATTATTTTAAAAATAGGACTTTATCACACTTTTGCATCCACTCCCTACACACCAAGGGCATTTTACAGAGGCCAATTAACCTACAAACCCGCATGTCATTGGGATGTGGGAGGGAACTGGAGCACCTGGAGAAAACCTGGGCAGTCACAGGGAGAACATGCAAACTCCACACAGACAACATTTAAGGTCACAATCGAACCTGTGTCTCTGGCGTTATGGGACAGTGGCTCTGCCAGTTTCACCACTGCACTGCCTTTTTTTTGCTATCCAAACACCCATTCACATTAATTGGGTTTAACATTCCTTAAAACTCCCCCAGATTCTACCCCTAACCTACACTGCATGGGCAATTTACAGCAGCCTATTAACCCATCAACCAGTATATCTGTGGGAGGAATTTGGAGCACCTGGAGGAAACTAGGAAGAAATTGCAAAGGTGGTGGAGTCAGTTACAATCATTACATTTAAGAGGCATTTGGAAGACGCTTGAATAGACAAAGCATTGAAGACTACAGCCCTACTGTAATTCATGTTCATGGGTGAAAACATTGGATGGGCTGACGGCCTGTTTCTATGCTGTATGAACCTATAACCATGACTGGCAAACCTTGGCTTACATCAGTACACTTAGACTGCATTGAATGTGGCAGCTCAGTAAATGTTCAAGCTTAATTCCTAAAGCGTGTGGTTTCAGTAATGTGAATCACCAATAATTGTTAGAATGTGAAATTTCATTCAGCTTTGTTGTGGGGAGGTAAGAATGACAGTGTTTGAAGGTAACATATAAAGCAGGAGACAGTAAATAACAACATTATGCTACAATTATCCTGTCCAATGATACATTTGTATTCCCTCTCCAGTGATTCGGGCTTTTAGTTCTCCTTTATTTTCATAGAAAATCATTAAGCAATTTCAACAACTGTTATTAATCCTTAAGAAACGTGGGGTGTGAGTTGTTACAATTAGTTTCTTATCCTATGCATTTTCTGCTATCAGATCCCAAAAAAGTGTGTTTGTCTTTATACTTTGTAATTGGTTTCACTTGCAGTTTTTTTAGATAAAATAACAGCCACCAGCAGATGTGAAATGAGAAATCATTGAAATTGATTGCCACTGATGGCCATTATTTTTGGTTTAGGTGTGTAGAAGAAACCTTGACTTGTTATACCGATGAGAGAGGGGTAAAAAAAAAAAACTGGCATTAGAATGGTGATTGCCGAGGTTGGTGGTTGCAGCAGATGCATTCGTGGCATTTAAAATACTTTTGGATAGGCATATGGAGAGGCAGGGAATGGAAAGATAAGGGTTATGTGCAGGTAGATATGTGATGGTCTTGGCATCATGTTTGGTGCAGATATTATGGGCCAAAGGCCCTGTTCTTGTGCTGTACTGTTCAATAATTGCAAGAGAAGTAACAGTACACTCACAGTGATGTTCCAGGAGAGCAGACATCTGCAAGGTTCCAGACCACTCAATTTCTGTACACTCACAGTGGCTGCCTTGAAAAATCTACAAAACCCATTCACCTCGCCAATACACCTACAATTTGTGATGAAGGAGAGTTGTGCTTGAGTTCAGATTCACTGTAGATATCTAGAAGATTTATGTTACATTAACTTCAGTTATCATCATGCCAAAACCCTTGATAGTGTGTGGCATGAGATGATGATATTTATGTCATTAATGCCAATTAAGTGGGAGAAATCTAATTTTGCTTGCTAGCTCAGTACATATATGAATTTGGACCATTGCATGTAAGCGCTGAGGATGACTTGGTTTAAACAGTAGCTCAAGTTTATTGTCTAAAGATGGATTCCTCAATCCAATTCACTTCACAGCCATTTAGAGCTGGTGATTTGTATGGTAATGACCGTGATAAAGACATAATAAATGGTGGCTGACAAGTAACTCGACCTTAGTGGGCTAGACAGGGAGAAGTTAAACCATGAGCTTGTACCCTTACAGGCAGGCAGATGTTCCTAGAAGTGACTTAAATATTAACTTATTATTTTGCTTTTTTTCACTAATGCTCTTAATATAGAATCTCTCTTTCTCTCCCTTCTATCTTTTTATTCTCCTCTTTAACTTTTTTTCTGTCCTTAAATTTATGGTGATGTTCCAGGAGAGCAGACATCTGCAAGGTTCCAGACCACTCAATTTCTGTCTCCATGGCACCATAGCTTGTAACTAGCAATACAAAACCATGATCTGAAAGGTGAATAATAAATTTTAGTCATAGCACTTGTTGACTATGTGCTGCTTCATAAGCTGCTGGACCATTGTTAACCTGTGGAAATCTTCCCCAATAATTCTCACTTGTGTGCAGACCTGTAAATTGATGCTGCAATCACGATTCCTTCCCCAAGTGTAAACAGATTGAACTCGTGGTGATGAAAGCAGAATGCTCAGTGTCATAATTTGCAATAGTTTATGGTCCATGCAGCGTGTTAAAACTAAAGGATATTGGTATTTCATTTTCATTTTGATTCGTCTGAAGAAGGGTCCCAACCTGAAACATCATCTATCCATTCCCTCTGCATATGCTGCTTGATCTGCTGAGTTCTTCCATTACTTTATGTTTTGCTCAAGATTTCTGCATCTACAGTCTCCTGTGTCCCTGGTATATAATTTTGATGTTTGCAGTTTACCAAATATACAATGCTTCATTAATTCTTTATTTTCTCTAAGGCCTGCTCTTGTCTGAAGGAACAATCCACATTTACATGTTTGTATGGAATTCATCCTGTTGATCAGTCTGTGTTGCATTCACCAGTTGTTCCCTTACAGGGAATCTGTTCCCTGACAGATAGAAAGGATGTCAATTTAATTTTCAAATTAAAATCAATAGGAACACATCACCAAATAAAAATGAAATCAACAAAAATGGAATTCATGTGAACAATTTATACTGAACTGCAATTATATAAAAGTTGTTTCAGCACAGATTTCTCAACTTTGTCAGTCGTTCACTAAAGACACTGCTTCAGCAAAAACTGTGAGAATATCCTCTGTGATGTGCAGTGTTGATCTTGTCATGTCGCCTCCTTTTGTCCTGTTTTCACTCATTACTGTGGGAATGTTTCAAAACTTGCTTTCAGTTCAGTGATCATTTTTATTAGAAGGGATATGAAGCCACACAATATTTTATAGAAACAGAGGGTGCCTGTGACAAATGTTGTGAATCAATAGGCAACAAAATAACAACCTTTAAACCACAATTTTGTTAGTAAGTTGCATTTCAGGAAGCAATGAGGATACTTGCTAAGGTCCAGGGATCCAACATGTTTTAAGTCATATATATGAGCAGCACCTCATATTTCGCCTGGGCAGTTTGCAGCCCGGTGGTATGAACGTCGACTTCTCCAACTTCAGATAGCTCCTCTGTCCCTCCCTTCCCCTCCTCCTTCCCAGATCTCCCTCTATCTTCCTGTCTCCACCTATATCCTTCCTTTGTCCCACCCCCGACATCAAGTTAGGAGGAGGGGGAGTTCAACGAGATCTGGGTGTCCTAGTGCATCAGTCAATGAAAGGAAGCATGCAGGTTCAGCAGGCAGTGAAGAAAGCCAATGGAATGTTGGCCTTCGTAACAAGAGGAGTTGAGTATAGGAGCAAAGAGGTCCTTCTACAGTTGTACCGGGCCCTGGTGAGACCGCACCTGGAGTACTGTGTGCAGTTTTGGTCTCCAAATTTGAGGAAGGATATTCTTGCTATGGAGGGCGTGCAGCGTAGGTTCACTAGATTAATTCCCGGAATGGCGGGACTGTCGTATGTTGAAAGGCTGGAGCGATTGGGCTTGTATACACTGGAATTTAGAAGGATGAGGGGGGATCTTATTGAAACATATAAGATAATTAGGGGATTGGACACATTAGAGGCAGATAACATGTTCCCAATGTTGGGGGAGTCCAGAACAAGGGGCCACAGTTTGAGAATAAGGGGTAGGCCATTTAGAACGGAGATGAGGAAGAACTTTTTCAGTCAGAGGGTGGTGAAGGTGTGGAATTCTCTGCCTCAGAAGGCAGTAGAGGCCAGTTCGTTGGATGCTTTCAAGAGAGAGCTGGATAGAGCTCTTAAGGATAGCGGAGTGAGGGGGTATGGGGAGAAGGCAGGAACGGGGTACTGATTGATAGTGATCAGCCATGATCGCATTGAATGGCGGTGCTGGCTCGAAGGGCTGAATGGCCTACTCCTGCACCTATTGTCTATTGTCTATTGTCTATTGTCTATCAGTCTGAAGAAGGGTCTCGACCCGAAACGTCACCCATTCCTTCTCTCCCGAGATGCTGCCTGACCTGCTGAGTTGCTCCAGCATTTTGTGAATAAATGTTTTAAGTCATTACAGGTTGCATGTTAATAAAGCACTAATTTAGAATTTGGAATTTCCTTAGAATGGTAGGTACCTTTTGGATCTGATCTTTAAGTCAACACAAGCATAAAATGCTTTGATCTAGTTATCCAGAATTCTGTATTTTATTCAATCACGTTAACTGGGCAATAATTCTTGTGGATATACTAATCTACGATTCTCAGCCGAGTCACCTGTGTTACATTATCAAATTTATCATTACTATTTTAAGGTGTTGGATCTATAATAAATGTTATCCTTTGGAACACTAGAATTGGAAAAGAAATTCCATATGACTTTAAAAGATTGTCTTTTATGGTGCTAGTTAAATATTTTTTAATACAATGGTACAGCTACTGCCTCACAGTGTTTGAGACCCAGGTTCAATTCTGACCTCGAGTGCTATCTTTGTGGGATTTGTATGTTCTCCCTGTGACTGCATGGGCTTACTCTGGGTGCTTCCGTGTCCTCCCACATCCTAAAGACGTGCAGGTTAGTATGTTGTGGGAAGGAACTGCTGATGCTGGTTTAAACCGAAGATAGACACAAAAAGCTGGAGTAACTCAGCGGGTCAGACAGCATCTCTGGAGAAAAGGAATTGGTGACGTTTCGGATCGAGACCCTTCTTCAGACTCATGAGTGATTAGGTTGAGACTGGCCATTGTGCAATTGTACGAGAAAATATTTAACTAGCACCATAAAAGACAATTTTTAATAATTTCCTTATCCAATTTTAGTGTTTCAAAAGATAACATTCATTATAGACCCAACACCTTAAAATAGTATGCACTTATAATAAATTGGATAATGTAACACAGGTGACTCGGCTGAGCATCGTAGTCTGAAGAAGGGTATCGACCCGAAACTCCACCTATTCCTTTTCTCCAGAGATGCTGTTTGACCCGCTGAGTTACTCCAGCTTTCGTGTCTATTTTCAGGTTAGTATGTTAATTGGCCATTTAAAAAATGCCCCAATGTGTAGTGGATGTGAAAGTGGGATAACATAGAACTAGTGTAAACAGATGATCGATGGTTGGCATGGACTTCATGGGTCGAAGGATCTCTTTCCATGCTGTATCACTAAACTAAAGACTGCACATAAGGAGTTAAATGTAAGGAGATATTTTACAAATGTCTTTTTGTACACCGGCAGGTATAGTTGAAGAATTTTGATTATATAACCACCATTCACTTTGAATCATTGCTTTCACCAAGACTTAGAATGCTAGCATGAATTTATCAGAGACAGTGTATCTACTCTGTCATCTAGGTTTTCATTGTGAGTGAGACGTTGATGTCATCATTGACTGAGAGGCTTGACTTGCACAACGATACAAGGCAAATTGTCCACCCATAGCATGTGGATGTCACAAATCCAGTGGCGCAGTGAAACTGGGCAGTATTGAGCTTGGTGAATTCCACAGGAGTTGAGCTGATGATAAACATCTTGCTGAACATAATGGTGATGCTGACCTTTGTGACAGCGTCCGTTCTCTAAGCATCGGCCTTGAAGTCTTGATGACATCTTGATGAAGTCGTCTGTGCCAAATGGGTGACAGATCACAATTTAGTGTATAACCAACAAGCAGTAAGCAAGGAGGTGAAATATTTATGATAATCTAAATGATATGATCATGGATTTCCCTTCCCATCTTACTATGTAGCTAACAAATACACAGAAGTGGATAAGAATAAATGTATGCTAATAGTAATGTGTTGAAATGCTTAATGCTGCTGTTGATCTATTACCAAAAAATATTTGATCTGCATTGGGACATTATTCTTTGGAATATAGGAGATAAGGGTGAACTTATAGAGGTGTATAAAATCATGAGGGGCAAAGATAGAGTGAATAGACACAGCCTTTTTTCAAGGTTTGGGGAATCAAGAACTCGAGGGCATAAGTTTAAGGTGAGAAGGAAAAGATTTAACAAGAACCTGAAACGTAGTTTTCTCACACGGTGTGGTTACATATATAGAACAGCTGCCAGAGGAGGTGGTTGATGCAGATACTATTCCAACATTTCAAAGACATTTGAATAGGAAAGGCTTGGAGGGATATGGACCAAATACAGGCAAATAGTGCAGTAGGATATCTTGGTTAGCATAGATGAGTTGGACTAAATGGTTCTATGACAAATTGTAAATAATAATCAGCTACATGGGTCTAGTGGCTTATGTATTGTAATACATTGTCCATGTTAAGAAAGAAGATTAAATTTGAAAAAGAAAGAGAAAGAAATTGGAATGAGAGATTAGCTTAAATGTTAACAGCCGAGACTTGGGCTGAATGGCTTTCTCCATGATAAATTTTCAGATCTATGTGATAGTAAACTCCTCATCTTTCCTAATTATACATTTTTATTACTGAATATTATCAAGAAAAGTAATAATTCTTCTTGGGTGAAATAATATGAGAATTAATTTGAAAATGCCTTCCAGCTGCAAAACATCTTTCTGTTAATTCCACCAGACTATTAAAATGCCACAACATTTAAATAGATTACATCAATAGTTGTTCATCAATAGCATGTTGGCACAGGGTAATACTTTAGAACTTGCTCTTAAAATTTTAAATTATACCTTTTTATGAGTGAATTGGGAAAATTCAGCTTGGATAGAAACAGCTCCAACATTAATTTGACATTGAAGTTCTCTGGAAGTTCTCCCAGTTGATTTTTCTGTTCTACTTCATTAAAATGTGTGCTTCAACATACAAAGTAAAAATTTCCAAAAAGTTTACAGTTCTTGACTGAACATCAGTGAGTTTAAGTTGCTTGTTTTGGATTAAACAGAGTGCAATGAGATTATAGGAATTGATAGCTTTGTCCCATTATTGGAATAAAAATGCAAATATTCTAGTGAAAGCAATCCATTCCGTAATATGGAGATCTCAAATCTCTGATGGAATGCACTAGTTATAATAAAGCAAACCACTGCACAGCAGACAATAACTATGAAATCTGTAATATCTGCCTGATTTGTTCAATTTATCTTAAGAATGTTTCCTTTCCGAGTCTGCCTTTTTTCTCTGTATTCTCTAGAATATATCTGGCCACCTCACATTACAGCTCAAAATGAATAATTTGTAACCACAAGACTCATTTGCAGTCTACAATCCAGAAAATGTAATTTATAAAATCAAATTGAAAAGTAATGTAAGAGATTTGAATTAAGTGAGGTGTGGGTCCAGATGTACATTTCAGTACAGAAGGAATAAAATAACAATCTAAATGATCCTTCGTTATTATCATTCGGGTTACAGAATTTCATCCTTATGAATTCACAAATCACAATATTCCAAGTGCAGCTTCACCACGTTTTGTACAACTGTATCATAGCGTCCCAACTCCCACACTCAATTCACTGACTGATGAAGGCCAATGGGCCATAAGCCTTTTTCACCATCTTATCTACCTGTAACGCCACTTTCAGGGAACTAAGTGCTAGTAGAGTTAGATCCTAACTCTGCTCTGCAACGCTCCGCAGGGTCCTACAGTTCTCTGCAAGTTCTGACTTGGTTTGACTGCCAAAAGTGCAGAATCTTACATTTATCTGAATTAAACTCTATTTGTCACTCCTTGGCGCAGTTACCCGGCAAGATCCCATTGTAATTCTTGATAACCATCTTCACTATCTAAATTACCACCTATTTTAGTATCATCTGCAAATTTACTATTCATGATCATGATTTGTCTGAAGAAGGGTCTCAACCTAAAACGTCACCTAACCATGCTCTCCAGAGATGCTGGCTGACCTGCTGAGTTACTGCAGCACTTTGCCTCCGTTTGTTTATTAATCAGCATCCTCAGTTCCTTGTTTCTACTAATCATGCCTTGTATATTTTCATCCCAATCCAGTGTGTTCAGCACTGGATCGAGGGTTACCACTAGTCATAGGTCTCCAGTCCGATAAATAACCTTCTACCTCTGTCCGACGATGAAGCCAATTCAGTATCCAAATAGACAAAATATGTATGAAAACACACAATTTGGTTATCCATTTTAGGTTTTCAGCTCTCATTTCTTGACATGCACAGATAATGTGGTTTTCTTTCACGTGGTCGGTCTATTTTGCTATCCAGATTTTTTAAAGAGTTTTCCATATTTACTGCAATTTGTTATGAGCCATAAAATTAAATGATCTCACTGAATTTGATAATCATTTAAAAGTTTATGTCTCCATTCAAACTGAATGCTGAAAGTTGATAATGGAGTTATAAGTGACTGCCACCTATCTCCAACCTCCCCTACCCCCACTTATCTCCATCTGCCCTTTTTTATTCCCTCTTCTCTTGTCTGTCTTACCATCTTCCAACCTTCAATTTGTGTTTGGTCTGTATTACAGCATCTGCAGTCGTTTGTGTCTCCAATGCAGCTGCTTGGGCCCATAAGGTTGGAAACTGAAAAGTGCCTTCCCACTGTGAACCAACAGTTGGGGTCCTATCATTACTGTTAGGAGAAAAACATGCTGTAGGAATACATCTCCATTATAACATGGGTTTCAATGGAAAATAGTGTTTTGCATGACGGAAGGCTTTCAAGGAATGCAACTCCTCGTTTACGTGGGAGTCATCTGTATATTAGAGCAATGGAATCTAAACACGTTCATTGGATTGTAAGATATGCACGCAAGATTGCTGTGCAGTGTTATAATTGGGTACAGTTCAATCATTTTTTTAACTATAAATCAAAGATCGGGACAATGAGATTGACTTGGGTCGTTCTTTGACTCTATATTTGCAGCAACCTCTTTTAAACAAGGTTTGAAAAGCCTGAGGGATCTGTCGAGCCAGTCTGCTGAGATCTCTCTGTTGGTAGTTTTTAGGGCAGAAAATTGAAGCTGACACAGAATTAGGTCAAGAAAGGATGTCATGTAGAAGCCTGAAACAGCACTTGTAGTTTCCAAATGAGTAAAGAAAATAGAAGTAGAAAAGGGAAATGGAGCAATGCTTTCTCTCCAGAGGAATGACAAGACACTAATGAGGACTAAGGAATATACTATTAAATTGTGCAATATGATGTATATACCAATGGTTTCCATAACTTTTGTTTTTTAGTGGGTATTTCCAGTAAGAAGTGTTGTAATATCTGTGTTGCCAGCATTCAAATTAGCTGTTAAACTAAGGCTCAGTGTATTATTACCTCATAGATAATATAAATGATCTGAATAATCCCATGCTGTTGTTTGAAGAAGAACGGATCCCTCAATTAACCTCACTCAACAAATACCTGACCATTATCTCACCCACCCGTTTTGATGAGATCTTAATCTGTTCAAAATTGGTTGCTGTGATCCTTTGCATTGAATGTTTTAAAATTGGCTATTAAATGTTATAGGACATCCAAAGATCTTGAAAGACACAACACACAAGCAAATTCATTCTTCCCTTAGCAAGTAGAATTAATCGATAATGCAGTACTAATGAAAGTCATTGCATTTTCAAGAAGGATGCTAAATGTGAGGACTTGGAAATACTTCTTTGATATAATCAGGCACTGTATAAGAGATCTCCTCATGAAAAGGGATTATATAAAATATATAAAGCTTTGAATTTGTGTAGGAAGGAACTGCAGATGCTGGTTTAAATTGAAGATAGACAAAATACTGCAGTAACTCAGCAGGACAGGCAGCATCTCTGGAGAGGAAAGGGTGATATTTTGGGTCAAGACCCTACTTCAGACTGATGTCAGGGGAGAGGGAGATACATAGATAAGGAAGTGTAAGGTGTGAAAACGGGACAAAGGGAATGGAGATCAAGGGAAATGTAAATTCTACTTTTTTGGGACAGCAAAGACAGTAATAAATATATAGCAAAACATCATAAATTATGATTACTAAAATTTTAATGCTACAAAATCTAATATTGTTGCAGGCAATGGGATTAAAACTTTCAAAAAAGTATTACAAATCCTCTATAAAGTCTTCAATATATGCCTTTTTAATATTGAGTGCTCAAAAGGCAACTATATCTATACTTCCATATGCAATTTCATAGGACGGGGCTGATGGTCAGAAGGATTCTCCGGAGACCAATAGTGAATGCTATTTCTCTGGTTGTGACTGAAGGTGTTGAAAGGGATTGATTGTGAGGATTATGGACGATCATGAGTTTGTTTGAAGAAGGCACAGATCATTACAAACTCGGCAAAAGCGACAGATTAATTTATCTACACCATTAATCTGTGTCCTTGGATGGGTGGCTGGTGGTGGATCTGACTACATATTGAGTCAAATTAAATGGGGGCTGTGAAAAATGAGGGAATTTGGATACACCTATTTTGATTTTCCTTTCTGTCAAATTAGTTTATAGAAAAATTAGACAGATTGCACAACAGCTGTCTCATTTGCTAGAACCATCCACCTTACTGATGTCAAATAATTACTTTTCAATGTTTTTGTTTTTTTCTCGGACCATATCATGATTTTGAATGTATTTTAAATAATTTTATTAGTTTGAGAATGACCAACCTCTCCCCTCAGCAGAAATACATTTTAAGGGTGTATTTTTCCCTTTGCAGTATCAAACTTTCATTCTGATGAAGTCTACACCTTATGTCAAACATCTTTGCTCCATAACATTAACTTCTTTCTTCAGAAGAATCGTCAGTATTGCTGTGATGATTGGAGTGCTTAATTCTGCCTAACATAATCATAGGAGATCACCAATATATAATTGCTTATCTTGGCGAGGGATGAACTAACCGCAAGCCATGAAGATTTTTTGATCTGAAATATAGACTTTTGGTTCTCCTTCCATAGCTACCGCTCAACCAGCTGCATGTTTCCAGCATTTCCTAATTTTTATTACAAGAAATAATTTCATTATTTAGAGATTTTAAGCCATATTGAGTTCCGTATGAAGGTTGCACTTTAGCTGTCATAACAGTTTCTTTCAACACAGTTAACATGTCTGTAAGATGCCCACGCATCTAAGGGAAGATTTCGCTGTTAGGTTTTTATAATAAAATTGAAAGTACTTTTACGTATATTTATTGAAAGTACATTTACAGACAATGATTTGAGGGAATATAGTCCCCCAATTCTTCAGTTTATATGTTTTGTTAATAAATGAATTGTTTGAAAGTAATTACATTCCATGTGTTTGGTGGTGTTATTTATTGGATCTTGTCCTTTTATAGCGGTTGAAGGATGAGATAACAGAGGTTACGAATGAGCTTGAAAACCTTGGTTCAACAGAAGAGAGGTAAGAACTCGTTTCTATTTTCCCTTTGTTCTGTGCACATTATTCTGCATAATATCCTGAACTATGGTTCAACCTACTTCTCATATCGATAATTTAAGACACAAGTATTGTTGGCCAGCAATTTCCTTAAAACTGCTGCCACTATAATGCATAACTTTACTGGAAATGTTGTAATACCATTTACGCAGGGTAATGTGTATGAGGAAGTATTTAGTCATAAACTTCTAATTGTCATTGTGTGAGGCAAACTTGTTGGACCATCTTATCTCTTCCTGTTCATTAATGTACATCTTTTTATGGTAGTTACTGCAGCAGAGTGGCAGCAGATTGGAGGAAATCCATTGTAACATTGTAGAAGTTGTTGCATTCCAATTCCATCTGATATAAATTTTGACCTGCTAAACTGTTTGACCTTTTAAACATCCAGGAAGCTAAAGAGAATAAGAGCATATGCACTTTGTAAATCATTGAATCACTGAACTAACAAGTCAAGGCACATACACATACAAGATGTGCAGTGAAATGAAAGGTCACCCACAGTCAGTCCAGCAATAGAGCAATAAAAATAAACAATTTCACACACAATCAGAACCAACACACAAAAAAAAGAAACATCCATCACAGTGAGTCTCCTCCAGTCACCTCCTCACTGTGATGGAAGGCCAGAATGTCTTTTCTCCTCCCCTGTCGTCTTCTCCCGCAGTCAGGCTGTTGAAGTTGCCACGTTCCAGGCCGCGCCAGACGGTGAAAGGTCCGCAGCGGGCCGACCCAAGCCCTGCGATCCGGGCGGGCGAAGACGCCGCTGCTGCACGTCGGGGCGGTCATGGCTCCCGACATTGAAGCCCCCGCCGGGCGGAGAAAAATCCCGCGGCCTATTTCAGGCCCCGCCGGATGGTGAAAGGTCCGCGGCGGGCCGACCCAAGCCCCGCGATTCGGGGCGGGCGAAGACGCTGCTGCTGCCGGAGCTCCCGATGTCGGCCCCCACCCAGGGGACCGACATACATACAATAAATACTCACACATACAATAAATACTGTATTTACCTTAGTTTCAGAGGCATGAGACTTCCAAGGAGTTAAATTCATTCTTTCTGGTGATAATTCGGTGACATGTCATTATTTGTAATAATAATCCTGTGTAAATTCTCCAAAGAAAAGACAGATATGTTTTAAAGGCAGTCTGCGGTCAGTCAGGGAATACAGTGGTGACCACATTAGTTGCCCACAAAGTACAGGTAAACTGCAGGTCCTCGCAAAGCAATTTAAAATTGCATGTGATCCTTACACCAGTACATGATAGAAACATTTTTGAGAGAAGGACATTGACCAAGATTCACTCTAGTGGCTGAATATGCATGGTGATGTCTAGAGAAGACTGTGGATCTTCTGGATAAATGCTCATGCCTCAAGAATTTTTATTTATGTTTGTAAAAGAAGCAGCAATTCCCGAAGGCAGGTTTTGATTTGTTTTTTAAATTAATCCCTATATTTATGCATGTAATAATTTGAATAATAGTTTCCTCAAGCTATAGTCAGCCATTGAGAAGGCGATAGAGAATGGCCACCATGCTCTCCTGACTTCCAAAAAGCAGTGTGCGCTGCATCCTGTGTGTGTAACCTGAACGACTACCGCCCGGTTGCCCTAACGCCGATAGTCATGAAATGCTTTGAAAGGCTGGTCCTCTCACACATCAAATCCAGCATCCCTGACTCACTGGACCCACATCAATTTGCATACAGGGCAAATAGATCCACAGAGGACGCCATCTCTCTGGCTCTTCACACTGTCCTGACTCACCTGGAGAGACAGGGCATGTACGTGAGGATGCTATTCATAGACCACAGCTCTGCCTTCAACACGGTCGTCCCCACCAAGCTTATCACCAAACTCCACCAGCTAGGCCTCAGCTCGTCGTTATGCGACTGGATCCTGGACTTCCTGCTGGAGCGACCGCAGGCAGTGAGAATGGGCCCGCACCTGTCCTCCACTATCACCCTGAGTACCGGCACATCACAGGGCTGTGTTCTGAGCCCCATGCTCTACTCCCTCTTCACACACGACTGTGTTCCTGCATTCGACACCAACACCATTGTCAAGTTTGCAGACGACACAACGGTGATCGGGCTTTTCACCAATGGTGATGAAACAAAATACAGAGCGGAGGTGCAGAACCTGGCGGACTGGTGCTCTGATAACAACCTGTCCCTAAATACCACCAAGACCAAGGAGCTGATTATCAACTTCCGTAGGTCACATAACGGGGAATACGCCCCGATCTCTATCAACGGGGACAGTGTGGAGAGAGTGTCTAGCTTCAAGTTTCTGGGCACTCACATTTCGGAGGACCTAACATGGTCCAATAACACTGCTGCGCTGGTCAAGAAGGCACAGCAACGACTGTTCTACCTAAGAACACTGAAAAAGTCTGGTCTACCCCAACTGCTGCTGACGACATTCTACCGCTGCACCATAGAGAGCATCCTAACGCATGGCATCCCTGTGTGGTACCTCAGCTGCACGGAGGCAGAAAGGAAAGCTCTTCAGCGGGTAGTCCATAGAGCTCAGAGGACCATCGGAACACAGCTACCAGACTTGGAGGGCATCTACAACACACGATGCCTCAGAAAAGCCACCAGCATCTACAAAGACTCTTCACACCCCTGCAACAGTCTGTTCGAACTCCTTCCATCGGGCAGACGATACAAGGCCTTCTATGCCCGCACCTCCAGACTCAGGAACACCTTCATCCCCAGGGCCATAGCTGCTATGAACTGGTCCTGCTGAGCCGGATGGTCACATCGCACAGTGATCCGGCACAGATCTACTTGCACTTTATTCTGTCTTAAAACTGTTACAATTTGTTTTGTTGGGTTGCTGTTGTTTAAATTAACTAAATTATTGCATCGTATGGGAGGCGCATTCCTAATCTCGTTGTACCCCTGTACGATGACAGTAAAGATATATTGTATTGTATCATCAGATTATTATGTATGTGATAAAATATAATAGGTTATTTTTTAAATACAGTATACTGTAATAAAAAACAATTTTGGAGGAACTGAGCGGGTCAGGCAGCCTGTCCAATCCTTCCTCAAATGCTGCCTGACCCACTGAGTTCCTCCAGTGTTTGTTTTTTGCTCAAGATTCCAGCAACTACAGCCACTTATGTCACCAATACACTGTAGTAAACTGGTAATACAAATCTTCACAAAATGATATTACAACATCTGTGATAGATTACATTGTAATCTTACGTATTGTGTTTTGTGTACAGATCTTTGTGTTCAAGCTGTTGGGCCATATGATAGATTTAGTAGTCAAGTGGTACTCGTGGCAATGTGATTTCTTCTATATTCAATGAACCCCAAGTAATATTTCCGAAAATTGAACTGAAACAGCAACATTGACAATCATTTGGTCTCAGTAGTTTATATGACATGATAAGGTCTGAACATGAAGAATCTTGGTCATAGAACAGTATGGCACAGGAATAGCCCCTACAATGAACATGCCGAACATGATGCCAAATTAATCTAATCTCATCTGTCTGCAATCGATCCATGTCCCTTCATAAAGAACCATTGGAGTTATCTTGGAAGTCCTATCAAACATTTTCGCTGTGAAGCTCTTTTAAAGCTGTACCAAGGTTTTCATTTGTGAGTCGCCAATCCAATTTGAACGACATAGGGATGTATCTCAGCAGTGGAAGAGCTGGAAGGTTATGTGAAGGCCAAGCATTAGATAATTGCCTGGCAAAACTATGTTAATGGGACGTGTTAATATTGGCCAGGTTTACCATGGCAACGTCTTTGAGGTGTCGCATCTTCCTCCTGCTCTGCTCCAGTTTCTTGCACGCTCTATCAGCTTGGTTATTGCCTCCTGCCAGTAACGCTGCTGCTGTCCTCCACTGAAACATCCTGTGTGCCAAAACAGACAATCTTCACTTTGCAGTGCCTCCCACTCATCAACTTGAGCTGTTTCATTGCCAGTTCACAAAAATGGGGTTCCTTCTGTCTCTGCCTCATTGGCCCAGTGACAACGTGTTGCCTGGCCTATTACTTGTTCCGAACAGCTTCTGTAAAGGCTGAAGTCTATATGAGAAGTATCTACACCTTCGCCAAAACTGGGATTTTTTTTTGATGTGCATTGTTTTGGTCGCCCTGCTATAGGAAAGATGATGTTAAGCTGGAAACGGTGCAGGGAGGAATAATGAAGACTTGAGAGGCTGAACAAAAGGGAGGCTAGCAGATGAGGACTTTATTACGGAGCACTGGAGGATGAGGGGTCACCTTATAGAGGTGTGTAAGATCATGAGAGGATTAGAGAGTAAATACACAGTCTTTTATCCGGACTAGGGAAATCACGAACCAGAGAACATGTTTAAGGTGAGGGGGGAAAGATTTAATAGAAACCTGAGGGGCAACTTTTTTATACAAAGGGTGGTAGGTATATGGAACAGGCTGCCAGAAGAGGTAGTTGAGACAGGTACTTTCACAACATTTAAGAAACTTTTGGACTGGTACGGATAGGAAAGCTTTGGGCCAAATGCAGGCAGGTGGGATTAGGTAGATGGGGCAAGTTAGTTGGCATGAGCAAATTTGGTCGAAGGACTTGTTTTCAGGCTATATGGCTCTATGACTGTAACATAAAAGGATTGTGTGGCTGCATTCATTTAAAGAAACAGTGGCAACTTAAGTCTTCAGTACCCCCCACCTCTCCCTGCCCTGGGAACTTCCATTAATGCTCCTCGTGGCCGCACCCAACCAGGCAAATGCACAATGTCAAATCCTAATCTGTAAAATTAGTTCAACCTATCTCACTCTTCACATTGCACCAGAAGTGTAGTACAAAACAATATTTAAAATCTCCCCAACAAATGCAGATAATAGATTTGTTTTTCTGTCGCAAGAGAGATTTGATTAGGTTTGTATTTAAATTTTCTGTCATTATTGTAACATATCACAATGATTCAATGGTTAATTACATTTTGATTAATCACGGCGCAGTGCATCTCCTTCACTTCTGTTTGGCTGTTCTACTGTTGGCTTGCGTATGGAGCACAAGATCAGTGTTGGTGTAAAAAATTATTTATTTGAACTGTCAGAATGAATGAATGAATGAATGAATAAGTTTATTGGCCATGTATGCATATACAAGGAATGTGCCTTGGTGCTCCGCTCAGAAATGACAACACAAACATACAGTTAACAATTAGGAATAAAGCATAACCACATCAAAACAATAAGGATACAACATTACGGTCTAAACATGTGGGTGAAAATAAACCAGAGCAAAAAAGAGACTACAGACTTTGGTTATTGAGTAGAACTATCACTCGTGGAAAAAAGCTGTTTTTATTTCTGGCTGTGGCTGCTTTGACAGTCCGGAGTCGCCTTCCAGAGGGAAGTGCTTCAAAGAGTTTGTGGCCAGGGTGAGAAGGGTCAGAGATGATCTTGCCCGCTCGCTTCCTGGCCCTTGCAGTGTACAGTTCATCAATGGGGGGAAGGTTGCTGCCAACAACCTTCTCAGCTGTGCGAACGATCCGTTGCAGCCTCCATAATAACAAATTATGTTATTACAAGCTGTGCAGCTGCAAAATCAGAGTGGAGTTTTTGGAATGTGTTGAAAGCTTTCACTGGTTCAGAGTTCGAGCGTCAACAATCTACTTTGATGTTATTCATGATGAACATTATCATTAAGATGCTCTTCCTGGTCGTAAAGACATCATCTAGAAAGATTTATGCACCCACTCTTGTGTGATATATTTACGAATTTCTAGTTCCCAAGCCATATGGTCTTTCTGAACATCAGAAGCTGGTTTTGAGATTGTGAATATATCCCATGCGATCAAAAGGTGATGTCTTTGAACATTATAACTATTTTAAAAAAATGAAAGGTCTTTGAAATCAGCAAGCTGTGAAAGGCCACCAGGGTGTTCTAGGCCACAGTGAAGTTTACTTGCCATTGAGGTCTTGTTATCTCTCTGCCAACTCTGAGAGCGAGAGGACAATTGGATCAATGAGTGTGTACCTTGCTGGTAGGGGTTTAGGGACAATATAGAGGCAAAAATCTGGGCGGTAGGATTCAGGTCATTGTTAACAGGCACATCTTGCTGTCCAACCATGGTATGGCTGTGTCCATTTTAAACAATGAGGCAGCATTCCTCTTCTTTGCTCACACCATGCTCTTTTTGAGTAATCTAGTGAATGTGAAAAGTATCGATAGCCCTGAGCTAGATTAGTACATCTGCAAATATAGAATATTATTAATTTAAAAATGTATTGAAATAGAAGTTTTGCTTTCCATAATTCAAAAAGATTAATATATCCATGAGAACAGAAACAAGTGTTCAACATGTGTTTATATGCAGCTGTTGAGTGTTTACCTGGCTGGCGTTCCAGATTGTAGCTTCTGTGAACTTGAGATTATCCAGAATTTCATAACTCCATATTTTCTCATGCCATAGAAATCTATTTCAATCCATCGTCTATACAGTTCACAATTAAATTTTATTCTCTCAATAATTTTTCCCGTCACCTGTTTTTCGCACTTTCCTATTAACTCGCTTCAGATTTCATTCCTCGTCTACCCAATAGAGGGAATTTATAGTGGTCATTTAAACCTGCACATCTTTGGGATGTAGGAGGAAACCAGAACACCCTGTGAAACCACACTTATAGCACCAAAAAAAGATACATAGTGTCAGAGTAACTGAACGGTTCAGGAGGTAACTCTGGAGAACGTGAATGGGAGATGTTTTGAGTCGTGACCTCTCTTTAGACCCTAATTACAGCACCAAAGATTAGAATTGAACCTGAGTCTTTGGAGCCGTGAGGCAGCAGCTTTACTAGTTTCATCACAGAGCAATCCTAAATTACCCAAGTTCCATTGATCATTCCTGTGCCCACTGGCTCAGGCACAGTAATAGTTTTAAAATTTGCATCTATTTAAAAATATCCTCTTACTCACCCCATTCTATCTCTAACCACCTCCTGCTCCACAAACCCTTGATCTCTTCCAAGTCCCTAACTCTCATCATTCCAGTATTAAACCGTCACCTGTCAAGGCCTAGAGTTCCCTGCCTGGACCTCTCGCCTCTTCTTTCCAATCTCTCCAAGTTAATGGTTACATGTCCTAGTATTTATGCGGATCAATGATT
Organism: Rhinoraja longicauda; assembly: GCF_053455715.1. NCBI lineage: Eukaryota > Metazoa > Chordata > Chondrichthyes > Rajiformes > Arhynchobatidae > Rhinoraja > Rhinoraja longicauda. The sequence continues at coordinate 75,169,413 of NC_135958.1, forward strand.
AATATTGTTCGATAACATTCTTGCGAAATGCTTTTGGATGTTTAACTACTTAGAATATATTATGTAAATCATGTTGCTTATCTGTGCGATGGAGGGTCTCAAAGCACTTCATGAGTCAAAATAAACCACTACCTGCTTAAAAAAAACAACATTTATTTAAAATTGTATTGCAATTTGACATTACACTGTAAAATGCCAATAAAATCAAAACCAATTTACAGATTAGATGCCAGTCAGGTGTTTAAATTTTTTTAAACTTTAATTTACTTTTTCATTTTTTAATTAAAAGGAAATCTATTTGTGTTGGTTTGACGTCTCTGAAATATAGGAACTAATATAAATCTGTTCAAAACCCTTTTACACAGGCAAGTGTCGAAGGTTATTGAAATGGTGGGGGGGTGGCGAAGAAGAAGTGGGATCAGGTGCAAGAGATGCTTTCCCAGGGGTTCTGAAGCCTGTAGTGTGCTACAATGTGTCCAGGTACATTATCGGAGTATCAGCAAATGCACTGAATACATAAGATATTCAGGCAGTTGACTATAAGCTAGGTCAGAAGGTCAGTTTTAAGGAGTGACGTAAAGAAGAGAAAATATGTGAATGGTTGAGCCAGAGAATTCCACTGCTAAGAATCTTGCATTAAGTGAAACAGTCGTTCATCTGACATCTGGGCATCGTCCATCCATAATTGTGGTGATGAGCCACTTTCTTGAACCACCTTTCACGATTGTGACCACATACACTTGCTGACCATGTGTTTTTGGATGGTTAATATGGTGGATAAGAGGGGTGGTCTTGAAGAAGCCTTGGTGAATTGTAGCAATGTGTTCTGTTAGTGGTATATGTTGCAGCTACAGTACATTGGTGGCGGTGAGGGAATATATATTAAATAGTTATTCCTCTATTCTAAACATATTCTCTCACCACCACCAAAGTGACAATCAACATGACTTTATTTTCATTTATTTGTCTGGGTGTTCCTGGAAAAGCCAGCATTTCCCTATTTCCTAGCCAGTATTGCCCTAACTGCCCCTGAAAAGGTAGTGCTAAGCTATATTCTCAATCCACTGCAGTCTTGGTGAAGGTACATTCTGAGCCATGTAGTCTCATCTCTTCATGGATGTAGCATGAGAAAGCTATTTACTGTTGGTAACCGAGTGCAAATTTCATTGACTATCGGTAATTCAGTTCCTCTCCTTGGGGCTTGCCTGAGGCTAATCCCAATTATTTGCAACCTGAATGATGCCAAGAAAAGCTTCCAACCACATAATGTAACGTCACTAAGGCTGCCTGAATGCACAATACATAGTTTGCTCTACTTGACCCCGTGTACTTGCTGACATTATTCTTGGTGGTAGAAGTTGTGTGTTTGGGCAGTGTCAATGGAGTGGTCTGGATAAGTGGGTGCAATGGCCTTTGTAGATGGTGCACTCTGTAGCCCCTGATGAAGCAATTGAAATGATAGTTGCTCAGAACGTCAGAATTGGAGGAGTGCAGAGTCTTCCAGTATTTTATGTTTTTATGTCATGTTAAGTATACTTGTAAACAACATAGTCATCGATGGCTGTACTTTGCAATTAACATTTGATTTTAATTTATTTTCCAGAAAAAATATGCAGCGGAATAAACAAATGGCAATGGGTCGGAAGAAATTCAATATGGATCCCAAGAAGGTGAGAAATCTTATTGTTTCTGTATTTTCAATGTTTTGAGCTAGTGTTTTTATTGCTGGATATGGCTAATATATAGACCTTAGTTAATCAACGCAACAACTATTGGGTTAATTCAGTGATGATGAAAGGGAGGGGTTGAGGTACAAGGGAGGCATTCTGGTGTCTTCCCTCTTCTGTGGGACAACATTTGGACTTAATTCAGGCATGCGTGTAAGGGAGTAGTAAATGTAACAAGGTATTTCAACCCATCAAGGGTGCTCACCTCAGCAAACATGTAATTTACCCCGTTGTTCTCACTTAATTAGTTGATGGTGAGTGGTACAAATTTGCGAGAAATTAGTCCACTAGTCAAAAACACCTGCAAATTCACAATTTATGCAAGATATTCATAAAAAATTAGAGCAACATTGTTAGAAAGTCATCTTTCAGATGCCAATGAATGGCATAAATAAGACCATACAGTACTACAGACGATGCATCTTTGAAACTATAATAAATTTCACTAAGGAGCAAAAGTTTAACTTGAAATATGGTCTGTCGCGTTGTACCATATTTCAAGTTAAACTTTTGCTCCTTAGTGAAATTTATTATAGTTTCAAAGATGCATCGTCTGTAGTACTGTATGGTCTTATTTATGCCATCTTTTCGAATCATTAATTGGACGTGGGCAATTGCACCAATTATTGGCAATTTTAGTTTCAAAGCACAGATGCATTGATTGAAAACTAGGAATGCCAATTGAATCACATTACTCAACGATTAAAAGAGTCCCAAATGAATTTCTGTGATCACATTTATATTTTCGTCAGTATCTCCAGAAAAATGGTAATGTGATTTGGTACCTTATGCAAGCATAAAACAACTACTTATATTTTTGTTACTTTGATCTCTGTAGGGAAAATATTGATAGCATCTAATCCTTCATCACATCATGTTATTTAAGTTACTTGACTCTGTTGTCCATACATGCACAGTGTTTATGAAGTATATAAATCCTCAGATTTCATGATACTAGTCTGTTTTTATATGTATTTGTTGTGGAATTTATGTGTGCAGAAAAAAAACAAGTTATAGATTTTGGAAGAGGTGAGAAATGTTGAACTTCACACAATGAATTATTTATTGTTTTCTTCTTTACAGTCTTTGTTTACCCACTTCTCAGCATTATTAATAAACATTTAAAATTGCTTCACAATCATTGTGCTACTAACAGTGACGTAAGCTATGTCTGAATACACGCCAAATTTGAGAAATTGTTGCAATCCATTTAGCACTTTATCATTTTTTTATGGCTGAAAATTAAGTTTATTGGGAACAGGCCTGATGCCTACGTTTTTGGTTGGAGATAGGTAACAAAATCAGAGGGGAAAATAATCATATATCATTCTATTAAAATAACAATAATCATTATTTTACTCCGTGTATTAACAGTAATAAGGTTGTGTGATCAGTAAAGTATCTCTACAACTCCATGAACAGCTTAGTTATATTTTGGTTTATTACCCTCATTTATCAAGAGAGACTCATTAATAAAGCACATTTGTGATTTGTTGGAGACCAGCCAATCTGCACAAAGGCAGGATTCCTATAATGAAAGAAAGTTTAATTATAGTAATTGCCTTCATTCCCTTCCAGGATATTTGCAAATTATTGACGTTAACAATTGAGCATTGTTGTATTGAATTGTTTATGTTATGCAAAATTGTTATTTCTCTGAATATAATTCAAAAATGACCTTGCATTCATTTTATGATATTCAAAGATAAATAAACTTTCCGATTTAAAAAAAAGATATGAAATAAAAATGAATTAAACTGGAGACGCTCAGCGGGTCAGGCAGCATCTCTGGGGTGTGAAACAGAGTTTCTCTTTGTAACAACCTTTCTCTTAGTTTACACTGGATTTTTTTTTTAAAACAATCTCTCATTAACATTGGTGCAGTAATGTCATAAAAACCTTATAAAACTTGTGATTGCACACCATTCCCCATAGAAACACATGATTAACCTGAATCATTGCAGTTATAACTATTCTTCATTCTGATCTTTCGATCAATACAAGACCAGATTAAAAAAAACACATTAGGGATAAGACATACGCACTGAATTCTTCCATTGCATGTTTATTGAACAAATGATAAAGGTAAACATAATAACATTAGAAACAAAACTATTGATAGCCATACACTCTATTAGATAGATGGGATTTGTTAAACATTTTCAATCAAAATCTAAAATGTTATGTCTTTAAGGGATTTTTAAAAATCTATGTTTCTTAATTGTATCACATCTGCACATTTGCTTTCAAAAGCATTCCATCCTCGTGTTTCTCGACTGGACTGTATTCTCTAGTACCCATGGTAATGGGATAGGTTAAAATAAATGCTCTAATACTGTTTTATAAAGTCATCAAGTGAATTTTAACTGTTCTCTGTTACAGGGGATTCAATTCTTGATTGAAAATGAGCTATTAAAGAACACTCGAGAGGATATTGCACAGTTTTTATATAAAGGGGAGGGACTAAACAAGACTGCAATTGGGGATTATCTTGGAGAGAGGTAATATGTTTATTAATTATGAACCACCTATTTTCTGACAACTCAATCTTCCACTTCAAACTGAATGTAAACTATGGAATATTATTCTATTTTCTGCTTTCATAATCTACTGCAAAAGCAATCCCAAATTTTATATTATGAGACTCATGAGGATTGGTGACAAAACAAAATTCTCATCATCATGCCCCAAAAGGATGGTTCTTAGCCTTTTACTATACTCCTTATACACTCACGACCTTGCGGCCACATTCTGTTCAAGTTTGCAGATGACTCCATTGTAATGGTGGGATCTTGAACAATGATGAGGAGGAGTACAGGAAGGAGGTTGAGAGCTAAGTAATATGATGTCAAGACAACAACCTCTCCCTCAAGGTCAGCAAGATGAAAGAGCTAGTTATTGACTTTTGGAAGCCTTGAGAAATACTTGTTCCAATCAGCAGTAATGGTGCCAAAGGGGAAATAGTTAAGGGCTTCCAGTTCCAAGGCATAAATATCAAAAATAATCTGACCGGGCCAATCCACATTGAAGCTACAGCCAGAAAAGTTCACCAATGCCTCTACTTCCTCAGAAGACAAAAGAAATCCAGCATGTCTCCAACAACTCTTACCAACTTCTTAAATGCACCTTAGAAAGCATCTTATCAAGATGCATCAGCTTGACTCAGCAACTCTGCCCAAGACTGAGAAATTGCAGGGAGTTGCGGATGTAGCTGAGTCCATCACACAGACCACACTCTTCACTTTTGACTCCATTAAGGGTACTGATTTCCCCAGCATTTAAGGGGTTTACAGAAGTTGATGCCTCATAAAGGCAGCCAGCATCATAAGAAACTCACACCATCCTGGCCATGCTCTCATTTCACTCGCCATCAGGAAGAAGGTATAGGAGCCTGAAAACTGTAATGTCCAGGTTCAGGAGCAGCTTCTTCACAACAACCATCAAGCTATCAATCACTACAACCACCAAATAAGCTCAGACTACATAGACTTGGGGTGTATTTTTGTCTTTGCATTATTATTGATTTTTTAAAAATATATACTGATATTTTGTTGTTGTTTATTATGATTGTTGTTGTTTATTATGATGTTTATAGAGTATTATGTTTACATATCTGTTGTGCTGCTGCAAGTAAGAATTTCATTGTTCAGTTTCGGGACATATGTCAAAACACTCTTGACTCGATCTACACTTCACGCTGTCTCGGATACAAAAGCTTGAAAGCACGTACCACCAGACTCGGGAACTTCCCCTCTGTTATCAGACTATTGAACGGTTTCCCATAAGATAAGACAATCCTCCAACTTAGCTTCATTGTAGAAGCTAGACTTTTTTTTCTGTAATTGTTAAGCTACAATGCTGCAAAAAATACATTCTGCACTCTTTTTCTCTTTGCTTTACCTGTTGCATTTGTGTGTGGCTTGATTATACTTGTGTATAGTATCTGATTTAATTTGATAGCATGCAAACAAAACGTTTCATTGTACCTCGGTGCTTGTGACAATAATATACCAATACCCGTCTAAAATGTTGGCTTAATGCCGATCTTTGCCCATGTGTCAAGTACTGAGCTAATTTATTTAGGTATGGAATGCTACAGAGGTTAATAGAAACATAGAAAACAGGTGCAGGAGTAGGCCATTCGGCCCTTTGAGTCAGCACCGCCATTCAATATGATCATGGCTGATCATCCAAAATCAGTACCCCGTTCCAGCTTTTTCCCCATATCCCTTGATTCCCTTAGCCCTCTAAATCTAACTCTCTCTTGAAAACATGCAGTGAATCTACCTTTTGTGACAGAGAATTCCACAGATTCACAACTCTCTGGGTGAAAAAGTTTTTCCTCATCTCAGTTCTAAATGGCCTACCCCTTATTCTTTAACTGTGACCCCTGGTTCTGGACTCCAACATTGGGAACATTTTCCCTGCATCTACCCTGTCCAATCCACTAAGAATTTTATGTTTCTATAAGATTCCCTCTCCTAAATTCCAGCGAATACAATCCCAGTCGATCCATTCTTTCATCATACGTCAGTCCTGCCATCCTGGGAATTAACCTAGTGAACCTATGCTGTAATATTGTAAATGCGTACTTTCCACCACAGTCTAAACAGCTGACGTAAAGATTCCATTTTAATTGAAAGTAGCATTAGGTCACCAGCTGTCGCTATCTTGGTCAGGATTTTACCTGATAGTGTGCTCCCCTATAGAAGGTGGGGGGGGGGGGGGGGGGTATTACTTTAGGTGAGAAGAATTGTGTATTGTGAAGCCACTCCATTCTCACACTTTTTGTCTTTTCATCTCTGACCTTTGTCCAACTATCTACCTATCAAAGGCTATGACCTGCCCCTCCTCTCTCCCAGCTTTATTAACCTCCCCCACCAACACCCCTGGTACCACAATCCACCCATGTTCTCCAGAGTCGCTGCCTGACCAGTTGAGTTACTCCAGTACTATGTGTCTTTTTTTGAGATGACATTGGCTGGTAGAGCAGACAGACGAATGGCAATCAAAATTTAATACAGAGAAATGTGAAGTGATGTACTTGAGCAGAGAGAACAAAGGTAGCCATTAGAAATGTGCAGTCTATGAGTTGTATGCAGGAACATGGGAACTGTGTTGTTAATGGACATAAATCCTTGAAAGTCGCAGGATAAATTAAGGAAGTGCTTAGTAAAGAAATATGATTCTGAGATTCATAAATGGGAGAATAGCATACGAATGTTGGGAAGTTGTGCTGTAATTGCATAAACCACTGGTTACGCCAGAATTGTGGTAATATTTCTAATTCTGATCACCTAGTATCTGAATGTCCTGGAATGTACAGAGAATTATTGTTGGAATGGTTCCAGGTATGAGCTATTTCAGCCATCAGGTTAGACTGGGGAAATTGGGATTGTTCTCCTTGTGCCTAAAAATGTGAAAAGATGTAATAAATCATGTTATTTTTTGAACTCTCAACACAGACGGAAGCTTTCATTGTTGACAATTTGGGAATGTGTAGGGTTCTGGATATGGAATAGGGAAGTAGGCAACTCCCTAACAGCACAGGCATGAAAGGCTGAAGGGCTATTTTTTGTTGTACTTTATTCTAAATGACTTATGAATGAACAAATATGTGCAACACTCATGATATCTTCTTGTTTACTTTCTGATCATTTGCAGAGATGAATTCAATGTCAAGGTTCTCCATGCATTTGTGGAGCTTCATGAATTCACAGACTTAAATCTGGTGCAGGCTTTGCGGTAAGAATGAATTGTCAAAATATCAGAAAATTGATGTTAGCATTTAGGCAGCCCAGCAGTATTTGCCTTTACCTCGACCCTCACAAATAAATTGAAATTAACTTGCTTATTCCCAGTGGCCTGCTGCTTGTGAAGTGGCAATGGGCTGATTATAAGATTATTGGAGATGGAAATTAACTTATTGTCTTCCTACCGATCCATTTACGCAAGATAAAATCAATCTCAAAGTATATTTGATTGTGTTATTCAACTGCATGTTACATGACTTTAATGGCATATTATACACCTCCAAATAGCTTTGTAAAAAATTAACAACTCGGTTGATTGCTGCTTGTAATCAATTCGTGTCAAGGGCCATTTGTTATTGTGCAAAATTCAATGTAACCATGTGCATGTTAACTACCTGTAAATATTTATGTACTGTTGGATGTGGGGAAACCAAACTATCATTGTGCAAAATGGCTTTTTTTAGCCAAAAAAATTGTATTAGTGTGTTCTATTAAACTGATGTTCTGATAGATTCACCACAATATCAGAAAGAAGCATTACTAGTTTATTTTTACATAATCATATGATTGTAGCAAATATTGTAGTTTGTGGTAGACCCAAAATGCATAAAGAAGGAGAGTGGAGCACCATCACAACCCAGTATCAATAGACTGAGATAATCCTTCAGGGATGCATAATTCAAGCTCTTTCAGTATGGAAGCAGAATGTCCTGGGTTTCATTGGGACATGGGAAAAAACATTCATAAGTTTCAAGCTGCATTAAATGAATATATTTTAGTAAAATACAAATTTTATTTCATGAAATTGCCATTCAATCTTTGCGTGAAGTTGGAGATTCCATTGTGTGGACAGCAACACCTGATGCTTTACTGGTTAAAGCTGTTGAATACGTCAATCATGTAATCCTGTTAGAGAACAGTACCAGCTTATGTGAACTGAGCAGATAATACTTCCTTTTAGGTTAAAGTTCTAAATGTGTAAAAAATGCTTGTTTGAAACACATCTATTCTTGTATCTGTTGAATATAAATTTGTTCAGCTGCCCGATGCCTCCTAATTTCCAGAGAAAATTTCTGAAAGAAGATTTCTGAATTGAAAACTCAAAATGCAGTGTGTAGCTTTGTATGGGAGAAATGAGACATTTCATGAGGGTGTGGAACTCACACAGTGATGCAGCTGAATTGAGTTGCTTTTCATAGCTCCTGCCACTCATAGAAACATAGAAAATAGGTGCAGGAGTAGGCTATTCGGCACTTCGAGTCAGCACCGCCATTCAATATGATCATGGCTGATCATCCAAAATCAGTACCCTGTTCCTGCTTTCTCCCCTTATCCCTTGATTCCATTAACCCCAAGATCTATATCTAACTCACTTGAATCAGAACTTCAGCTCAGTGGCAAACTGAAATTTGACCTGCATTGGAAACATAGCAGACAAAAAAAACATTGGAGTAATTCAGCAGGCCAATCAGCATCTCTTGAGAAAAGAAATCTGTATCAGGGTCTCCACCCTAAATGTCACCTATTCCTTTTCTCCAGAGATGCTGCTCGGCCCACTGATTTATTCCAGCTTTTTTTGTGTCTTTGATTAACTCAGGTTAATCTGACCACTGGTGCTATGTGTGGGTAGAGCGTGCACGTTTCTCTTATGGCAACGTGTGTTTTCCTTATGGTCCAATTTCTTTCCATTTCCGTTGAGTTGATTAATTGGCCTTTTTATATTGCCCTTAGTACGAGTGTAAGTAATAGAATCAGGTGGGAATTGAATTTGGAGAGAAGTTTTCGGGAAAATTAGTAAAGGAAAGGATTGTTCTGTGAGTCAGCACAAACCGTATGGGCTGAATGGCCTAGTTCCGTAATATATGAAAGGATGGTACTCATCAGGGATTGGCAGCAGTGGAACTTCAGCACTAGTTTGAACAGAATTCAAGAAAGAATCAAGTTGTAGGAGTAATACGTGAAATGCTTGCTTATGTGTTCTATTTAATAACTTAACATGCTCTTAATCGAACAAGTAGAACATTAAATACATCATGAGAGAAAAATACATTGGTGGATTGTACAATTACATATAATTAATGCTATATGCATAAAATAAGTTGAATACGTTCCCTCTGGGCTGGATATATAAACCTATTTAGTACGACCAAAATTATTTTAAATGAACTTAATTTCTTTTAACTTTGGAGAACTTTCCACAGACATAACTACATAAATGTTACATCTTGTAGTGTTCTAAAATATGCTACATATTTATAGAATCATGTTGTTAATTCTTTGTGAAAGATGCATGCTGGCTCCTGTGATTATTTTTAACCTTACCTTGCAATAAAAAATTAAAATCTACAATCCGAATTTAAATTAATGAATCTTATTATTAATCTTACTAATTAACTTATTATGAATACAGTAATTTTATTTTTTAAATTAATATCAAAACATCAGGCAATTTTGTGGAGTTAATGAACTTATTAGAAATGCGGTAATTTTATTTTAAAAATTAATATCAAAACATCAGGCAATTTTTGTGGAGTTTCCGGTTACCTGGAGAGGCACAGAAGATTGATCGAATGATGGAAGCCTTTGCTCAGCGGTATTGTCATTGTAACCCTGGAGTCTTTCAGTCCACTGGTAAGCCACAGCAGTGCACTGTATTTGCCTGTTAACTCAAAAATAACTTGCTTCGAACGAATATACTGAGCAACTATTTCGTATTTTCAATGTAGCTTCAGAATTAAGATTTGAATGTCGTGTTAGACAATAGGCAATAGGTGCTGGAGTAGGCCATTCAGCCCTTCGAGCCAGCACCGCCATTCAATGCGATCATGGCTGATCACTCTCAATCAGTACCCCGTTCCTGCCTTCTCCCCATACCCCCTCACTCCGCTATCCTTAAGAGCTCTATCCAGCTCTTTCTTGAAAGCATCCAACGAACTGGCCACCACTGCCTCCTGAGGCAGAGAATTCCACACCTTCACCACTCTCTGACTGAAAAAGTTCTTCCTCATCTCCGTTCTAAATGGCCTACCCCTTATTCTTAAACTGTGGCACCTTGTTCTGGACTCCCCCAACATTGGGAACATGTTTCCTGCCTCTAATGTGTCCAATCCCCTAATTATCTTATATGTTTCAATAAGATCCCTTCTCATCCTTCTAAATTCCAGTGTATACAAGCCTAATTGCTCCAGCCTTTCAACATAAGACAGTCCCGCCATTCCGGGAATTAACCTAGTGAACCTACGCTGCACCCCCTCAATAGCAAGAATATCCTTCCTCAAATTTGGAGACCAAAACTGCACACAGTACTCCAGGTGCGGTCTCACCAGGGCCCGGTACAACCGTAGAAGGACCTCTTTGCTCCTATACTCAATTCCTCTTGTTATGAAGGCCAACATTCCATTGGCTTTCTTCACTGCCTGCTGTACCTGCATGCTTCCTTTCAGTGACTGATGCACTAGGACACCCAGATCACGTTGAACATCCCCTCTTCCTAACTTGACACCATTCAGATAATAATCTGCCTTTCTATTCTTACTTCCAAAGTGAATAACCTCACACTTATCTACATTAAACTGCATCTGCCATGTATCCGCCCACTCACACAACCTGTCCAAGTCACCCTGCAGCCTTATTGCATCTTCCTCACAATTCACACTACCCCCCAGCTTAGTATCATCTGCAAATTTGCTAATGGTACTTTTAATCCCTTCATCTAAGTCATTAATGTATATCGTAAATAGCTGGGGTCCCAGCACCGAACCTTGTGGTACCCCACTGGTCACTGCCTGCCATTCCGAAAGGGACCCATTTATCCCCACTCTTTGCTTTCTGTCTGTCAACCAATTTTCTATCCCTGTCAGTACCCTACCCCCAATACCATGTGCTCTAATTTTGTTGTTGTTTAAATTAATTTGATATTTGGGGTAATAAGGAAAAGGGCAGTGTCAACTTATGCTGGGGCAAACACAGACAGGCAGAGTAGCATGTAGGGATGCTTCTTTCAAAAAGAATTCCTTTTTTTTGTTTTGCTAAATGGCTAATTCAAATTTTGGAAATTTTGCATCAAAATATTATATTAATAACATACATTTTCATTTTTATTAATAGTACAATTCAACCCCAAGACTTGAACTTTATATGATTTAAGAGATATGCATCATATTTTACTATAATTAATTATTTCTGTTCATTTCACATTTTAGCACTTTATTCTTCTAATGAAGGCACTATAAGACCTTTTATTAATGTACAAACCTGTAGTCTGGTTTTCTTTGCAGATACATGCTATGTTTTATCTTTTGCGATTATTATGCTGAATACCAGCCTACACAATCCAAATGTAAAGGATAAGCCCCTCGTGGAAAGATTTATTCTGATGAACAGAGGAATAAACGATGGTGGTGACTTGCCTGAAGAACTATTACGAGTCAGTATCACAATTATTCCTGCATTTGTGTGACAGGGGCAGTAGTGAGTAATATGTGCATATATTTTGAAACAGGTAACTAGTTCCCACTATGGCTTCATAATAGGCCCAGAAGAATATAAGCTTTATTTGTTTGTTTCAAATTTCTCATTACACAACAAAAAGTATTACAATAATAAGGGAGAGCTTTATTATATTAGTTCAAAAGTTAACCTCTAAAACTATTATGTGTAAATAAGAATGTTTTACATGTGTTCAGGCTATTGCTCATTTCTTCTCCTTTTTCCACGGTTCATTTAATTTGAATTCTCATTTATAACATCTTCTACCATAAGGATTTACAATTCCTAATTCAGCTGGTCTTGTCAGTTCATGAGATGAGAGTTACTTTTCCCATCCAATGAATTAAGACTTGCAGCATCCAGGTGCACAATACTCACCTCCAGTAAATAAACTTGTCAGCAATTATGGCAGTCTAACCAAAAATTCTCATTCAATGTGGCTGGAGTAAATACTCACAGCATTACACATTGTACTGTAATATTTTAACCCGGTTATAATTTCTAATGAAATATAAACAATTTTGACATTTGTTAACAGAATCTCTATGAAAGTATTAAGAACGAACCATTCAAAATTCCAGAAGATGATGGTAATGACCTGACCCACACGTTCTTTAATCCAGATCGAGAGGGCTGGCTTCTTAAATTAGGTGAGTTAACAGTTTAGTTTTAGAAGGTCTCCAGTTCTGGGAATCATGATTATTTTCACTACAGTAATCTTTGCAATGTGATAAGATGTTGGAGTATTTTGTGACAGCAGTTTTAAGAAGGTAAATTACAGAGAAGGATATGAATCCTTCTTTAAGAACTTCAAATTGTAAAAACAAGTAAGAATGCATTGTGAAAGTTAGTATGATTTAAGTATAGAAAAACATAAACTTATGTATATAGTTTTCTTTGCAATTATAAAGGTAGTGAAATGTTAGGATGATTGACATTTGACTATCTTGGCATATTTCAAACAAAATTTTAGTAATGTATTCAAATTTCCTTTTATCATATACCCCGCCCCTTGGAAAAAAAAGCAGGTAATGATCTACATAGTTTTTCTAATAGTTTAAACAGGCTAAAGATGGATCATGTTTGTTATGTTAGAAATACATGGAACAAGCATTTGGTTTATTAAGAAAGCAATTCTAGGAATCTTCCTTGATGTACTCTCATAGAATTTCTATCCCAGTTTCCAAGGTAACATAATGCTGTGTGTAGCAGCAACTTAGTCCTTCCTAATAAAGTCCTTAAGCATACCATTGACGAAGGAGTGGAGCGATATTTCTTGACGCAAATAACAACAGAGATCTTCACGACGTTGCAGTTTAGCTAGTCGTTTATTGAAGTAGCAATACAAAACAGATTAGTATATCTCCCGTCGTTAACTTGTTTGCTTGGTAAGAACTTAGTATCTTTCCGTAACTCCTTCTTAGCCTGTTATTAACTTGCTAAAACCTTAGCAGGCTCCTAACGTAACTGCCGCATTATGTAAGTGCTGGCTGAATTATACTCATAATTCTGGCCCCTCCCATGGCTCCTCCCAGTCCATATACGTAAGCCCAGTATTATCTCATGCCAAGCCCCTGGTGTCCAAACATAATACAGCAGGATACAAAATAATATAATATGCTAAGATAGCTAATAAACACAAAATGGCTCCTACACTGTGTATGTAACAAATGGTAAAATTGATCGCTAATAATTTTGGAAGTAGTGCAGCTCAGCTTAGTTGTGCTACTGGTATTAGAAACCAAATTTTCTTCAAGATAACTGGGGTTTTGACCAAATGTCAATTTACTTTTATTTCCTGTGTTAACAAAGGGATTACTATAATCAGCTGAAATATTGTCTGTCATTAAGACTATACAAATGTGATTGTCCAAAAATATACCTTTGTGATACCTTTGTATCTTCAAAAATACTGCTTTATATTATAATTTGCCTATAAACAAAATGAAAGTATATTGTGTAAAATGACAATGCATAGCTTTAAAATGAGAATGGTATGCTCTTAAATGGTATGTATTTACCTTAATCCTCCCAAGTTAGAATTAGTCTTAACTTTTCACAATGCCACTGGCGGTTGATAAGTAAATTCGTAAGAATTTCAGGTCAAATTCATAAGTTATTGATTTGTCCATTTATTTAGCAAATACTAAGAAACCAATTATATTGCTTCTGATTTTGGAAGTTGGATGTCTAGGACTTCAACCATTAAAACCTGCTGATTAATTTTGTTTTGAAATTTATTGAACACTACTAATTACTCTTCATTCTTAGGAGGACATGTGACATTCATTACAAACCATTTTTCTCTGCTTTATTCTTCCTCCATTAAAATGTCCATTGCTGCTTAATCTCATTTCTAATCAAATACATCCTGCGCTGCAAATGTCACCAAAATTGTTGAAACTTTTGTTGATCATATTGAAAAATGATTTAATTATTCAACTATAATTTATCAATAATCAATTATTTAACCATAGGTTTGTCAAGATAAATGTTTACAAACAAAGTTGTCTTCATTTAAATACATTCACACTTTATGATCATAAATGTCATTAATTGAGGGTTTGACAATGTCATTTTTCCTTCCATTAAATGGCATTCTTTTGTAATTAATTCCTTATTTAAAAATTGATGCAGAGTTCAGCAAACTATTAGTTGTTGTATTTGTATAACATTCCTCTGAACTCTGATTTTACAATGACATTAATTAAGTAAAGATGGGCTACTGATTGTCACATTAATACACAGACCCATGCAGCACGAACACATGCACGATCTATTAATATCACCTTTGGTAATTAATTTCAATTATTGGAAGCTTCCATTCAGCTATGAATAGGGCTTCTACCCATAACTAATTGGAATAACTTCTGCAGTTTTGGTTTGGAACTAAAAGGGGTTATTCTGATTGTTGGGGTGTTTACCCTCAGGGGGAACCACTCCTGTTGCTTACATTAAACATATAATATAGTAGTACTTTTGTGTGCTACTCGGTCTTTGAAATTTGGTCTCATTAAATTCAGAAGCATGACACAATACAAAACTATTATTTTCTTGTGTGTTTAGTGCAAGCACCCTGATGTAAATTTCTCCCCCGTAGGTTTAAAGAAATGCATGATTTGAATTAGTGATTAGATCTAGCTATGTAAATTAGAGCTCTTACATCTGGGTTCTATAAATTGAAGTCATTAATGTTCAATACACCTGAGAGCTATTATAATACATAATAATCATTCTTGTGTGCCTGCACACCATAGATTTATGGTGTAATTTTAACTATTTATTATTTTTTTCTCGTCTGCAAATAGGAGTTTCAATTGAAATTCATAAAATAGGTCTTCAGAGACTGGACTGAATTACATAGTGGGTTAATACCTTAGCTATTAACTTCTGGTACCTCCATTTGAATGCGATCTGTATTTCCAGATGAAAACTGTGACAATCCATACGACCAATTCCACAGAAAAATTAACATTTACAAAGTGTCGTGGACATTGAACATCGTTGATTAAGGAAAGACGAAGATTGACCTGTGGAATATTTGCTTCCAGTCATTGGTTACCACTAATCATTGGTCCAAGCTTAAATGTAAAAGAATGGTCTCTACCAGAAAAACAATATGTTATCCATGAAACTGAAATTTAAGCTTAAATACAGGTGGAGTGCAGAATTATTCATGATTAATTGCTGCACGTAAGCAGTACAAAATTAAAAAGCAAAGATCAGATATAAACCAGGAAATATTTTTATCAATATCCAATATCTATTTTGTGGCCAAAAAAATTGTTGTTCTGAAAAATGTTTATGATTAACATCGGTGAAGCCTTGAAATATAACTGTATAAAATAATATAGTTAGTAGTACTTTAGATTGAAAGATTTTGTACCTAAGATATTTAATTTCCATATTTTAAATAATAAAATAATAACAGGATAATTAAAGTTTCTTAAGTTCTCAATTTAAAATTATGCAATGTGATAAATCAACAGAGCACATAGTCTGAATCTTCAGTCAAAAGTAAATAATAAGAACTGTATTTATATTATTTAAAATTAATTAAAAGCCCTGGGAATACTAAGCAAGGTGAAAGTTGTAGTTCAGCTGGTAGCCTCTGAGTCCAGTCTTTAGTGAATTCCAGACACAGAAAGTTGAGCACAGAGATCTTGTAACAAGGCAATGCCTCGCTGTATGAAGTGCGATTTTAAAAAATTTGAAATATTATACTAAGGCTGCTCAGTAAGGTTGGACATAGTTGAGGAACAACAGGGATTTGCCCCAGTGTCCTGGCAAATATATATCCCTTCCTCATATAAACTGATTATTTCGGTGTGCAATTTGTTTTCCACATTTCCAATGTTACAACAATGACTAAAAAAATCCTTTATCTGTAAAATGTTTTGGGATATTCACAAGTTGTGAAGGGTATTGTAGATATTTCAGTCTTTGTGTCATTGGTGAATGAGGATACAGAGGCAGCGTTTCCACAGAACTTATCGAAAGATTCAGAAGGCCAAATATGTCAGCTCACTTGTTAATGGTTCCCCTATAGTGTCCAGTGATGATGCCCAGTCTTGCTGTGGACTGTCCCGTATTACACTCGGGAATTGCGTGTTAATTTGATCTCGGGGAAATTGTTTGTTGAAGATTTAGGAGGCAAAGGAGAAGTTATTTTCCAAACTGATGGAGACCCTTAGTGACATGAGATGGTGAATCTGCTGTTGTGACTCCAGTATTACATGGTTATCCAATTGACTTTCTGGTCAGTGGTTATCCTTAGATTTTGGTGCTGGAGGACCTGGCAATGGTAATGCCATCTAATATCAAAGGGAGGTGGTTAAACACTCTTGTTCTACTGACTTGTTGGAAATGGTCATTGTCTAGCATTTTGTGCTATGTATGTTATTTACAACATAGCAGCTATGCTTGAATGCAGTCTAGGTTTGGAATAGACAACTTCATTTGTTGTGGGAATGTGAAAGGAATTGTACAATCATTAGGGACCATCCCCCACTTCTGAGATAATGGGAAGAGATTCACTGATGAAGCAGCTGAAGATGATTGAGCCAAGGAAGTAGCCCTAGTGAGCTCCTACTGCAATGTCCTGGGTCTGTAATGACTTCCAAAAATCATCTATTTTTGTGTAATGTGTTATTCTTTTGATTGAGTTGCTTGGATCAAAGATGTAATGAGATCTAATGTGATTGTTCTGGTAAAACCCGAGATGTGTATAAGAAAATAACTGCAGATGCTGATACAAATCGAAGGATTTATTCACAAAATGCTGGAGTAACTCAGCAGGTCAGGCAGCATCTCAGGAGAGAAGGAATGGGTGACGTTTCGTGTGACCCGAAACGTCACCCATTCCTTCTCTCCTGAGATGCTGCCTGACCTGCTGAGTTACCCCAGTATTTTGTGAATAAATACCCGAGATGTGTATTGGTGATTTGATTATTAGTAAGTAACTACCATTGACAGCATTATTAATGACTGCCATTTGGCCAATGACTGATTGATGCTTGACTGATTGGGCATTATTTAATTGGGCATTGGATTGCATTTGTCCTGATTTTTGTGAGAAGGACATACATGAGTAGTTGTATATAAATCCATTTTGTAATTGTAGTGGAACTGCTTTGCTAGGTGACTGTTGTTCTTGAGTACAGGTCTTAAGTACTAGGGTTGGGATGTTGTGTGGTTCCTCAGGCTTTGCTGCATCCAATGCTCTCAGCCATTTTGAGATATCATTTTTGTTTGAATTAAATTGACTGAAGATCTTTTTATTTTGGTGGGATCTCAGGGGTAGGCATTTCTAGCTGAATTTGGTTGTGAATACTTCATCTTGCCTTGAGCTTTCTTGTACTGGACCCCACCATTACAGAGGACTGGAATGTTGTTGGAGCTTCTTCCTCCCTTCAGCTGTTTAGTTGTGACCAACCAGGTGTGACAGGATGCAGAACCTTGATCTGTTCTGTTGGTTATCAGATCGATTAATGAAGTTTATTGCATGATGTTTGGCACATACATAGTCCTATGTGACAGCTTCATTCAGTTGGCACCCCAACCTTAGGTATTGCTGGTGCTCTTCCAGCTGGCACTTCTGCATTCCCCAGCGATCTGGCTTGGTAGTAATGGCAGAGTGAATGATGATGTCTGACCATTAGGTTACGGATTATAATTATGTACATTTGTATTGCTGCTGATTATCCACAGTGCCTCAGGTTTTAACATGCTGGATCTATTCTGAGTCGATCCAATATAGAATGATGGTGGTCGTATATCTTGGGATTATGATGGAGGAGCATTTTATCTGTAATGTATGATTGTCTATGTGGACAACCACGTCAGGCTGATGCTTGACTTCATTGTGGGACTGCTCTCCCAGTTATTGGGGCAGAAGGAGAAAACAGTTAGATGGTCTGAATAGGGTGGGAACAAGGAACATGCCTTAAATTGCAGGAACCATATGGGTTGCATTGCAAAGCCAATATTTGGAGGAAATAAGTACAGGCCAATCATCTTAATTCATCACCCTACTCAATGTTTGCCCACACTGTCCTTGTCATCCTATTTAGTGAAGTTTGATGCAGCATGAAGAACCGTTTCATCTTTTGGTTAGTTATTTTTACCTTTCCAGTTTCTTTGAGGAGTTCAACAATTCCGTAATATATAACCAGTCCCCATTTTCTTTTATGCAGCAGCTGATGGTGGTTATTTTGCCTTCAGCCTTATCAAGATCTTGAATATTGTTCTCTCCTATCTCCTTTTGTTTAATATATCTCAAATATTTTCAATTTCTAGTGAAAGATCCACGACCTGAAATATTAACTATTCTTCTCTGTCCACAGAGGTTGAGGACTATTGAGTACATCAAATATTTTCTGTTTTTATTTCAGGTTCTCAATGTCAACATATTTTCGTCTAATTCAAAGTAGTTTTGATTAGGTTTGCTGGAATAAGTTAATATCGCTGCAAATATGATAATCTGCATATATTTAATTAAAAATTATAATTCATATTTGCCCTTTTACAAAGTTGTTGAAAAGAACCACATTTTCAACATGTGTTGGAAGGAACTGCAGATGCTGGTTTACACTGAAGATAAACAAAATGCTAGAGTAACTCAGCGGGAGAGGCAGGATCTCTGGAGAGAAGGAATGGGTGACATTTCAGGTCGAGACCCTTCTTCTGACCTTCTTGAGTCAGAAGAAGGGTCTCAACCCGAAATGATACCCATTCCTTCTCTCCAGCGATGCTGCCTGTCCCACTGAGTTACTCCAGCATTTTATGTCTATCCACATTTTCAACATGACTGCCCTGAAGTAATAACAATCTTTTTGGGTGTTGACAGGATTTAATTGTTTATTAAATGTAATGATAATTTCCAGTGATAATTGACTTGCATGGGGTTATCACTTCGTCAGGGGTTATGGGGAGAAAGCAGGAGAATGGGATTAGGAGGGAGAGATAGATCAGCCATGATTGAATGGCGGAGAAGACTTGATGGGCCGAATGGCCTAATTCTGCTCCTATCACTTATGACCTTATGAAGAACAGAGAAAACTGCTGCATGTCAAATTCTGCCTCACCTCTGGCTTGGGATTATTTGTGGGTGGGTGCAGATCGATATAGATGCAAAATTTTATCCATTTTGACAGTTGCATCCTTTACTTGGTGCACGAAAAATTGGCCTCGCCTATCGGGAACAGAAATCCACCTTCTAACGCTTTGGACAGGTACATGAATAGGAGAAGTTTAGAGGGATATGGATCAAATGCAGGCAGGTGGGACTAGTGAGACTTGATTTATCAACGGTATTGAGTTTGTATCTTGGTATAGTATAATTCATTGATTAAGTGAGAGATCAATTGTTCAATTAAGTGTACTGTTTAATATTGTTGCTGGAAACAACAGTAACATTTTGACTTTTGTGGTTGTCACTAAATGAAATAGTTAAATGATATTGCAAGTATATTGATGTAAAGCAACTTGACATTAATGGTACGGGTTAATCCCCATAACTAAGGGTAAAGTAAAGGTTTTTGTGTAGACTTTCTCAAAATCTAAGTCAGGTTCAACGCTTCAGCCTCATTTCAAATACAAAATATTTTGTTATAATTTTGATAATTAGATTTGAATAATTTCATTTTTACCTATGTTGAAAGTTCTGTTTATTCATTTTAACCCTTTGAGCAATCCTGTGTGTATCATTGCATTCAACTGGCAAGATAATTTATTTTAGACAGGGCATTAAACGTTGGAATAGCACCTCAGAATACAGTTGTGACTCAGTAATCTGACATTTATTAATGAATTAACTATATTAGAAACTGTTAAATAATTGACATCAAAGAAATGAAAATTATAAAATTTATGTTTCTTTTCACATTCACCTTTGTTATGTGATAAAGTTATATTGCTGAAGAATTAATTATCCAAAACTGGCGATCAGTGATTAGGCTGTTGGTACTCTTCGAACTTTATTTTAGCTTGCTAATGGCATGGATTCAACCTCAAATAAATATCTGTGCAGAGACTTTTTTCTCATTTTGAGTAAAAGTTGTGTTTAACAGTGAAAGCTATCATCAGGGGTAACTTTAATTTCTCAATGGTGTGGTCAAAGGAACCCATTCATATGGGGTGTGTTGGCCACTTTCTTACTGGTTCATTGTACTCATCCATGGTGGCCTAATTTCACTTCCAGCTGCCATATGCCTGATATCTCATTATGATTCAATGAATGTTCTGGTCATTGGGAGTTCCAAAAAGGTAAACAATTAATTTGGTTTTAGATTCGCCATGAAGAAGGTCAGGCAACTATGAAAAAGTAGGAAAGAAATCTCATTAATAAAATATACTACGAACCTAAAAGATGATTTGGAATTTTTCTTCTGAAGGAAAATAGCCTAAATTAAGAGATACCCAAGGTTTAATAGTGTGAAATGTACCCATAACTAGCAAGATAATCTATTAATTTTTTACAGTTTGGCCCTTCAAGCATTTTATTAAACATTTAAAATGGATTCTCCAACATTGGGTTTCATACATTTCCAGGTTTGTTTTTGATTCCATGTGCAAAAATGGCAAAGTTGGAATTGTCAAGTCGCCCTTTGGAGAATTTTTTAAAAAGGAAATAGTAAATTATTTTGAAACTTTGCAAAGATATTAGAATAAATATGGGTGTTCAGAATATTCCAGTTAAAATTCAAAAGAGCAATAGAAATTGTATTTAATTTTCTCATTTTAAAGCAAAGTCGGTTTATCAAGTCACTTCTGCAATTCTAGTACTCAAAGGGTTAATTTCTAAAATTAATTTTGTTTTCCTTTTTAATTTTCTTTCCTTCCCGTTTGGTTGTTACATGACTGGCTCTCTTTCCTTATGCACACAGGAGGTATGTACCACTGCCATGTAGCTAATTGTGCCCAGGGTGCTGCTGGTCTTTGTCTATGACAGCTGGTGGTAGAGGTGTGCTGCTTTCATTAGCGGGTGTTTGTTAGCTCTTTGCTACGTGTGAGCTTAAGGTAGCATTGCAGTGGATCACTCTTAAATGCATAAATGTAAATATAAGCTTAATAAAACGGAAAAACATATACTAATTGAATTCAATGTGGAATCTCCCAAAATAATGATGCAATGTAGACATACTTTTTAATCCAAAATTTAATATTAAGGTAATATTTCTTTAAAGTATTCCTACATTATTCGGTTAGTAAATCAAACCTATTAGTGGCAAATTGATAGGGTAACAAAAGTTTGTAGAAGCATTATGCACTTAACGGTTTCCACTGTACTGCTATTTTGCTTTTATGGTGATCAATCTGTGGCTTTTGTCCTACAGGGACAGTTGCTTTTGCAGTGTCCTACTGATTTTCATATCCTAAATGTTCTGGAGGTTAAATGAAGTGTTTGATAAGTGGAAAACCCAGAGCCTGTGGTGGTGAAGGTAAATAGGACGACATGCGATTAAAAGCTCAAGCTTGACTCTTGAAATTTAACAAAAGATTTTAAATAAAATCATATGTGAGATTATGCTTGTTGCATTTACATTTGAAAGAATGATGAACATGATGTAGAAATTACAAGAGATTCCTTTAATTTCCTGTAAACTAGACATAACTTCGAAGAAATATTCTTTGACATGCGTCCAGAATTTATTCACTCGATAGCTGTGGGCGATTAAATTTTTTAAATTATTTGTATATTAACATGCCAGAACTCAAGTCTGTTTCATATCTTCAGAACTGCTCATTAATCCATGATTTCAATTGTTAGATATGTTTAGGTAGTTAATATCATCACATCTTCATAATCTGAGCCATCTATCATCCTGATGGGCATGTATTGTCATAGCTACAGTGTCACAGGGTTAATATCCTGAAAATCCATCCATAACACCATTGCTGAAACGCCTTCACCAAAAGGATTGCAGCAGGTCAAAGAGAAAATCTACCATCACCTTAGCAGTGCCAATAGATAGGGCAATTAGTCCCCGTTTCATACTCCTCCCTCCCCTCACTCCACATCCCAAGACAGCAAAGATTTGATAGTGGTAACAGCAGAGGAATGGGACTAATTACCTAGCACTTACAAAAAGCAGGCACAGACAGATGAACTAAGTAGTTTCCTCAAGCTGAATGATTCTGTGAATGGAGCAAGATAATTTAAATTGTATTTGAAAGCACAGAATTACAGATGAATCTTTAATTTGATGTTATTTTGAATTTAATTGTACTATTTTAAGTGTGCAGAAGACCTCATTAAGACAATTAAGTTCATTTCTCGCTTGTTTTTCCCCAGTCGCTGATAAACATCAATAATGAATGTGTGCATAAATATTACATTTAATTAAAATGTACATGCACCGATACAAATTGACTGACATTAATTAAACTTGCAAGGTTTGAAGAATAAAGCACATTCTGATATAATTTACATTTCATATTTGACACTAATTATTTCCAAAGGTAAAAATATACTGTTTGATCAAAATAGTTCTAATTTTAGATTTAAAAAAAATCATTAGCAATAACTTTAATAGTTAATAAAAATATATTGTCATTTCTACCTTAGGAATTCCTGAGCCAAGTCATTATTGGGCCACTCCAGTGACATTATTAATGAATTTACCTTTCTTGAGTGATCTACTGTGCAATGGATGTGGCTGTTAATTGGCCTAGAAACCAGTCTTCTGCTTCTTATTCCCACTGTGCCATCCTAACAATTGCAATTTTCTTCAACTGCAGTTCCATTTAATAGAGCTGATAACTTAATGTGTTACATTTAATTCTATAACATTTATACAGGTACAGCCACTGTCATTGGCAGATATTGCAACACATATTCAATTTTAAATATTTTTCTCCATTCCCTTTTAAATTCATTCACAATTTAATAGTCTTACAAATATTCAATAGTTAGAACTACTTAACACTCTTTGTTAGTAAATGTACAGATTCCACATGTTCCCTCATGCAAAACCACTGAATAATATTTGAATACTGTGGTGTGAGATATGGACTACCATTAGTTACTAAAATGAATTGATAATTCTGTAATATTTGATTTGATTTTTATTTATAACCCTGACTAATATGTCAGGAACACTAATATCTGGAATATCAAGGTGAAGATAAATAATTTTCTTCCAATGGTCTTTCAACAGTTTTAGTTTTTAAATTCTGGCAGTATTCTTGACTTTTCAGTGTTTTCTAACTGCAGAATTAGACCTAGTCACTGACATTTAAAATAAGGAATAAAATCTAAGTTTTAATGGAAGAGATTTTAATTTTTTTGTAATAGCAGTGACACAAAGAATTGATGTAGATTTTTAAAAATAATGTTCCTTTAATTTTCAATTGGAGCATGAACATGTGCTGCTGTGGAATTCAAGTTCCCAGTTTTACACTGTATTCTGCCTGCTCCCATTCTATAGATGGGCTGTCTACATCAGGCCTTCTAGAGTCTGGCTGGGAGCACAATTGATGGTTATTTCCAAGCAGCAATGCATTCTGTTGTTTCAGTGGCAGAGGCAAAGAGGCGTGTTTTTACAGAAACATTTACAAAAGGAGATAATAGAAAATGTAGCAACCCACTTTCTTAGAAATTAAAACTTAAAAGGAAGTTAAATGTTGATACTTGAAAACAGTCAGTGTTGTGTAAAAAATTGCAATGTTAACTAAAGTAAATCTAAAATTCTGACATTTAAAAAAATGGATCCACTGTATTCTATACAAGATGTTTTTGTCCTCCTTCACACTATCTTCCATGATTTTCAGGCCTCAACTAATGACATACTTTAGTCAGGAATGAGGAAGTGGCTCAACCGTTCCCATTTGTGATTAGCTGTTTAATTTCCGTTCACTGTTTTATATAACTGACCTAATTCTAATTGAATAATCATTATGTAGGACATCAGACAAGATCTACAACGTGATAGTTTGTACACAGTGTGCTATTGTGATGGCAGTTCCAAATACCACTCACATTTTCTGTCTAGATTTTGTTTGGAACAGGGCAGTAGAAATGCAGAATAAAACAAATGTCATCTATATGATAATGGATTTGAAAAGCTTGCAAGAATATATACTATCTTTTTAAAAATAAAGGAAATCAAAGTTCTTCAACTGTATTTAATGGGGAACAAAACTGAAGAACTGTCCATTATAAACAACATTACCACCCCTGGAAATAGTTTAGTTTAGTTTATTGTCATGTGTACCGAGGTGCAGTGAAAATAAATTGTTGTTCTTTTGGCTCAATTACTCCAATGACAAATCAGCCCTTTTGTGGAAGTGAAATATAGTCTGGCGCACTGACCTCTGAAGCCAGGCGACAACTCTCAGACACCTCCTCCTACATATCCTTGGACCATGATCCCACAGATGAGCACCAGGCCTTAATCTCAAACACCATTACTGATTTCATCACTTCTGGCTGGCAGCCTCCAACCTTATCATTTCCCAGCTCTGCACAGCCTGTTTTTACCTCCCCAAAATCCACAAATACAACTGCCCTGGCAGATCCATTGTTTCTGCCTGCTTCTGTCCCACGGAAATGATTTCAACTCCATCCTATACACCCGGTCCAATCTCTCCCGACCTATGTCCATGATGCCTCGCATGCCTTTCGTCTCTTTAATGACTTCTGCTTTCCGAGCCCTCCACTCCCGCATCTTTACTATGGACATTCAGTCACTCTCACCTCCATCCCCCACCAGGAAGGCTTTAAAACCATCTGTTTCTTCCTCGACCGCAGAACCATCCAAATTCCCTCTACTGGCACTCTACTCCGCCTAGCTGGTCCTCACCCTCAACAACTTCTTTTGACTCCTCCCACTTCCTCCGTCCAAGGAGTAACTATGGGCACCCTCATGGGCCCCAGCTATGCCTGTTCCAGGCATACACTGGTCGTATCCCCGAACTCTATCTCCGTTATATTGATGACTGCATCAATGCTACCTCCTGCACCCATGCAGAACTCATGGACTTCATCAACTTCACCACCAATTTTCATCCTGCACACAAATTTACTTGGACCATCTCCGACACCTCCCTCCCCTTTCTTGATATCAATCTCCGTCACAAGAAATAGACTATTGACTGACGTCTATTACAAACCCACTGACTCCCTCAACTACCTCGACTACACTTCTTCACATCCTGCTTCCTGCAGACTCTATCCCCTAATCCCAATACCTCCGTCTATGCCGCATCTGCGCCCAAGATGAGGTGTTCCATACTAGAACATCTGAGATGTCCTCATTCTTTAGGGAACGGGGGTCCCCCCCTCCCATCATAGATGACGCCCTCACTCGTGTCTCCTTGGTAGCCCACAGCTCCGCCCTTGGTCCCTCTCTCACTAGTTGCAACAGAGACAAAGTCCCCCGAGTCCTTGCCTTCCCCCCCATCAGCTGTCGCATGCAATACATAATCCTCCAAAATTTCCACCACCTCCAACAGGATCCCACCACTAGCCACATTTTCCCCCTCCACCCGTTTCCGCCTTCCGCAGAGACCGTTCACTCAGCATCTCCCTGGTTAACTCATCCCTTCCCACCCAAACCACCCCCTCCCCAGGTACCTTCCCCTGCAACCGCAGAAGAAGCAACACCTGTCACTATACCTCCTCCCTTGACTCTGTCCAGTGACCCCAGCAGTCCTTTCAGGTTAGGCAGAGGTTCACTTGCACCTCCTCCAACCTCATCTACTGTATCAGTTGTTCAAGATGTGAATTCTTGTACATCGGCGAACAAACGCAGACTGGGCGATCGTTTCACAGAACACCTTCACTCAGCCTGGGCAAACCAACCTGATCTACCGGTTGCTGGACACTTTAATTCTCCTTCCCATGCCTGCACAAACCTTTCTGTCCTTGGTCTCCTCCATTGTCAGAGTGAAGCTAAATGCAAATTGGAGGAACAGCATCTCATATTTCACTTGGGCAGCTTACAGCCCAGTGGTATGATTATTGATTTCTCTCACATCAGGTAGCCCAGCATTCTCTCTCTATCCCTCCCCACCCAAGTCGCACTAGCTTCTCATTTTCACCCTACAAACAGCTTACAATGGCCTGTTTCCTTTATCATCGTTACATTTTTTGCATATCTTTTATTCATTGTTCTTTATCTCTCCACATCACCATCTATATCTCTCATTTCCCTTATCCCTAACCAGTCTGAAGATGGGTCTTGACCCGAAATTTCACCCATTCCTCCTCTCCAGAAATGCTGTCCCACTGAGATACTCCAGCTTTTTGTGTCTATCTGATAGGTTTGTTGTTTCCCTGTTATTTAACTAGTTGTCCAGATGGTAGCGCTAGTCACCAGGTTTTGTGCTGTGGTTTAAATATAAGAATCTCCTTTCTGAACAATTCAAGAGGCAAGCTCCGATACACATTTTTTAAACATCTAACTGCTCTGCATGCTTTTATATGAGTTGACCAACATCCTTTGTTGAACTGCACAAGAAGGGTTTTGTTCTGGAGGCCTACTGGACTTCTGACATTCATCCCCCATTAATTATTTCAAGAGATGATTTGTTCCATTTAAGAGTTGCAACAATTCCGGTTAATCCCATGACCCAGTGGTAATACAGTTCATTTTGTTGTGCAGTGTTGATTTTGGTCTAGTCCTTTATAAAATGCATTTTTTTTTAAATTCACCCAAATCCAATTAGCTTTGTTTTAATGAATACTTGATTTAAAAAACTTTTTAATCAATGGATCCTGTTGAATTTACTTGATGTTAATTTCTCAATCTTTAATGGCTTTCTTTCAGAATGTTACTGGAATAAAGTGTGTTCAATATGTTTTACTGTAATGTTCCTTGCTGGAAATCATCTAAATCATCTTGATATCCACTTGAAGCTGTTTTATTTGTGTTATATTCACATCAAGGCTAATTGGACGATCTCATGCAATTTCAGCAGATATTTTAAAAGCAGTTCATTTTTTAAATTATTATTCTGACTCAACTTATTTTGTATATGTACTGCTTCAAGACAGACCCTTCCAAGTTATTCTGCTCCAGTAAATACAACAGATTACCATTATATATATATCATATTCTCTTATCATGCACTAAACTAAGATGTCAGTGAGTGTGAATAGGATACGGTATTTGTTGCTGCCAATAAGCTAGTGTTAATTCTCAATTAAGTGCAAAATGAAATAGCTTCCTCTCTTCCCTATTTTAGTTTATTTATTTATTTGATCTTTAAAAAAGGTCAGCTCCAATTTTATAACTTGCTAGTTATATTCAAACAGAAAATAGACAATGTTTAGAATTAGGTCAGTTATATAAAACACTGTAATTTGTAAAGCAATTAATTCTTTGTTCACTTGACCCTAAAGCATCTTTGAGCTAATTTGATTGTGCAATACAGTCAATGAAACAATTTTTTTTTCTCTGAGTAATTTTAAGGTGAAACCTGATCTCTCACTTTGATATGATCTGCAATCATCATGTTTTTCTCTTGTCACTAATCATGTTTTGATCCTGCAATCCATTCTAAGAGCTCATAATTCCATGCCTTGCCTTTTCCTTATGCAGATAAAATTCACTTCACCCTGATAGCAATATTGTAGAAGAAGCCTTGACGTTCATTATGATGTGCATCCAATCAGTGGCATGTGGTGTTGTATATGTGTATAAAACATGCTACCTTATTCTGTGCTACTATCTCCAAGCATCGCCTTGTTTTGCGTCATTCTCCAAGTCCTCAACAATATTCTTCATTATTTGATCAGCTGATAACAAATTTAAATTCTTAGCCCTGTGGCACATAAATTTACTTTTTTTTTGAATGCGGGATATTGGCCAAATTGCATGGATAATTTTGTGGACTGGATAAATGATAATGCTGCCTACATTTTAAGGAGACTGACACAATCACAAGACTCTGCTATGCCTCAGGCTTAATGAAATACTTGTGAACCTTTTACATTTTCTCGTTATTTTCTTCCTGTCACACACACATTTGTCAAACTACAGGTGGAAGAGTGAAAACGTGGAAGCGACGTTGGTTTATTTTGACTGACAACTGCTTGTACTACTTTGAATACACCACGGTAAGTTAGGGCTGTTAAGTTTTCAGAATGCTACTTATCCTGTATGATAAATTATGTTCTGTTTTTCTTAAAAGGAAAAATATTTGAGTCAGTGCTTCGTATGGTTAAATCAGGTTTTGGTTGATGTCAGTACAGGCATTAACTATCGAAGGGCCATCCAGCACAAGAGGTGTAAAGTTTTGAATTGCCCCCAAATGTCAATGAGAGCAATTGAAGTACAAAGCAACTGCATTCAATGTTGAAGTCCAAATATTGATAATAAATGACAGAGCTTTTTAAATGTCTATTGGTATTCACCAAAGTACTGATTAATGGTAGTTTATGTAGTAAGTGGTTATTTCTTCAATGAGAGTGCAAAATGAGGAAAATGTAGTAATGTGGGGGAGGGATGCGTAAAACTAAACCCAGATTTACACCCACACCCCTCAAGCCCTGTTAAAAGAACATCCCAACATGGGTTCCTTAATATTTTCTATTTACATTGCAGTTGTTACTGACCCCATTTAGACTATTTATACAGATCCTATTGGCAACTATGGGAACTCAAGCAAAACAAAAGTGAAATTGATTAGATTCTGAAGTTGGTTATATATGAAATATAAAATATTGTTACCTGATAATATGAAAAAAAGAACTTGGAACTGATCAGCATTTCCAATATATAGAGTTCCTTCATCTAACAACTAAAATATTTAATCAATCAGCATTTTAAATAACTAAAAACTTGTCTAGGTCAGGAAAATGAGGGACATGAATTGGGGAGATAAGCAGTGGAATGTCAGGCATCAATGAGTTAGGGATAAATGATTGCAGACCAAAGATCAGTTGGAGGGTGACAGGCATGTTTCAGATCACAGTGCATCAATGTGACAATTGGGGCAAAAGACAGCATTTGCCAGCAGAGAGGCTAAAATTGAGAGATTGGCTCCTCCATGCTTTCAAGATTCCTTTGAAGCTGTTATCTCCCACCATTTAGTAGAAGAATTTTCCTTGCCCTGGGAAAGCTGAGTGCCACGTTAACTTTAAAGCACCGCTGAGGCCTACCTTTGTAAGATAATAAAGTGGCCAGTCTCTTGAGGATTTGTTTGCTATTTCTTAAGGTTTAATGAGGTTCCACCATTTCATCTTGCAGCTCAGCCGCTGGCAAACACGTATCCCGCTTGGGCCTTTGATTTCCTTGCAGAATAATTATTTACGATCTAGAGACATAAGAAGACTGCAGATGCAGAAATCCTGAGCCAAACATGAACTTCTGAAGGAACTCAGCAGGCCAGGCAGCATTTGTAGATGGAATGGTCACGTGACCCGAAATGTTTTCTGACCAATTTCCTCTCCTGATGCTGCCTAGCCCACCACGTTGCTCCAGCATGTTGTGTTTTGCTAACTGACATCAGATTTTTTGGCAAGCTGATTCTTTAGTCTGAGTGCACAGTTTTTCAGATGGTTCAGTAATGTTTGTGCTGCCCACAGCTTCCATTTGAATGAGAGTTTTTCCAGTCTTGATTTTAAATCGCCCTTGTAACTGAGGTGAGGGTGAACATGGTGAAAACCATTTTCTCTGACCTTTGCATTACGAAGCCCAGTGATTTTAACTTGATGGTGTCTTATCTTCAAGCTCCCAATCAATACAATACAAAATGAGAAGCTATGGTTAGTCAATGGTCACCTGCATTCGACACCAACACCATTGTCAAGTTTGCAGACGACACAACGGTGATCGGGCTTATCACCAACGGGGATGAAACAAACTATAGAGCGGAGGTGCAGAACCTGGCGGACTGGTGCTCGGATAACAACCTGTACCTAAATACCACCAAGACCAAGGAGCTGATCATCAACTTCCGTAGGTCATATAACGGGGAATATGCCCCGATCTCTATCAACGGGGACAGTGTGGAGAGAGTGTCCAGCTTCAAGTTTCTGGGCACTCACATTTCGGAGGACCTAACATGGTCCAATAACACTGCTGCGCTGGTCAAGAAGGCACAACAAAGACTGTTCTACTTAAGAACACTGAAAAAGTCTGGTCTACCCCAACAGCTGCTGACGACCTTCTACCGCTGCACCATAGAGAGCATCCTAACGCATGGCATCCCTGTGTGGTACCTCAGCTGCACGGAGGCAGAAAGGAAAGCTCTACAGCGGGTAGTCCATAGAGCTCAGAGGGCCATCGGAACACAGCTACCAGACTTGGAGGGCATCTACAACACACGATGCCTCAGAAAAGCCACCAGCATCCACAAAGACTTCACACCCCTGCAACAGTCTGTTCGAACTCCTTCCATCGGGCAGACGATTCAAGGCCTTCTACGCCCGCACCTCCAGACTCAGGAACAGCTTCATCCCCAGGGCCATAGCTGCTATGAACCGGTCCTGCTGAGCCGGATGGCCACAACGCATAGATCAACTTGCACTTTACCCTGTCTAAAACTGTTACAATTGTTTCATTTCGTTGGGTTGCTGTTGTCTAAATTACTTAAATTATTGCATCGTGTGGGAGGCGCATTCCCAATCTCGTTGTACCCCTGGGTACAATGACAATAAAGATATATTGTATTGTATTGTATTGTTAGAATTTCAAAATGGAAGAGTTCTCCTCCACTACAATCAGTCTGAAAAAGGGTCTCGACCCGAAACGTCACCTATTCCTTTTCTCCAGAATTGCTGGCTGACCCGTTGAGTTATTCCAATTATTTGTGTCTATCTTCGGTGTAAACCAGCATCAGCAGTTCCTTCCTTCACAAGTATTTTGCCTGGTCAGGCTATTCCATTGCATTACCACGGCTAGCATTCGTACCCTATTCAATATATTTGCCACTCTCTCAGATGAGCTGGATAAAATTCCTTTAAATATAAAACAAGGATTCCTGATCAGTATTATTAAACACACTGTATTGTAGTGTCACAGTGCATTGTACACTACCTGGAACTTGATTCCATTGACTTCATTATCACTGCCATTGCAACGGCTGACATTGCAGTGTGTCTTTTTGAGGATGCACATTATGACTCCTACCAAAATACTATTTCTGAGTCTTACTCTTTTTTTCGATATTACTGATTGGTTGTCATTTACTGATGATATAGGTTTAGGGACGTAAGCTTGAATGATATGCAGGAATATCTGGTTAGGATGCTGTGCTGAGGAAGATTTTATTTTATCCATGGACTCCAGATTGGTTAATATGAAGGAAGCAGAACAGAATGTCACTGCACTGCATATAAAAACTATATTCCTGTGCTTAAAGAATTTAGTGTACTTATGGAGCCTAAAGTGATACAGATGATATCTTGAAACTAAGGCCAAGTTTTATGTTTGTATTATGCTAAATTAGTGAAATATTTTTTTCAGTCACTGGTACCCTTTCGGTTGGTTAAAACTTAGTTGGGACACAATTGATCTTTTTGAATGTACATTAGTCTGAATAATTGTATAAGAGAAGTACCACTGCTGTCACCTGAAAGGTTTTGCAAGTTTGTTTTTGATGCAGGTGTGAGAAGTTCCTTATGGAAACACAAGAGCTTATAAAATCAGCTTGACTTTTGTGCAAAATCAATTTTCTTATATTTTGTATACTGCATTGGATCTCATGCGTGCAATGCGCCTTGCGGCTGCGGCTCACCGGCAGTCTCTCTGTCTTTCTTCTGTCTTTGTCTATTGTTACCGTTTAAATGTATGTATTGATCTATTTTTAGCTCTGTATATGTGGGGGGGTGGTGGGGGGGTGGGGGAAACCTTTTTTCTAAATCTCCTCAACGGAGATGCGACCTTTTTCCATGTCGTATCTCCGTTCGCGCTACGGCCTAACACTGTGGAGTTGGCGGCCTCCAGCTGGGATCGACCTTGAAGACTCTGGTCGCAGGGCCTGGACTTACCATCTTGGAGGCTTCGGCCGTGGGCCCTGTGGACCGCAACATCGGGAGCTCGCAGGTCCCTGGCTGGCGACCGGCTTTCGGGAGCTCCAGCCGCAGCAGCTTCGACCGCCCCGAATCGTGAGGCTCGATCGACCCGTTCGCAGGACCTTCATCGCCCTGCGTGGCTCGGCCGCGGCACTTTCCATCGCCTGGTGGGAGCTTAGGACCTTCATCGGCCTGCTCGGCTCGGCCCTGGGACTTTCCACCGCCCGGCGGGGGCTTCAAACGTCGGGAGCCTCAATCGCCTCGCGGCAGCAGTTTGGCTGCCTGACCACGGGAGAAGAATGAGGAGGAGATAAGACTTTTCTTTGCCTTCCATCACAGTGAGGGTGTGCCTGGAGCAATCACTGTGATGGTTGTCTGTATTAAATTGTAATTGTTTGTCTTGTGTTCTTTATTGTTTACTGTCGGACCCTGACGTGAGAGGGCACTGGCGCTGTTTGTTCGCCGCTTCTCCGTCTGGACAAATCTTTTGTTTGTTTGATTGTTTTTATGTCTTGTTTGCTCTGTTAAGCGTCTTTTGAGTTTCCTGAAAAGCGCTATATAATTTAAATGTATTATTATTATCAATGTTTTAAATGGCTATCTCCTTGGCTTAGGCAAGGGTGGAGCAGGGTGAATTGGCCAGGGTGGAGAAGATACAAATTTGCTTTGTTGCAACTGGATCCAACTCCCTTCATTACTGGAGCTCCCTTACTGCTCCCAGCTTGCTAAGGAAAATACAACCGTTTAATTGCCTATCTGGGAGTCCTCTGACTTGGGATTCTCAATCGGGTTTGCCTGTTCAGGCTATTTCATTGCATTTGGATGCTATGGTTAGCATTCATATCAGACCACAAAAACTAATGTAATTAAAATCAGCATCTATTCCTTTTGATGTATAAAGCAGAAGGTACACTGTTCTTACTTTCATGTACAAAACCTAAGGAATGTTATGTATATTATAATATGGAAATTATTATTTGTGAATTTTGGCTTAAAAGAGTGGTACATTTGCAGGACAAAGAACCCAGAGGAATCATTCCACTTGAAAACCTCAGCATCCGAGAAGTAGAAGACTCAAAAAAGCCAGTAAGTTAATCAGAAATTCTAAACTTTTCAAAAAAAATCTTTCTCTAATATGTTTTAATTCAGCAGATTTTTATGTTGGTTGTCATTCCTGCAAAGCATTTTGTGATTTGTCAATTGCAGCAGCGTAAAATATTAGGAGGATCTGAAGTTTAAGTGAAATGTGACAAATTTTGTTACGAAGAAACTGCCTTTAAATAACTTTTCACCATTACTTTAAGAACTGGATTTTTTTACATGCAGCCTTTGAAAGGGAGAATCCAGAATTCCCCACAAAATAGCCTCTCTCAGTTGATGCCTTCATCCAATGCATTTTTAGTGACGGTACACGCCGGTATGGTATTGGAAGCATAGGCAATAAGAGAAAATAAAAGAGAATAATTTAAAAATAATACAACAATATGACCTCACCAGCAAATGTATTAGTTCGCTCATTTTTAAGAAAGGATTTACAATTCTTTTCCTTTAAATTTCAGAATTGCTTTGAGCTTTACATTCCAGATAACAAAGACCAGTTTATTAAGGCCTGCAAGACGGAGGCTGATGGACGAGTGGTAGAAGGAAGTCATACAGTTTACAGAATATCTGCACCAACCCCAGAGGAAAAAGATGAATGGATAAAATGTATAAAGTGAGTAAATAATTATTCACCATTCATGCTATTGACACTGAGTATTTTCGCAAAATATTAGGCTTGAAGAATTAGAGGTATAGTAGCCTGAAACTGGGATTGACAATGCTCTTTAATTCAGTGATATGAATTGCTCCTCACGAAAATCAATGTGCACCAAGTCATACCTTCATCCACCATCACAGATACTATCGCAACATTTAACAGACATTTAAACAGGTACATGGATAGGGTAGGTTTAGAGATATGGGCCAAAAGCAGGCACGTGTGACTAGTTTAGATGGGGCATGTTGGTCAGCGTGAGCGAGTTGGGCCAAAGGGCCTGTTTCCATGCTCTATGACTCTATTCCAGAATCAGATGATCTTTCTAATGTAATGAGTTTAAAATAAGTTCCAACAGAGTTGATTATTTTAGCTGTCAGTTAAATTGAATCTCATACTATCCACGACAATCCACTTTAGTGTGTCAGATGTTTTCCCAGAGGCAGACAACTATGTAATGATTTTGTGCATTGCACAATACTTGTTTCTGCCTCTTCCAGCGGACATTTGAGTCCAAAGCTTCGGAAAACAACTGCCATTTAACTGTGTGACAGAAAAACAAGGAGCAAAATGCAGTACAATCTTAAATTAGCCACCATTTACAGGGCTATTTCTGCTGACATTGGTTCAAAAGCTGATTGTACAACAGATTGACTGAAGGGTCTCGACCCAAAACGTCACCGATTCCTTCTATCCAGAGACGCTGCCTGCCCCACTGAATTACTCCAGCATTTTGTGTCTATCTTTGGATTAAACAAGTATCTGCAGTTCCTTCCTACATAAAGCTTTGGGTTAAATGGAATCATATAATTTTAAGAGCATTGAATTGCAAGTGACTCTAGGACAGGGCTTCATGGGGCAAATGCCATTTCCAAAGATCCTGCTCCTGGAGACAAGTTGGTTCCTGGATCTCTACATGACCCATGCGTTTACAGTTGTAGGGTTTCAAAGACTTTACTAACTGAGGTCTGTGACATTCTAAGAGAGGACCATGAGCCATGCAGTTATGCTGTGGAGGTTAAATTTATAGTAGCTCCCAACTTCCTATCTACTGAATCAATGTCAACTTCCTTTTCATTAAACATTGGAAAGATGATCCAGATTCTGTAGTGAGAGTATAACATTGTGCACATGAGGAGCAGTTAACATCTTGTGAATTACATTTGCCAGCCTGTCCCAAGATGCAAGTTACTATCATGGTTTTTGAATAATTTCCTATTGCTTCACGAAGCAAGTATTTCCACTCACTTAATCTTAACATCACAATTGACCATGACAAGAATTTTCTGGAAGTCAATGCTACATTTCCTGGCAGCTACATTTCCTTGCTCTGCTGTACCTTTTCTTACATCCAAATTGATTGAAGTGCTGATTAGTGTCCATCAAAAAACCCCCGCCAATTTAAACCAACAATGGTTGCAGGTGTTGAAGGATTAAGCAAGGGGATTTAATTAAGTTTTAGGTGCTACATTTATATTCAATGTATTATGGTGTCTTGTTTAAAATATTTAACTCTTTATTTAACTTGCAGGGCGGCAATCAGCAGAGACCCTTTCTATGAAATGCTGGCGGCGAGAAAGAAGAAAGTTTCCTCAACTAAGAAGCATTAGGATGACAGCATTTTTTGCAACTTGATTCAATTATCTTTCTAATGACCATATGACCCGAGGAGGTCAATTTTCGAATATCAATAACCACAGTGCTTTCTCGGGCTGGGTATGTGCTTGTGCTGGAGCAAAGTGCTGAAAGCTAGAAGGCTCTTCTGTTGCCTGTTCCTCAACTAATGAGGATATAGTTTTTACTCAAAAATCTCCCAATATTCCTCTGCACAGCTGGTCTGTTTGTGGAGTCCAGGGCCGCTACTTTACCTCCTCAAAGCTTTATATTTCTTATCAAGGGGCTCTTGATTTAACATTTTTTTTGGAAGGGGGCTATGATTCTATCAGCCGTATTCAAAGGACTGGTATGACTGAAAATCCATGTCAGCTCGAGAAACCGATATGCAGAAAGCTATGGAAAACATTCATCATGGAAAGTTGGTAAAGCCAGAGTCTCTGTGTTTCGTATGCCAATGAAAAGTTTGCTAGGTGTTGGGCAAGGAATCAAGGTGTCAGCAAAACGAGGGTGTACAAGCAGTCCAGATTGATGGAGCAAGATAAGTGGTGACATGCGAATTGGAAAATGAAGATATTCCAGGAATGAAACCAGTTATATTATAACTGAAAGAATTGTGCAAAAAGAATCGTCTGTCCATCAGACAGTACATTTTGACTTAATTTTTTAATTAAAGCTTTTTGTTAATATATGTTCTACTTTTTCTTGGTGATTTTCATTATTCAATGCACTGGCGAACAATTACGGAAAAAAGAGATGACTAAGCAGTATTAGTCTATTTATCAGAGCTGTATATACTTAATGTATAAATTTTCTTTTTGTACTTATTCAATTGATTTTAAGTTGTGAGGATAAATTGTTGGAGTAATTTTTCAATCTTTGCCATTCATACTTGTAGTTTAGCATTGACAAACAAGATCGAATAAATCAAATTATCTGTAATAACAGAGATCTCCTTCCTGTACTTTTTAACTGTACACTGTTTCTCGTCCTAAAGAAAACTTCATCCTAATCGGCTGAATACCCATTTTTTGTGTGATATTTCGGTATCTTGGTCAGTGAAATTGTTTGTTTGATTCTGTTATATGTAACCATTAAAAGCTTTTAATCGTGATACCAATTTTTACTTGATTTGTAAAATATATTAAATGCTTCCTCTAACAATTAGCAATATAAATTTTTGAAGCTTGTGATATTGTTAAAGCTTATTGCAGTTTTTTATTGCTCAAATTGAAAAAAAAATAATAGACACCGTGGTCGTGATCAGTTTAGAAAGGCACTTAACAATTGCAAGTTACATTTTTATTAAACCCTTTGGACATGCTGGGTTTTTAAAAAGATTTAAAGGCAACAAGGAAAAACTTGTCAAGGTGAGTTAGTCGCTGGACTTCAATCCCAAATGTGAAAGTATTGTAGATTTGAACCTATTACCTGCTTATTTGATGGATTCATTTTTGTGTCATTGTTTCAATCTTCTTAGCACAACTTTTTGTACAGCACTACAGCCATAGGTTTTATCAGCATAAAAGACCTCGAAGCAATTCCTAAGGGCCGTGAGAACATATTTCTACAAACAGGTTCAGATGCGCTGGGATAAAGATCCAAGTTATGACATATTAAAATTAACAGAATGGTGAGTTATTATGCAGTTTATAAGAAGTAGAAAAAAGCAGGTATACTTGTACATTACAAAGAACAAAATGGTTAATAATAAAGGGTTTGGGCATAACCGTTTGAACGGGTTTTGGCATAACAATTTGAAATTCGCCAAACGATTTAGAAATTTTAAAATTATTGGGTTTAGTGTAATTTATATGTATTTTACACACATTTTGTGTATTTATTAAGTGCTGACACGTTCACTGATTAGGTACTGATACATTCCCATAATGATTAAGTATTAGTACTTTATGAATTCTTTATCAATATTCATTAAATACTGATACATTCCATTTCTTGTAATTTTCATGGTATGGAAAGTTTCACTCATACATAAAAGCTACTTAAGAGACTAGGTATTGGTTTATTGTCGTTATTTATACCGAAATACAGTATTTTGCGTGCTACCCAGGCAAACCTTCTGGGCTGAATAGATGCGTCCTGCAAAGCAGTTGCTTAATCTGTGTTTGGTTTTGGAGCTCTCTGTTTTGGAGCCCTCTGCTGCTCGGCCTTGCTCTCCTGCCTCCCTTCCCGGTCGCGTTTCCCCTTCTCCCGCCGGCTGGCCAGACGTCTTCCCAGCTGCTTTTAGTCCTCCTGGTTCCTCTTCCTCCAGCTTCTTCCTCATTTTTTACAGCACAAAAATTGGCCTTTTGGCGGCTTTTTAAAGGTAAGAATGTCCGTGTTGGTAGTGTATGCTGGAAGCTGCCATGTCCTCCAGATGGCTTGAGCGACTCCGTGCGTCACGCACTTTGACCTCACGACCTTACGTGCAATCACCCAAGAGAAAGTCGATTATTAAAATTTAGCGGAATTTTCAAACATCTCAAGGTCCCTTTGTAAACTTTATTTTTGTTCCTGAAAATCACATTGGTTAACAAAAGTATCGCTGCACAAGTATCAATGGAAGCGATTGCTTGTCAATGTCCATGGCCAACTGCGCTGAAACTGACAAAATTATTTTCTTACGAGACACTGTCTGATTGCTGCGCGGAAGGTATTTAGAAGCAATATTTACCCTTAAACTTTTTTTTTGCAAGACAGCTATTTACTGCTACTCACTTTTCAAAATAACCTGTGTAGTTCTCTTGTTCCCGATTGAAATCGCTTTATAACCGATTTGGACCGTGTGTTAAAATAGTATAAGAAAATAACTGCAGATGCTGGTACAAATCGATTTATTCACAAAATGCTGGAGTAACTCAGCAGGTCAGGCAGCATCTGGGGAGAGAAGGAATGGGTGACGTTTCGGGTCGAGACCCTTCTTCAGACGAAGAAGGGTCTGAAGAAGGGTCTCGACCCGAAACGTCACCCATTCCTTCTCTCCCGAGATGCTGCCTGACCTGCTGAGCTGGACCGTGTGTTACACTGTTCCCTAATTCATCAATTGCGTTGTTTCGAATATTCGGTTTGGAAACACATGTTATAACATAACTACCTGCAGATAAATTTGGAGATTCGCGGGATTGATCCAATAACCGTGACAGAGATATTTGCTTGTAAGGAGAACATTGCTGGGGGTTGAATATTCCCCGTTACCAGACATTTCAGAAATAAAGACCTAACAGAAAAGGTAGGGTGACCGAATGGGAGTGAAATAATTATGTTAATTGGCTGCAACGAGTAAAGATCGGAAAGTAGAATCAGACAGTAAGACGGACAGAAAACACCAGTGAAACTGCAATTCAGGGGAGGTCATCGCCCTACAACGTTGACCTGCGCAAACATTCCAAACAATGGCCTCATTCCCCCGACTTCAATTCTGCCAGCAGTCCCAGCAACTCTACTCTACCTCAATGCTCAGAACATGTTTATCTTGCCCCTGGAATTTAGCTCTTTGGTGCAATTGCACCAACACTGTTATGAATAGTCTCCGGTTAATGCAAAAGCGAGCAGTTTAATGTTGATGTAGATCATGAATAGCTGGAGCATTGAAACGCAAAGTGTCTAAACAAAGTGTGGCATACCACAGAGTAGCTAAACGCAAATTCACTTAATATTCATGGGCGTCCTGTGTAATTATGAAAAGAGCATCGCATTTGTTGCCTCAGTACATCAAGCAACCTTCATTTTCTATCATGGAAATTTGGTTTTACTGTGGTCCCTTTACCTGATTTCAGTTTAGAAACGAAAGTTTGCCTGCTGACGGATACTATTCTTTTGAACACAAGGCAATTCCACAAAATGCATTTCAAAAACAAAACAATAATGCCGATAGGTGGGACCTATGTAGTGTAGCTGGGAAATGTTGGCCGGTGTGAGCAAGTTGGGCCGAATGGCCTGTTTCCACACTGACAATGAAAAATAAATCTCAAAAATAAATAAATGCACTTCCCAAATAAATTAAATGCATTTCATAAACAAAACATGCATTCACAAATAAACGCATTTCAAAAACAAAACAAATGCATTTCACAAATAAATCAAATGCATTTCAAAAATAAATGCATTTCAAAAATAAATGCTTTTTTTTTAACATGCATTTGAAACAACGTTCCGGGTGTGCCTACCGTTCGTGCACCGTTTCAGCCGCTCCCACTGTCTCAGCGCAGGGGAGAAGGCAAAGCAGAGTGCAAAAGGACAATAAATATGTTGGTGTCGCGACCGTGACCAGAATTTTTTTTCTTGTTTCTGATATTTCCGGTTGATGCAAGTTGTTAAATCAGAGGCGCGACATTGGGGTGGGTATCCATTCCCGTTGCAAATCTGTGGGGTTGAGGACTGGGTCGTCGAGTGGCGGTTGTATTCAAACGGGCGGCGGTTGCGTTCAAACGAGCGGCGGTAGTATGCAGACGGGCGGCGGTAGTATGCAGACGGGCGGCGGTTGCGTTCAAACGGGCGGCGGTTGCGTTCAAACGGGCGGCGGTTGCGTTCAAACGGGCGGCGGTTGTGTTCAAACGGGGGGC
The DNA here is from genome assembly GCF_053455715.1 of Rhinoraja longicauda. Lineage (NCBI taxonomy): Eukaryota > Metazoa > Chordata > Chondrichthyes > Rajiformes > Arhynchobatidae > Rhinoraja > Rhinoraja longicauda. The sequence continues at coordinate 75,209,777 of NC_135958.1, forward strand.
GGTTGGCGCTCGCAGTGCGGCCAGCAGCCGGCACCCGCGCTCAGTCTCCGCCGCGCCCATCGACCGAATACATTGAAATGTAAGAATATGAGCATCGTGAAACCACTCATTTATTCCCTGCATTTCCCTCGTCTATTCCCTGCATTTTCCTCATCTATTCCCTGGATTTCCCTCATTTATTTCCTGGATTTCCCTCATGTATTCACTAATTTATAGTTGATACAGCGTGGAAACAGGCCCTTCAGGCCAACTTACTCACACCGGCCAACATGTCCCTGCTACACTAGTCCTACCTGCCTGCGCTTGGTCCATATCCCTCCCAACCTGTCCTATCCATGAATGTACCTGTCCAGTTGTTTCTTAAATGTTGGGCTAATCCCAGCCTCAACTACCTCCTCTCTGGCAGCATATTCCATACACCCACCACACTTTGTGTGGAAAAAGTCACCCCTCAGATTCCTAATAAATCTTTTCCCCTTCATCTTATTTGTTCCCTACTTTCCTAAACAATTTATTTTTTAAAATCCTATTGTGCTGACAGTGCAAATGAATGAACTATGGACCCGAAACAACAACAAAGATAGACTCAAAAAGCTGGAGTAACTCAACGGGACAGGCAGCATTTCTAGAGAAAAGGAATGGGTGATGTTTTGGGTCGAGATCCTTCTTCAGACAGAGTCAGAAGAGAAGGAGACACAGATATGGATGGGTAAAGGTGAACACAACAGATCAAAGGGGAAGATGCTAAAGGAAAATGTAGAAATACCTATCCATATTCTCCAGAGATAGAACCCGACCCGCTGAGTTACTCCAACACTTTGTGTCCTGCTGTGTATTAATCAGCACATGGAAGGAAACGAGAGCACCTGGAGGAAACCCACACAGTTACAGAGTAAACGTGCAAACTCCACACAAAGCACCCAAGGTCAGGTTCGAACCCGGGTCTCTGGCGCTGTGAGGCAGCAACTCTACCAGCTGCATCACTGTGCAGCCCATGTGCACAATTAGTAAGCAGAAAAAAATGAGGTGCTGGAGGTACTCAGCAAATCACACAGTAGATTACAGCATCTGCAGTCTCGTGCGCCAATGGCAATGTTCGCTCTGGTGCAAGATGAGCTCCATCGTCTGCAGGCTCCCTGTTGCTCTTCTATGAAAATGCTGAAAGTCTTGCCAGCATAATAAGTTGACTCTGCTGCAAAAGCCAATTGATATGGGGCATTTTTAATGCACGGCTATCTCCAGGGACTTTTCCAAGTCTGAAGAAGACTCCTGACCCAAAACATCACCTATCCATTTGCTCCAAAGATGCTGTCTGACCTGCTGAGTTACTCCAGTATTTTGTGTCTATCTTAGGGACTTTATCAATCTTGGTGAGATAGGGTCCACTGCGAACTATCCGGCGAGAGATCCTCTCGCTGCTCCCTCTGTGATGCTGCATCTCTTTTGATCTCTTACACTTCCTTATCTCTGTAACTCCCTCTCCCCTGACATGGTCCACGGCTCTCCTTGGAGACAAATGTGACAGCAAGGTGTCTGAAGAAGGGTCTCGACCTGAAACGTCACCCATTCATTCTATCTAAAGACGCTGCATGTCCCACTGAATTACTCCAGCTGTTTGTGTCTATCTTCAGTGTAAAGCACCAATCTGCAGTTCCTTCCTACACACCTAATAGAATACGATAGGTGGCCAAGGGAAATTCATATGTGAAGACATTTTATAATTGAAATGGTTGTATCATATTTTAAAAGCATGGATTTGCTGTGTGTAAGAAAAGGGTACAAGAGGCAGAGGCAAGTTTTTTAATACACCTTGAATTGTATTAAAATCAGAAAACAGGAAGAATACCCTACCAGAGTTTGAAAAGGTTTGTCTGCATTGGCAAAGGTAAATATTTTGTCAGCTCAAAAATAAGGTAAATTGAAAGGCCGGTCTGAGTAAAAATCTTTATGTCTAATACTGAAGCTGCAATCAATGTTTGATGTTTAACATGGGGATAACTTCTTTGCGTGGAACGACAAACCTGAATTGCTCACAAAGTTGTTTGACATGCATTTCTCACTAGAAAATTGAAATCTGATATTGTGAATCTTTGTTTCCATCCATCTACTTTTCAACTCTGCTTGTAGACTTTGATCACAGACCTGGTGATTGTTCCAGTAGTTAAATAAATCCTCAAAAGAAGAATATAGAATATGATGACCGCAGGAAAGATCACGACAAAAGGGAGGTCATGTCATTAATTGCAACAGACTCCCCAGGGTTTTAGAGTTATAAATGTCGTTAAATCTTTTGGAGAAAAAGGGAGTTTAAGAGAATTTATTTTGGCATGAGTAAAAAATGAAAGAAGCAAAAAACACTAAACAGTAATGCTTTAAATGGGGTGGGATATGTTTTCATGTATATAAATCTCGAGAGGGTTGTTGAAAAAGCATTCAGGATAATGGCTTTATTGTTATAGCTATATAGTGTAAATGTTATACTAAATTTTGATACAATATTTATCCCCCAGTTGGTGGATAGCGATGAAGAAAGATAAAGCTCAGAGCCGAGCTGGTTACAAGAAAATTTGTCAAAACTTTTAAAATCGTGCATGTTTAAAAAAAAAAAAAATGTTTTCTTAATCAGAAATGGTGGCAATTAAAGGGAAGATTTTAAAGCAGTGGTAGCAACACCTAACAGGTTGAGTATAGGCTAATTTATGCATCTAATTTTTATGAGTTGGAGTTCATTGCTGGAAAGAACTTCCAAAAGAAAATTACATAATAAACATTCATATGGACACATTTGCAGGATGTCTGGTGGTAGGAACTGCAAATGCTGGTTTAAACCAAAGATAGACACAAAATGCTGGCGTAACTCAGCGGGTCAGACAGCATCTCTGGAGAGAAGGAATAGGTGACGTTTGGGTCGAGACCCTTCTTCAGATATTCAGTCTGAAGAAGGGACTCAACCCAAGATGTCACCTAATCCTTTTCTCCAGAGATGCTGTCTGACCCGCTGAGTTACTCCAGCTTTTTGTGACTACTGCAGGATGTGTGGAATGGGAATAGCATCATTTAACAGATCAATGTTAGATGTTCCTGGTGTAGTATGTGCAACCCTGGAGGTATAAAGAAAAAATGCGCAATTGTAAAGCTATTGATATTTACTGTGAAGAGAGAAGGAGTTGAGTAACGAATTGCAGGAAATGGTCAGGTCGATGACAGTGAAGCCTCAGAGATAAGATTATTGGGTAGAGTCATGGATTTGGGTCAGGGAGTGGTGTTGAGCAAATAATTATAAGGTGTGATAGGCAAAAATAACGATGGGTATTTAATGGGCAAAAATAGAAAACTAGTTAGTAGAGAAACGTGCAGTGAAGTGGGTGAATAATATTTGATATAAAATAAGATGTGTCATTGCTGCCACAATTGTGAAGGAAATGTAGCTGAAATGTGATAACTTTTTTTAATGAAGTTTGAATAGAGAAATTTACAATGGGAAAATGTTGACTGAAGCAATTAAATAGGTACATGGATAGGACTGGTTTAGAGGGAAATGGGCCAAACGCAGGCAAGTGGGACTAGTGTGGATGGGACATGTTGGTCAGTGCGGGCAGGTTTGGCTGAAGGGCCTGTTCCTATGCTGTATGACGATATGAGTAGTATAACTTAAAAAATGTGATCTCACTAAGTCCGATCGTCCTAAATGCAGATGCAATGCAAGACAATATTTTTGATATGTTAGAGATGGATTTATTTATATTCTTCCCATTTAGGAAAATAAAAAACACCTGATTTCAAGAAAACTTTGGGCAGAACTGGTTGAAGGGGCACAATGGAAGACGAGGAAGAAACAGGTCATAAACAAGAGGATGACCCACGGATGGCATTTATACAGGGCTTATGCTTATTGTTTTTTGGTATAAAAGAAGATAAATGGGAAAGATTTTCTGCGTCAGAGGACAACAGGCGAATAGTGATGGATTTTTTTGGTACAGAAGATGTAATGATTCTGGTAATCTATATCAATGTGCAAGGGCAATTAACTGCAAATTTGGGATTTCCGCCTATAATAAAAACAAAGGGAATTTACTTTGTGAAAAAGAAGATGGTTCGCATCACTAACGAGAACATTAAAGAGGAACTATCAATTGGTGATATTAGTAATTCCCCGGTTGAACAATTATTAACAGTGATCGAAGAGGTGAGTGTGAAGGTGAAAAATATCAATTAATGAATGATGTATGATAAATTAAAAATGAGGAAGGCCATTCAGAATATTGAAGTTTAATATTGGATTGGGGTGGCACGGTGGCGTAGCGGTAGAGCTACTGCCTTACAGCAACGGAGACCTGAGCTTGATCCTGACTATGGGTGCTATCTGCACGGAGTTTGTACGTTCTCCCCGTGACCAAGTGGGTTTTCTCCAAGATCTTCGGTTTCTTCCCACACTCCAAAGATGTACAGGTTTTTAGGTTAATGGGCTTGGTATAGGTGTAAATTGTCCCTCGTGTATGTAGGATAGTGTTAATGTGCGCGGATTGGTGGTTGATGGGGGCTCGGTGGGCCGAAGGGCCTGTTTCTGTGCTGTATTTCTAAACTAAACTGAATTAGTTTGTTATATACACTAGGTTGCAATGGAATTCGTTCGTATCAAGCTCAGAGTGAACAGTAGATATAGAAAGGACAGATTAAACAGCAAATGCAAAAATCTATGCAAAACAACAGATTGGTGCGTAGATTTTCGTGCAGTCTGAGGTAGTGCAACAAAAAAAAATTGGAATAACCGAATGAGGATGAATGAAAATGAACAGTAAGAGTACGAGGTAGCACCTCTGAAAAAGATGTGTTGAGATGATTGACTTTGTGAGTCTGATAGCCACGGGGAAGAAGCTGACCTTAAATCTGGATGTCCCAGCTTTCAAGCTCCTATATCTTCTCCCAAAGAAAGGATCCTGCATCCTCGCTGATACAATCATCTTTGACTCTTTTATCACAAGATGCATTTAAAAAAATAATGTTCATATCTTGTTTGTTGCTATTGAATGCCAGGATTTCTCTATTGTTGATGTGTGACAGAAACTGACATTGAGCAAAGAGCAAGGCACAAAGGTGCCTATGTGGAACTTTCTCATCGGTCAGCAGCAAATGCCGTTTCCATCAACAGTAACTGCTAAATTTGGGCACCTGCAAAAAATATTGGTGTTACTTGGATGCAGTATTTTATGTGATTGTAAGTTATTCAAAACTCATTATGATTCTTTTCTTTCTAGGTGTTTTGTCCACTTTTCACAAACACAGATAATATGATTAAATGGCCTCAGGTTGTGTCAGAAGATGTAGTGAAGCATGCACAGCAGCTTAAAAATGATGCATTTGTCGTTGGTGGACAACTAAAGGGGAAAGCACTCCTTGCTCTTCCAAAAAGCGCCGATACTTTGGAAAATTCAGATGAGGATTCCGATGAGTAATTGCACATTTTCCATTTTATTTACTCCTAATTGTAAACATTTTCTTTTCATACATTTGGTCTAATATTCATTGTTTTCCGGTTAAACAATGCAAGCAGGTGATGTAGGAAAATAACTGCAGATGCTGGAACAAATCGAAGGTATCACAAAAAGCTGGAGTAACTCAGCGGGTCAGGCAGCATCTTAGGAGAGAAGGAATGGGTGACGTTTCGGGTTGACACCCTTCTTCAGACTGATCTCAGGAGAAAAGGAATGGGTGACGTTTCGGGTCGAGACCCTTCTTCGGACTGGAGAAGGGTCTCGACCCGAAACGTCACCCATTCCTTCTCTCCTGAGATGCTGCCTGACCCGCTGAGTTTCTCTAGCTTTTTGTGATACCTGATACAAGCAAGTGAGCTCGGCTGAGCATTCTTCCTATGATGTTGATTGAGTGTTGAAAGATGCAGGATCCTTCCGAAGTGACATGTTCTATACTTTTCCCTCTTGGCAACTTCCCAATCGAGGTCCCACCCCAAGCCACATAAACCATGTTATGCATTTTATAATTACTATGTACCTCTTCGCATGTCAGCAAAAAAAAGGATCATAAGATATAATGCTCCTTTTGTTTTTTTTAGAGATTTTTGGTGTTGTTGATGGTTGTTGCCTTTGAATCTCCTCTTTGTTTGATCTTTATCTCTTTGCCATCTTTGGATGCTCCTAGACTGTTCAGAAGCTTGCATCTAACATAATAATCTACATATGTTTTTAACATGTCAAGTTCTATAATTTGGTGGTGAGGAAATTAGAGACTAAATTATCAATGATTTGGACAAGTCTGAATTGTTAAGGTGAGAGAAGAGATTGCAGATGCTGGAATCTTAAGCAAAAAACAACCTGCGGGAAGAATTCATCAGGTCAGGGAGCATTTCTGGGGGGGGGGGGAGAACATTTTGAATCGGGAGCCGTCAACATTTTTGATGAAGGATCGTGGCCCAAAATATTGTTTTTCCTTTTCCTTCCACAGATGTTTAATGCCTGACCTACTGTGTTCCTACGGCAGTTTGTTTTTTGCTCATCGATAACTGAGGAAAGTCAAATTGATGTGATAAAAGTAAATCATGCTCAGTAAATTTTACTGTTTATTTTTAAGGGAGCATATTATTGAGGGCAATATAGTTGATGTTTATATTGACATTTTGGTTGTTCAGGAACCTGATTTTGATTGAATCTGATGGCTCTTAATTCCAGTTGCCAGTCGGTGGGGTCAATTTATATTAAATGCCACAGTTATCTCTGAGCAATTGACATCTGTGATTTTTTTAAATTTGCCATGTCATTACTTTTCATACTGTAAGGTCAACTTATTGCTTGATGCAATAGTTTGGTGGAAGTGAATCACATATTAATTTGAAGATTGTTACAGTGATTTGACGATGGAAGCCAATTATTCATCTTGCAGTCCTCCTGTCCACAAGAATGTTAATGCTTATTTTCTTTCACACCAGAATGCCCTTTATTTTCTGTTTAATGCTGAAGATCTTTTTGCTTAAATTTCGTATGGTTATTTTTTCACAAAATGTCTTGAGCCTTCCCAAGTCTTTGGTAATATGTTTCGGAAAGAACTGCAGGTGCTGGTTTAAATCGAAGGTGGACACAAAATGCTGGTGTAACTGCGGGACAGACAGCATCTCTGGAGAGAAGGAGGGTCTCGACCCGAAACATCGCCCATTCCTTCTCTCCAGAGATGCTGCCTATCCCCCTGAGTTACTCCTGCATTTTCTGTCTACCTTTGGAAACATGTAACCAGTTTTAAAAGATAAGAGTGTTTTCTCAGCTGTTTTAAGATGCTGGAGTCAATTTATTAAAGAGGTAATACCGGCGCATTTAACTAGCAGTAAAAGGATTGATCCAAGTCAGCATGGATTTATGAAGGGGAAATCCTGCTTGACTAATCTTCTGGAATTTTTGGAGGATGTGACAAGTAAAATAGATGAGAGAGAGAGAGAGCCAGTGGATGTAATGTATCTAGACTTTCAGAAAGCCTTTGATAAGGTCCCACACGGGAGGTTGGTGAGCAAAATTAGAGCACATGGTATTGGGGGTAGGGTATTGACATGGATAGAGAATTGGTTGGCAGACAGGAAGCAAAGAGTAGGAATAAATGGGTCCTTTTCAGAATGGCAGGCAGTGGGGTGTGGAGTGCTGCAAGGCTCGGTGCTGGGGCCGCAACTATTTACAATATATATTAATGATTTGGATGATGGAATTATAAGTAACACTAGCAAGTTTGCTGATGACACAAAGCTGGGTGGCAGTGTGAACCGCGAAGAGAATGTTAGGAGGTTGCAGGGTGACTTGGACAGGTTGAGTGAGTGGGCAGATGCATGGCAGATGCAATATAATGTAGATAAATGTGAGGTTATCCACTTTGGCGGCAAAAACAAAGAGACAGATTATTATCTCAATGGTGAATGATTAGGTAAAGGGGAAGTGCAACGAGACCTTGGTGTCTTTGTACACCAGTCACTGAAAGTAAGCGTGCAGGTACAGCAGGCAGTGAAGACAGCTAATGGCATGTTGGCCTTCATAATGACAGAATTTGAGCACAGGAGCAAGGAGGTCCTTCTGCAGTTGTATAGGGCCCTGGTGAGACCACATCTGGAGTATTGTGTGCAGTTTTGGTACCTAATTTGAGGAAGGACATTCTTGCTATTGAGGCAGTGCAGCGTAGGTTCACGAGGTTAATCCCTGGGATGGCAGGACTGTCATAATGAGGAAAGATTGGAAAGACTGGGCTTGTATTCACTGGAGTTTAGAAGGATGAGAGGGGATCTTATACAGACATATAAAATTATAAAAGGACTGGACAAGCTAAATGCAGGAAAAATGTTCCCAATGTTGGAGGAGTCCAGAACCAGCGGCCACAGTCTAAGAATAAAGGTGAGGCCATTTAAAACTGAGGTGAGAAGAAACTTTTTCACCCAGAGAGTTATAAATTTGTGAAATACTCTGCCACAGAAGGCAGTGGAGGCCAATTCACTGCATGAATTTAAAAGAGAGTTGGATAGAGCTCTTGGGGCTAGTGGAATCGAGGGATATGGAGAGAAGGCAGGCACAGGTTACTGATTGTGGATGATCAGCCATGATCACAATGAATGGTGATGCTGGCTCGAAGGGCCAAATGGCCTCCTCCTGCACCTATTTTCTATGTTTAGGACCGGAATCTATATATCAATAATGTGAGAAAAGCAGGCCAACGTTATGGAATCCAAAATAAGGGTCCATAAAGCTTCAATTGAAGAGTCACAATGATCAATTATGTAGAAGGACAATTACATTGTGGTAGAGATGTGTTTGTGATTGCTTGCTAAAGAACTGATATCAATGTTAAAAGCATCAAAATGATTGTTGTTATATTCATAGCTTCATATTACAATGTGTGTTGTTGCAAATAAATTGTGTTTAAGGAACTAGAAATCCTTGCAATCTCCATAAAATTTGTTTTACATTATACTACCATGTCGGTGTTTATTGAAATTGACATGTGACAATATTAAGCTCTGCATTACTGGTATTTTTTAAATTCAAGGTCACCTGTTCAAGTGGATAGTGCCGTTTTGCATGCCATTGAATCTGTAGTCATTGACTGGATGCACCAAGTGAAAGATGTTTTAACCAAGGATTCAGCCCAATCTTTGTTGGATGGTTTGAACCCTCTGCCTGGAGAAGAGATTGATTTCTGGGACCTGCGGTTAAAGGACCTGAAGTGCCTTAATGAACAGGTGCTCATAATTATTAAGCATTTTAAAATAAGAATTGTGGGTTAAATTGAAAATTCAAAGTTATGTTGGTCAAAAATGTTAAAGGACTCCGTGAAATGATGTTTGGGCAGCACAGTGGCACAGCAGTAGAATTGCTGCCTTACAGCGCTTTCAGTGCCAGAGACCCGGATTCCATCCCGACTTCCGTTGCTGTCTGTATGGAGTTTATATGTTCTGTGGGTTTTCTCCGAGATCTTCGGTTTCCACCCACACTCCAAAGACGTACAGGTTTGTAGGTTGATTGTATGAATGTGAATTGTCCCTGGTGTGTGTAGGACAGCGGTTGGCGCGGACTCGGTGGGCCGAAGGGCGTTGTATCTTTAAACTAAACTAAACTCCAGGGTGCTATACATGATTAAAATACTTGCACAAAGAATAGTGAAAGGCTTGGATAGAGTGGATGTGGAGAGGATGTTTCCACTAGTGGGGACTAGAGGTCATAGCCTCAGAATTAAAGGATGTTCTTTTTGGAAGGAGATGAGGAGGAATTTCTTTTGTCAGAGGGTGGTGAATCTGTGGAATTCTTTGCCGCAGAAGGTTGTGGAGACAAAGTCAATGGATATATTTAAGGCAGAGATAGATAGATTCTTGATTAGTACGGGTGTCAGACGTTATGGGGAGAGGGCAAGAGAATGGGGTCAGGAGGGAGAGATAGATCAGACATGATTGAATGGCGGAGTAGACTTGATGGGCCGAATGGCTTAATGCTATCTCTTATGATCTAAGTATTAAAAGGATCAATCACAGTTCAGCCTGCCTATTCATATGAAAATTAGTGTCATCTTGCCAGAAACATTCATTAATTTGATCGTTTAGCATTGATGGTGAACTTCAAATTTCAGGGATGTAAGAAGAGTTGCATATTTACAATATGTACATATTTATTCTGCACTATTAACTTAGCAAAATACTCCAAAATGCTTTCCAAAGGCATTATTAAATGAAATTTGATATGCCGCCGCATTAGAGATTAGGGCAGGTGATCAAAAGCTAGCTAGATCAAAGAGGTAGATTTTAAGGACAGTCCTAAAGGAGGAAAGTTTAAGGAGGTCATTCGAGAGCTTATGGTCCATGCCAGACAAAAAGGCAAGAATTTCAGATGATTATAAAGCTGGAAGGGGGTACAGAGACAAGGAAGGAGAAGTCCGTGAACTTAAAAATACCCCATGACCACCATGTGGGTTTCCTCCGGGTGCTCTATTTCCTTCCACATCCCAAAGACATGCAGGTTCGTAGGTTGTAATGAATGCCTGTAAATTACCACTGGTGGAAGGGAGTGGATGCAAAAGTGGAATAGTGTGGAACCAGTGTGAACGGGTGATCAATGGTTGGAGTGGACTCTATGGGCCTAAGGCCCAGTTTCCATGGTGTATCAGTAAATCTAGAAATAAAACGACTGAGATGAAGAAAAATTTCTTCTCCAATAAGAACAGTGAACTTATGGAATTATTTACCGCAAAAAGCAGGGTGGCATGGTTGCGCAGCAGGAGAGTTGCAGCCTTACAGCGCTTGCAGTGCTGCACACCCGGGTTTGATCCCGATTAAAGGTGCTGTCTATACGGAGTTTGTACGTTCTCCCCGTGACCGCGTAGCTTTTCTCCGAGATCTTCCGTTTCCCCCCACGCTATAAAGACGTACCAGTTTGTAGGTTAATTGGCTGGTAAAATGTGTAAATTGCCCATAGTGTGTGTAGGATAATGTTAATGTGGGAGGATTGCTGGTCGGTGCGGACTTGGTGGGCCGAAGGGCCTGTTTTCGCGCTGTATCTCTAAACTAAACTAAACTAAAAGCACGAAGCCAGATCATGAAATATATTCAACAGTGAATTAGATACTTCTCTTCGGGCTTGAGAGATCAGAAAAGATTGGGTGAGACCTGGACAAGGTACTAAATGTGGATGGTTAGTCGTAATCACACAACAAACAGGCTGCAAACATTCATTAACACCTGCCTCAGGAGAATACTAAACATCTGGAGGTGAGACAAAGTAAGCAATGTGGACCTGTGGAAAAGAACAAGCCAGGATCCCATTGACTTACAAATTCGAAAGAGAAAATGGAGTTGGATTGGTCACGCCCTCAGAAAACCTGCCACAAACATTACTAAGCAAGCCCTAAAATGGAACCCCTCAAGGAAAAAGGAAAAGAAGTCACCCCAAGAACATCTGGAGAAGAGGTGTCCAGGCAGAAATGTCTGGGAGTGGGCTCAACTAGGGAGAACTCGAAAGAACCGCCAACAACCGAATGAGGTGGAAGACATTTGTCAATGGCCTATACTCCTTAGAGGAGCCAAGGGCTTAAGAACAAAGAAGAATAAGTCGTAATCATATTGAATGGTCGGAGCAGTCTCAAAAGGCTGAATGGCCTACTCCTATTTTCTATAATTTTATCCTTCTGCATCAAGAAATATTTCTATCTCTTTTCTTATGTTTATTCAATATCAAAAATCATAAGTATTTTATAACCAATGAATTGCTGTAACTGTGAGCCAGTGTAGGTCAGCAGGCACATGATGGATACCTGTTTTGGTCCAGTTGTGCAAAATGACTGGATTTGGATATTTTGAAGGTAGATAGGCAGGGCAAGAATAATGGCCAGAGGCAGCTGGCATCATCCACAAATATGATGGAAAGTGCTGTGAATAATGTGAACGGTCTCTTGATGGAGTAATCCCAAAATGGCTCAAGAAAGGTTCTCAAGCAGGGGTTTCTTGAACACTGATATTCTATGGTAAGTTGGTAACATGTGTAGTCACTCCTATTTCTTGACTGAACTTGTGTATTGCTTATGGTGCCTGAAATATAAATAATATTCCAAACCATTCAGGCTTTACATTTAAAAAAATGTTACTGTATTTCAGTTGTGGATGCCAAAAGTACGCAAAATTTCAGAAGTTCTGGAAAAATCAAAGAGCAGTTATTGGCCAGCTTTGAAAAACCTTTATGATGACATCAAAGCAGGTACTTACAATATAGCACTGATGATTCTCTGTCCCGTCTAATACTAGGCCAACTAAGTTCCTTTGATAGTGCAGTAGGGTCTCTTCTATGCTTTATTTTTGTATTGGAAAATCATGTTGTGTGATTAGTTTGCGCTCTTAGCCTTGCAGGCTAAAAATCTGTATACTATGCAATTCAATTTCTCGAAAAAAATGTGAGTAAAGGTTGGGGTCTTGCCACTTAAGTACATAGATTTATTTATGTTACACGGTCCTATCTGCATCATTGATGTGTTTACAGCTGTCCAATGATGTATATGCATGTTTGGATTTTCAGTTACACGTGGGTGACATACGTGGCCCACTTAGGCTGAAGCAGACTTCCATCTCGCCTGTGGAGGCTGTGTCTGTGCAAGTTAAAGTGGAGCTCTCTGAGCCTCGGTGGGCATTGGGACTTGACATAAGTAAATGCCCTTTAAGTAACTTAATTAATATCCTCCCTCAGGACCACCACCTACTGACCTTGCCCTCTCCTTTACCCATTCTCAAAAGTGAAGATGGTAGAATGAATGAAGGGAAGTCAATGTCTCATTTTGACTCGAGCATAGTTTGAAACAAAATCGCTCCATAGGCTTCACCTCCTCCAAAAGTACATATGAACATAAGAAACAGGAGCATAGATAGGCTATATAGCCCCACAGGTTTGCACTGACACTCCACAACCTCCATTCCCTCAAGCCCAAGCCCCTTGATCCACCTTCACCTCTCAACTGTCATTCTCCCAACCACCTCCCAAAACACTTGATACTCCTCAAACTATTGCCATTTCCTAAGTGACAATACCATCGCCCCAATTTAATTAATTCTCATCCAAATGGTAATTGCAATCCTTTGATTTGGCTTTTCTCCATGCCCCCTCCCACTCTTCCAAGCAACAATTGCAGATCCTTGACATAACTTTATTCCTTCATCTCACTGATTGATGATCACATATATCCCCACTTCCTGTTGTTACCATGCAGTGGATCCTTCCCTTAACCCCTCTCTTTAATCACAATCCATGAGCTTGCCTTATACTTGCAGGCCACTCTCCTCAGTGATCTCACTACAGCTTCAGACTTAACTATTTTTCTTCACGAGCTCTGCACTGGTCTTGCCTACTGTTACATTCTAGCTGTGCTCCCTTGAATTTAGCGTTTGTGCATCTGTCATACTCTCATTCTTACATGACCGTGTGATGAACCCCCAGGGCCACAATTGATAACTGTTTAGCTTTCATTTCTGTTACTATTGTCTTTGTTAAATGTAGGCCTGGAAGAGGCTAGCGACATTGTTTTGCATCTGATACCCCTGAAGTCTTTAGTCGATGATGTAATACAAACAGATTATGAAGAGGTAAGAAGAAAAATGGGAACTATCAACATTCTCTTCGGAAATGTGTTATGTGGTCACATTATTTAAGAAGGTAGGAAACAAAAGGAACTTACGCATTTGGGACATTGAGCACATCAGAGGAGCTAAGTCGCAGGCATGATTAACACAGTTCCCAGTTCAACAGAAGCTGACAAGGCTGAACATTGGTTTTGCTGCAGAAGTGTCAGATGAGAATTTAGTTGCCAACTCATTTAAATTTTCTATCTGTAGTCTGGGATCTGCGATCTCTTAGTCTTTTCCTCCGAGACAACACCTCAATTCATATTCATGATCACCCTTGAATTTTCCCATACCTTATGGAATTAATTTGAATTACAATAGGTGCAGGAGTAGGCCATTTGGCCCTTCGAGCCAGCACCACCATTCAATGTGATCATGGCTGATCATTCTCAATCAGTAACCCGTTCCTGCCTTCTCCCCATACCCCCTGACTCCGCTATCCTTAAGAGCTCTATCTAGCTCTCTCTCTTGAATGCATTCAGAGACTTGGCCTCCACTGCCTTCTGAGGCAGTGAATTCCACAGATTTACGACTCTCTGACTGAAAAAGTTTTTCCTCATCTCCGTTCTAAATGGCCTACCCCTTATTCTTAAACTGTGGCCCTTGGTTCTGGACTCCAAAAAAAACCGATGACCCTTTCAATTTCACAGAGTTTGGATATACAGGACCATATGTTTGGTGCACTGAAAGTTAACATCCAAACTCAAGAAGCATAGATGAGTATTTAAGCACCAGATGGGTTAAAGTAGGGAAAGAGATTTATGGAAGGGTCCCGACCCGAGACGTCACCCATTCCTTCTCTCCTTAGATGCTGCCTGACCCGCTGAGTTGCTCCAGCATTTTGTGTCTACCTATGATTTAATGGAGGTGATTTTTGTGCCGAAAAGAATTAGGATTTAAAAAGACTGGGGTCAATAGCATGACAAGTATTTGTGAGGCTACCAGATGAATCATCAACCCTCGAATTATAAGCGGTCCTGAGATCATTGCGTAGCGTATGTGTGAGTGTAAGATGCAGAGATTTGACTTGCTGAACCATTTTGCATCAACTGCTCAATATTGTACTTGAATTCAGAGAATTCAAACTCCAAGTAAAGTATTGAAAATGTTTGATAATGTATATGAGTACCTGCTTTGCAATTCTCAGTGTTCACACCACAATATGAATTGAACGGTAAAGTTTGAGTAAATAATTGAGAGATAATATAAGTTAATGGAGCAGTAGTGTTTTAGTGTGAATAGAACAATTATACTTTTTGCTTCTATGACTACTTATCTTTGATTACAGGTGGCTCCCTATGTTGATATTATAATGCATACTGTCTGTTTAGTGTGGGCCAATTCAAAATATTACAACACTCCTGCCAGAATCATAGTTATTTTGCAAGAGATTTTCAACCTCTTCATTGACATGGTATGAATTTGTTTTAACTGTCATGCTTATCAATCAGCATATTAGAGATGCAAATGTTCTATAATGTATTTTTATCATTAGAGTTTTTCAAGTAAAAGTTGCATACAATTTTCTTCATTATTTTTGTACGTTTAATCACCCCAATGAGAGCGATTACAAACTCTTCATTCACAGTTGTTCCTTGGATAACCGTGAGGATCCTTTCTTGAGTTTTTAAACGTCTTTATTAAAATAGGATTTTAGATATTAAGGAAATCAAGGAATATGTGGCTAGTGCAGGATAGTGTGATTGATGATCAGCCGATAAGTGGCCGACTTCTGTATCTATATCTAGTTTTAGTTTAGTTTAGAGATACAGCATGGAAACTGGCCCTTTACCCACACTGACCAGCGATCCCCGCACACCAACACTACCATAAACACACTAAGGACAATTTTACATTTATACCAAGCCAATTAACCTACAAACCTGTACATCTTTGGAGTTTGGGGGAAACCAAAGATCTTGGAGGAAACCCATACAGGTCACATAGAAACATAGAAACATAGAAAATAGTTGCAGGAGTAGGCCATTCGGCCCTTCGAGCCTGCACCTCCATTCAATATGATCATGGCTGATCATCCAACTCAGTATCCCGTACCTGCCTTCTCTCCATACCCCCTGATCCCTTTAGCCACAAGGGCCACATCTAACTCCCTCTTAAATATAGCCAATGAACTGGCCTCAACTACCTTCTGTGGCAGAGAATTCCACAGATTCACCACTCTCTGTGTGGAAAAAAAACGTTCTCATCTCGGTCCTAAAAGACTTCCCCCTTATTCTTAAACTGTGACCCCTTGTTCTGGACTACCCCAACATCGGGAACAATCTTCCTGCATCTAGCCTGTCCAACCCCTTAAGAATTTTGTAAGTTTCTATACGATCCCCCCTCAATCTTCTAAATTCCAGCGAGTACAAGCCGAGTCTATCCAGTCTTTCTTCATATGAAAGTCCTGCCATCCCAGGAATCAATCCGGTGAACCTTCTCTGTACTCCCTCTATGGCAAGAATGTCTTTCCTCAGATTAGGAGACCAAAACTGTACGCAATACTCCAGGTGTGGTCTCACCAATGCCCTGTACAACTGCAGCAGAACCTCCCTGCTCCTATACTCAAATCCCCTCGCTATGAATGCCAACATACCATTCGCTTTTTTCACTGTCTGCTGCACCTGCATGCCTACTTTCAATGACTGGTGCACCACGACACCCAGGTCTCGCTGCATTTCCCCTTCTCCTAATCGGCCACCATTCAGATAATAGTCTGCTTTCCCGTTCTTGCCACCAAAGTGGATAACCTCACATTTATCCACATTATACTGCATCTGCCATGCATTTGCCCACTCACCTAACCTATCCAAGTCACGTTGCAGCCTCCTAGCATCCTCCTCACAGCTAACACTGCCCCCCCAGCTTCGTGTCATCCGCAAACTTGGAGATGTTGCATTCAATTCCCTCGTCCAAATCATTAATATATATTGTAAATAGCTGGGGTCCCAGCACTGAGCCTTGCGGTACCCCACTAGTCACTGCCTACCATTCTGAAAAGGACCCGTTTACTCCTACTCTTTGCTTCCTGTCTGCCAGCCAGTTCTCTATCCACATCAATACTGAACCCACAATACCGTGTGCTTTAAGTTTGCATGCTAATCTCTTATGTGGGACCTTGTCGAAAGCCTTCTGGAAGTCCAGATATAACACATCCACTGGTTCTCCCTTATCCACTCTACTAGTTACATCCTCGAAAAATTCTATAAGATTCGTCAGACATGATTTACCCTTCGTAAATCCATGCTGACTTTGTCCAATGATTTCACCACTTTCCAAATGTGCTGCTATCCCATCTTTAATAACTGACTCTAGCGTTTTCCCCACTACCGATGTTAGACTAACTGGTCTGTAATTCCCCGTTTTCTCTCTCCCTCCCTTTTTGAAAAGTGGGGTTACATTAGCTACCCTCCAATCCTCAGGAACTACTCCAGAATCTAAAGAGTTTTGAAAAATTATCACTAATGCATCCACTATTTCTGGGGCTACCTCCTTAAGCACTCTGGGATGCAGCCTATCTGACCCTGGGGATTTATCGGCCTTTAATCCACTCAATTTACCTAACACCACTTCCCGACTAACCTGGATTTCACTCAGTTCCTCCATCTCATTTGACCCCCGGTCCCCTGCTATTTCCGGCAGATTATTTATGTCTTCCTTAGTGAAGACAGAACCAAAGTAGTTATTCAATTGGTCTGCCATGTCCTTGTTCCCCATGATCAATTCACCTGTTTCTGACTGCAAGGGACCTACATTTGTTTTAACTAATCTTTTTCTCTTCACATATCTATAAAAGCTTTTGCAGTCAGTTTTTATGTTCCCTGCCAGTTTTCTTTCATAATCTATTTTCCCTTTCCTAATTAAGCCCTTTGTCCTCCTCTGCTGAACTCTGAATTTCTCCCAGTCCTCTGGTAGGCTGCTTTTTCTTGCTAATTTGTACGCTTCATCTTTTGTTTTGATACTATCCCTAATCTCCCTTGTTAGCCACGGATGCACTACCTTCCCTGATTTATTCTTTTGCCAAACTGGGATGAACAATTGTTGTAGTTCATCCATGCAGTCTTTAAATGCACATCTCATGCCCTCAAAGTTACCTTTCTTTAAGTTCAGAACCGTTGTTTCTGAATTAACTAAGTCACTCTCCATCCTAATGAAGAACTCAACCATATTATGGTCACTCTTGCCCAAGGGGCCACGCACATCAAGACTGCTAACTAACCCTTCCTCATTACAAACTACGTACAGACAGTAGCCATAGTCAAGATCGAACCCGGGTCGCTGGCGCTGTAAGGCAGTAGCTCTACCGCTATACCACTATTTGTGGCTTTCTAAATCAGTTAGAGAATGTTTTGTTTTTGTTTCCTAAAATTTTGTTTTTGTAGACCTGTAACTTTTTGAATCCAGAAGAGTTGATGAAAGGGTTGCTGGGAGAAATAGAAGAGGTGCTGGCGTCAATCAACTTAGCAATATCTATTCTACAGAAGCTTTATACAGCCTATGATAATAACCGTATAGGAATGGACAAGTTCTTTAAGGTATTGTTTAGTCACACAATTTTACACTAGAATTTTTAAAGTATTGAATTGAATTCTTGTGCAGAAGTATTTGAAGCAAAATCTGCAATTGTTTGAAATCTAAAATGCTGGAAGTACTGAGTCGGTTGATGAAGAGTAAAATGTAAATGTTTCAGGTTACCCACTTTTCATAAGAAATGGTAAAAGGGAGGGAACAAATGTATTTTAAGTTGCAATGAAAGAGAGAGAGTCGGTGAAATTTCTTGTGTTAGAATGGAGAACAAGGTTGGCCAGGAAGCTATTATTTTTGGTGCTGATGGAGATAAAACAGATATATGAACTGTCAGGTTCAGAGAACAGTACTTACTCTAAATCTGAACCAGAACAGAATGCTGGATATACGCAGCAAATTAGACAGCATCAGTGGAGGGAAAGAAAACTGGAATTATTATTACGGGTGGATGACTTTGCAAACGTGGTGGACTATTTTGATATACAGATGGATGACCAAACATTAGGGTTTTTCAGGACTGATCTTACTTCATGGCTGGCTAGTTGTATTAATCTTTCATCTGGGCAACCATCCTTCCCCTCTTTAAGTTAGATTTGGTCAATTGTGATGAAAGGTTGTTAATTCAGTCATAGCGTCAAGGTGAACCGATCTAACTGTGTATGATTGCACAAGTTCTTTAAGGTGGAGAGACACAGCACAGAAACAGACCCATCAGCCCACTGAGTTTTTGCTAACATCCATGGACCCATTTATACGTTAATTGTATTTTAATCTCCACACATTCCCATCAACTCTACCCAGATTCTACCACTCACCTATACACTAGGGGCAATTCAGAGTAGCCAATTAACCTACCAATCTGCACATTTTTGGGATGTGGGAGTAAACCGGAGCACCCAGAGAAAACTTATGCAGTTACAAGGAAAAGTGCAAAATCCATATAGACAGTATCCAAGGCAAGGATCGAACCTTGGTCTGTGACACTTTGAGGCCACGTCTCCATTAAATGTGCCACGTCTTTCCCTCTGCAAATGCTGCTTAATCTGTTGAGTATTTTCAGTTCTCTCTTTTGTTTCATATTTATAAGCAGCTGCTGTGTCAAGAATCTAACGTATTTTCACACAATGGTTTCCTATCCTTCTCCACCGATTGGCACTAAAAGTAGTTGTTACGTGGACAACCTTGGTCTCCATCTTCTGACAGACGGTCCCTCAATTCTCTCTAGCCCTCCTCCCAATGCAACTTTAAAAAAATGCTTACTTCTTTGCTATTTTCCAGTTGTGATATTGGCATGGACTGGAAAAGTTGATGCTGTTAATTCTGCTGCATGACCTGATGTGTATTTCCGGCATTTTTCATTTTTGTAGAAGTACATGGCTGGTTATTTTATCAGTTAATATTTTCCATGAAACACCTTCAGTCTCGTATCTCGAAATGTATGTCCTTTTGTTTTAGGACAGTGAACCAAAGTACTGGGAATTCCCTTCACATCTTGTCTTTGTGAGGTTGGACAGATTTATGCACCACTTACAGACCATTGAGGTACTGTGCTTTCTTTTTTTTTAAAGATTCAGTCTTTCTTGGGCACTATAGCGTTTAGTACTATGAATAGTGATGCGCAGGTGAATGACAATTTTTCTTTCTTTGGCATGTTCTTAATCTTACCACTCTTCCAGAACAAGACAAATACTGAATCAATACACATGCTTTTTATCTTTTAAAATTCTAATTCAGAAATGACTGAAACTAACCGTTGAAACCAAAGAAATAAAAAAAGAAAATTGGTAATGTTAGTATTTTTTTAAATGGACAGGTATGAAATTTAATTTATTTTTCAATTTAATTGAGCAAAATCAGATTAAGTCAAACAATCCTTGTTATTAATTTATAGCAGAGTTAACACATTTGTCCAAATAAGTATCATATGTCGGGTTTGTGTAACGTGTTTATACAGTTAAACACATCTTTAATGTTTGGAATACATTAATACGTGTAACATAATTTGTTTTGATGACAGAATTGCATCAATATAGTTATCTAAATTCTATTTTGTGCCAAGCTGTTCCTTTCTATCCATGATCAGTTTATGTTGAAATGGCAGATCATTTCAGTGATGCTGTATAGTTTGTGTTTCAAATAGATGGTGTTTATTTTAATACAATATTCCACTTAATACCATACAATCTAGGACCAATGGTTTCATAAAATTATGACATTTAATGTAAAGGAAATATTTTTTGTGTATCTTTGCTGATTGGTGTGTTTTTTTTAATCACTGATGCATTTAAGAGTGGAATTTATTATATTTGCTTCATATATCCTGATTTAACTTGCTGGAAGAAGTGAGAGTGAATACCATTGTAAAATAAATATATCCCAGAAAGCTCTAATGGCACTGCAATGGAGTAATTGTGACAGGACTACTTCACATTGTGCTTTGCATATTTTGCCCAAAGACAGAAAGCCCAACATTAACCCCAACCATAACCCGAACATAAATTATATTGTGCATTCTGCATTTGGGCAAAACACACAAGGCACAATGTGAGGTGATCCTGATATATTTATTTTACAATAGCATTCACTGGATAGCCCTCACTACTTCCGGCAAGTTACTTCAGGATATTAAGCATATATAATAAATTCTGCAGTTAAGTATATTTGTGATAAACAACTCTCACCAATTAGCAAAGATACATGCAAGAGTGGCTGCGACAAAATTTTCAATTATATTTAGTCAGCTCCTTGGGGTTGAATTGAATTTGCTTAGAAACATAGAAACATCGAAATTAGGTGCAGGAGTAGGCCATTCGGCCCTTCGAGCCTGCACCGCCATTCAATATGATCATGGCTGATCATCCAACTCAGTATCCCGTACCTGCCTCCTCTCCATACCCCCTGATCCCTTTAGCCACAAGGGCCACATCTAACTCCCTCTTAAATATAGCCAATGAACTGGCCTCAACTACCTTCTGTGGCAGAGAATTCCGCAGATTCACCACTCTCTGTGTGAAAAAAAACTTTCTCATCTCGGTCCTAAAAGACTTCCCCCTTATCCTTAAACTGTGACCCCTTGTTCTGGACTTCCCCAACATCGGGAACAATCTTCCTGTATCTAGCCTGTCCAACCCCTTAAGAAATTTGTAAGTTTCTATAAGATCCCCCCTCAATCTTCTAAATTCCAGCGAGTACAAGCCGAGTCTATCCAGTCTTTCTTCATATGAAAGTCCTGCCATCCCAGGAATCAATCTGGTGAACCTTCTCTGTACTCCCTCTATGGCAAGAATGTCTTTCCTCAGATTAGGAGACCAAAACTGTACGCAATACTCCAGGTGTGGTCTCACCAATGCCCTGTACAACTGCAGCAGAACCTCCCTGCTTAAACATGTGTTGTGTAGTTTCTGAATTGGCTGAAGAATGCCATGTGGGATCTGCAGATATTTCCACAGGTTGGGCATATGATCTTTGGTACGGTGATCGAGTAGTTGGGTTATGTTATATACGACTTCTACTGCTTGCTCATGGCCTCAGTGGGTTCCCACTGTAAAGACTCAAGGGACTCATTACCAAAGGTCATCATGTGAACGTAGAAAATATTAAGATATACTGATACTGAGTTTGATGTCTTTATACAGGGGATATTTTCTACCACTGTTGAATTCTTAAAGCTTGAAAAGATTGAAGTAGGAGGGGTTAGAGGCAATGCCCTTGGTCAAACGGTACAACAAATCTATATGGAATTTCAAGAAGTCATTAAAATTTTTGCTGAAAGCAAGTACAATCCTTTGGATCCAGCCGAACAGGTAGGAAAAATCCTAGCAAGGAGATGTAATGCTTCCATGAAATATTTTAAACTATTTGAGATTTTAGTAGTTTACTGATAAAGTGTTTTGTAAGTGTCAAAATTGAAATGAGCTCAATATTGCTAATGATATGAAAAATAATTTGTCCATACACTTAAAAACAGTTTTAGGTACAGGGGTTTAATTTAATTGAGTTGTCCTACATGATGATGGAATTAGAAATATAATTTAAAAAATAATTATCTCCCAACCTCTTCCATCCACCACATTCTCTGGTAAATCGGCAATTCTCCAATTCTTGCCTTTGTACATCTTCCTCTTTCTTTGATCTGCCATAACTGCAGATTTTTAGACTTGCAAGTTCTTCGGTACTACCTACATATTATGTTACCCTCTATTTTTGATACTCTATTAAAACGTATTTAAATAAATATTTGGTATCTATTCTAATATTCACCTGATGTTCATTTTTGTCCGTACTCCTTGGAATTTCCCATGACATGTGAAACACAGCATGAATATGTGTAGTTATCTCTCGTGTTAGTTTTATGAACTGAACTATTAAGATACAATTCTTGAGCTAGAAATATCACATTAACTTTTGTTGGAACAGATGGTTTTTGAGTTACATTTAAAATTTGACTGGTTCTAACTTAGTTTTGCCATTACTGCATTTCCAATTGCAGTTGTCAGCACTTAGGCATTGCAATAATCAAAAGTTGTGGATGTCATGCTTATGCTTATCTACACATACTGTAGGTTTGGTGAACAGTAGATGGCACTGCATCCATCAATATGCTGCATCACTCTCATGGGTGGAAGAGTGGACCCTAGTCTTCCTTGAATTACAGGAATCGCCAATTGTATACAGGGCCAGCAAAGACCTGGTCCAGGATTGGAGACCTAATGATTTCAATGGGGATTGTAG
Organism: Rhinoraja longicauda; assembly: GCF_053455715.1. Taxonomy (NCBI): domain Eukaryota; kingdom Metazoa; phylum Chordata; class Chondrichthyes; order Rajiformes; family Arhynchobatidae; genus Rhinoraja; species Rhinoraja longicauda. Next base: position 75,232,662 of record NC_135958.1, read on the forward strand.
ACCTGTGGATGAATATTTTTCCTTTTTTATTACTTTGGTTCAATAAATATATTGAATAAAAAAATTAATTGTTTTAATTTTATGTTAATTCCTTAAATTTTATTACTATTTAATTACCTCTGAATGGCAAATGCACTTAAAAATTGTTAAAAATCCCTCACAGTTTTCACGCCTGGCAAAGCTTTGTCCTGATTTTAGAAACTAGGAACTGTTGATGCTGGTTTGCCAAAGAAGACACAGACTGCTGGAGTGCTGGAGTAGCTGAACGGGTCAGGCAGCATCCCTGGAGAACATGGGCAGGCGTTGATTCAGATCAGGACCCTTCTTCAGACAGTAGAAGCGAAATGTCACCTGCCCATGTTCCCCTGGGATGCTGCCTGACCTGCTGAGCTATTCCAGCACTCTGTGTTTGACCTATCTTTGCTGGCAAATGGAAGTTGCAGACATACTATGGGGAGGACCTCTAATCCTTTCCACCAAGGGCCAATCCCATCCTTTCCACCAAGGGCCAATCCCATGGTGTCAGGCCTCTCGCTCAATGTCAGCAAGACAAGGGAGCTAGTTATCACTTTTCAGGAAGCATGATGGAGTACATTCTCCAATCAGCATCAATGGTGCCGAAGTGGAAATGGTTGAGAATGTCATGTTGCTTGGTTTTAATATTACCAATGATTTGTCATTGATCTGTTATAGTGAAGCGTCAGCCAAGCATGCATATGAAAACCTTTACTTCCCGAGGAGACTGAGGAGGTTTGACATGTCTCCAATGACTCTTAGAAACTTCTGGCAGTGCACCATAAAAACCCTTCTGTTGGTTTGCATCACATCTTGGTTTGGGAACAGATCTGTCCAAGACAGCAAGAAATTGCAGATATTTGTGGAGGTAGCCCAGTTTATCAGACTCCCCATCATTGACTCCACGTACACTTCATGATGCCTCTGCAAAGCAGACAACATAATCAAGCACTTATCCCACCTTTGTCATTCCTTCTTCCTGCTCCTGCCAGATACAGAAACCTGAAATGGCGTACCGCCAGACTCAGGAGCAGCTTCTTCCTCTCTGCAATCAGGCTTCAGAACAGTCCTTCCACAAGTCAGGGTACTGTCTGATTCACTTCAACCCCATTGTGGACATTGGACTTTGATAAGAAACCAGTGTGCATATTCTGCACTCTACATCTTCCCCTTTGTATAACCTATTGTACTTGAGTTTGACTTGATTGACTTGTTTGTTCTGATGGTATAGCATGCAAAGTGAAGCTTTTCACTATTCCTCGGTATGTAGGACAATAATAATAGACCTAAATCTAAACACTGCTAGACTCCAGGATATTGAGGACTAGCAAAATTGACCCTACCCCAGGGAAACAGGGATAAATAGCAATTTATAGGAAGCAGGTGTAATCCAGCATGTTCCAGCCCATTCATTCAAAAAATAACCAGTCATATATACATTAATATTTAAAAATAGTTTATTTCTGGATATTTGTCCAAGGATAATAGCTTATTATTTTATTTCAATGCATTTACAAACAGCAATTTAAAGAAGATTATGCAGTGTTTCAAAAAGCAATTGACGATTTTGACAGAAGATTGAGTATGATAATAACCCAGGGATTTAATGACTGCTCCAACATTGCATCTGCTGTAAAGGTAAACACAATTATGAAGTCAGTATTTGAGTTTCAGGAGAAAATAAAACTCTGCTTTTCTGTAAAATCACAAAATCGTTATAATGCCTAAGGATGCTATACAGCTTGCCAAGTCCATACACAGTCAGTCCAGAAGCAACCAGTTTGTCCCATTTCCTCATGTTCTACAAATGCTCTACAAATTCTTTTGTTTTTAGTACCTGTCTAGTATCCCTTTATATGCTACGATGGAATATTTTCCCACTAATATCCTGGCAGTTCCTTTCAAACTTTTATCATTCACTCTTAAAAAAAAAAAGGCTTTCCACGTATCACTTTCAATTCTTTTGCAAATCACCATTTTATTCCCCCTATTTCTTAACCCAGCCACCTTCACCTAACGGGGACAAGGCAACAATTTCACTCTATTCTGTTGATACTTTATTTAAGTTAACACTTAAATCTGTTCCAGGAGGCACTTGCAATGAAATCTGTCCCACGTTCTGCATTTGCAGTTGATCCACATAACTAAAATTGGGTCATCCCAAGCACTAAATCTTTTCTACCCCCTGTTCATATTTGTATTTCTTTTCTTATGTGTGTTATAAAGAAATGGATACAGTACTCCAGTTGTGGTGTAACTGGTTGTTAATCAGACTTCCTTTATTCTTGCTGATGATCTTTGAGGTAAACTCTGGCCCAGCACACTTCAATTCATTTTGTGATTTGCAACTCAGACTCTTAAGTTAGGACCCCTTTGCATAGTAAAGCAACAAGAAAAAGGTGGCCAGGATTATACAATAAACCTCAATTTACATCAACCCACATTTTACAACAGATTAAAGAGATGCCCTCTCACCCTCCAAGTTTCTTCAGATTTTACAAAGGACTTTAAAATAAACGGGAGGTTTAGTTTTTATAATTTTATTTCAGAACTCTAACCTTCTAGGAATGGCTATGGTTTGTCTGTAGGGAGAGCTAAGTATCACCTCCATTTGCAAGGAGCCTTGATTCAGCTCTCTGAACACCAGGAATGCAGTGCTTTAACAGCATGATAGCACCGTACCATCCAAAAATAATGCTGGTAATGCAGCATAGGCCAGGCTACTTGTTGCCTAATACAAAGGCAGTATGGAAAACAATTATCTTTCATATTTTTAAGACTATTTTTAAAAACCATAATGCGAGATTAAGATTTTTTTTAAAGTGTGTTAATTACACATGATGTTATATTAACAACCCGAGTGGTGACTTATTCTTCTCTTGTTTCAGATGTTAAACATGTTTGGATTTTTCATCAAGCGTCCACTGATTAAAGAAGAAATGGTGGAGAAATTCGCAATTCTGGTTGACATGGGCCTCAGAGATTTAGACGATATCAAGTTAATATTTGATGCACACTTGCGTGAAACTGAAGAAAGGGGTGGTTTTCCTAACATTAACAAAAATATGCCACTCGTAGCTGGTGAGCTGAAATGGGCAATGGAAGTTAATGAGAGAATGGAAGTGACAATGAAGAATTTTAGATCCTTTGAACCTTCGTAAGTCTATAAATTACAATGCTAAGTGATGATAAAAGTGAATATTTCACTTGAACTGTATAGAGAAATAAGGTAACAGGGGCTGTATAATATTTTTCCTTCTTCTGAATAGTGTCAAATGAATGAATTTTCTAAAAAAAAAAGAGGTTGACCACCTTTAGTATAATATGTGTTTAAAAAAAAATGCACTCTGTTTACGCTGAAAAATTACTACATTTCACCTTGAGATAACTTATCTTGTTATGCTTTCTTTATTGTGGTTCACTCACTGAGTCCAGACTGAATTTGAAGACAGTATTTTCTGAATAATAAAGGATTACATGTGCTTGTGGTTACATGGGTTACAAGAGATACATGGGTTGTGAAGGCCTTAACAAGCCCCATTATATAACAGCTCCATTATATCCTGAATTCCCATGTTCAGAAAATTCCTGAACATTTTATGAAATCATATTGATTGTGTAAAATGAAAGGAACATAATACAAGATCTGCAACTTACTCATTCATACCACTTTGTTAAAGTTCTACAGTCCTCAAGATACAGGTGACGTCTTTTAATGGGATGGCTTAAGGGTTATGTTTTAAAAAAAAGTCCACATCATGATTTTCCATAACGAGAAACTGTTGTCTGATCATGCGAGGAGAGATGCATATTGAAAAAATCAATTGTGTTTATTTATTTACTTTTTCTAATAAATTCCATGAGAGTGAATATTATCCTGTATTTCAAATTTTTGGTTAGTGATTTGTGAATCCCGTTAGGGTGCAGTTCCGTAACATGGGTGTCAACCATATATGGCATTCAAAAAGCAAATCTGTAAGTTGTTCAGACGAAACACACAGAGGCAGATATATACCTGCCAATACCGATTGATACTTTAATCAGTGACACATCTATATTTACCAATAAAGTACTCTAGTTGCAGAATCATATAGCTCTGAAATGGGTCTTTTTGGCCAACCTTGTCCATGTCGATTGTGATGCTTATTTATGTAATCCTGTTTGCTTGATCCCTCTGCTCATTTCCTATCTAAGTACCTGTCCAAATGTATTTTAAATGGTATAATAATATCTGTCTCCACTACCTCCTCGGGCAGGTTGTTGCAAATATCAGGAATAAAGTATGGCAGTTAATTGAGAAGAATGGTAAAGCTGGATTGTAGTTTAGAGAAATGGTTAAGAAGGAATTTTATAGAGGTATTCAAAGCTTCAATTTTGAGCAATGAAAAGGTATTTCCAGTGGCAGAAGGTTTGTTAACCAGAGCGGTTAGATTGAGGATGATGGCACAAAGATCCAGAGGAGACATGTAGAAATACATTTTAATATAGCAAGTAGTTGTGATTTGAAATGTGTTGCCTGAAAGGGTAGTAGATTTAGATTTGGTAGTAACTTTCAGAACAACATTGGATTTACTCAAAGGTAAAATCAAATATCATGTTCCAGGAAATATAGAGGGGAATGGGAATAATTAAATAATTAAATAGATTCACCATAGAGCTGTCACAGGCCAAATCGAGCCTCTTTCTATGCTGTGTTATTCAACATTTTGTGTTCTTTTAAAGTATCTCTCTTGCCCCATTGTGTGTTTTTGCCATATCCTATAATAGAAAATATTTGCAGCATTTATCAATGCTAAACTTCTTTAATGTCGTAACCTCAGACATTTGAGTTCATACTTGGCATTAAATTTCATTTCCTTTGAAACAGTTATAGGTCAGATGATGAGGCGAAACTGCTTTTAAATAAATATGCAGAGATGAAATCCTTACTTGATAATTTTAGTGGGAAAGTTTACGATTTGTGGATTATAAAAGTAGACGAAGATTGCCAATTTAACTTGAATCAACCCCTTATTCTTCGTAGTGCAACGGGCCTTATTAGCGTGAGCTTTAGCAGAAAGGTGAGAAATCAGCCTTGAGTAACAATTTTCTACAATTGTGTAAAAGGATTAAAACTAATGTAAAGGTATTTTGTGGTAAAGTGACGAATATGGATCTCAAGAAATAACTTTTTTTGAGTCAATGAATTGTTTCATAATGCTAAAGTTGCCCTTTTAAAAAACACATCAACCACTTTGACAGGTTTGGTAATATCTTTCATATTTTTATTATAAAAATGAAATGTTGTGTATGGTGGACATTGAAATAAAACGTTGGAAGTGCTGATCATGCCATGACCAGTTTAAATACTATTTCCAGTATCTCATGTATTTGAACATGTTGTCATTGATTTCTGCAAGTGTCCTTTGACTGTCTGAAATAAGTTTTTAAATTGCACTAGGCCAATTTACACATTGGAATTTTGCATTTTATATAAACTGTTGCATGTTTTTTTGTCTATCTGAACCGGAGGTAAACGTCACAATTTTTTGACAATAACACTAAATGCTTTGCATTCAATACGATATCGAGGACATGGATAATCAGCAATCATAAAGCTAAATGGAATATTGTGACCTTTATCTGAATTAGGTTGGAAGACAAAGGGGAGAATTTCCAATGAACAACTATCCAGTTAGATTTTGAAGAATTGAATATACACACTTGTCACCAAGTTGTAAAACTGAACCAAACCTTGCTATCACATTTGCCCCCGAGGAGAGCTATGGATTTTGTATCTGTGCCATCATTAAAATCAATGAATCATCAGACTACCATCTCCTCAGACCATATCCGCCCTACACCTTCCAACGTTGCTGACTATTTCATGCTATAATCCCTCATCAAAGCCTTCTCTATCTCTATCCCTAACTTTAACTATAACAATGCCCTTCTGACTGCTGTCAGTTGTTCATCCTTCTGTCAATTTGATGTCTTAGAACTCAGCAACTTATGTCCTAACTTACATTAAACCTCATTCACCCAGCACCCCTATGCTTGCTGGCCTGCACATTTACTCAGAAATCAACAAGTCAGTTTAAATTCAAATTTCTGTTTTCCCTCCATTCTTCCTGTTTAGGGTAGAAGCCTAAATAATGCCACGAGACTGTAATCTACAAGAAAAGTAATAATGTTTTAATAAAAGGATAATTAATTATTGATTAGAAACATAGAAACATAGAAAATAGGTGCAGGAGTAGGCCATTTGGCCCTTCGAGCCTGCACCGCCATTCAATATGATCATGGCTGATCATCCAACTCAGTATCCCGTACCTGCCTACTCTCTATACCCCCTGATCCCTGTAGCCACAAGGGCCACATCTAACTCCCTCTTAAATATAGCCAATGAACTGGCCTCAACTACCTTCTGTGGCAGAGAATTCCACAGATTCACCACTCTCTGTGTGAAAAAAAACGTTCTCATCTCGGTCTTAAAAGACTTCCCCCTTATCCTTAAACTGTGACCCCTTGTTCTGGATTTCCCCAACATCGGAAACAATCTTCCTGCATCTAGCCTGTCCAACCCCTTAAGAATTTTGTAAGTGAATTTTGTAAGTTCATATTTTTATTGATAAAATGTCACAGTAATGCCTTTTGGATTTTTAAAAACATAATTTTGTTTATTTTGTATAGTTGGTTGCAGTTCTGCGAGAAGTCTATTATCTGAACATACAGGAGAGGGAAGACATACCAGAAAGTGGAACTGATGTCTTCTCAATGATTAAAACTTTCAGAAATTTTGTTGACAATTTGGACCTTATAGTTGGGTGGTACAACAAGGTGCATTTCAGATATTACTTTTATGTAAATGTTTTTCAAAAAATTCAAAGTAATTCAGATCTCTAATTTGACTAGTTCTCTCATATGACTGAAATCTTGCCCAACTTAATGTTATTTATTTGATAATTTTAAGTAATATTTGGGGATTTACATTGAAATGCTAATATTCAGATCATGTAAATGAAATATTCTTGCACTGTTGAAAAGAATTGGCAATTGGTTTATATTGCTTCAAGGTTATTTTGTAAAGTCAATGATGTGTATATTTGAAGATAGTCCAAAAATTATAATTGATTGCAGTTTAAATAGTGAGTTATCCATTTTGAATTTAGCACAGTTTATGAAAACAACCAAAGTGGGATTGTATTTATAGTCTTGATAACTGAGAAAATCTTGCATTAACAATTCTGTATTTATAATATCCTCGTCTTTCAGATAAAACTTACAATCCTTGATGTTGAACGTCCATTGATAACAAATGAATTGTCTGATATAGATTTTAAATTGGTTAAAGCTGAAATGCAATTGCATTGGAATGATCCAGGTATGTTTTCTACTAACATTGTAAGATGTATGTCTTTACATCTCATTATTATTGCAACCAGAAGCAATATTAAATACTGTTCCAAATGAAAATTATATTAGTTAATACTAATTTTAATACCAAACTAGTCACATAGCTGATGTATTGTTTAAATAAGACACAAAGTGCTGGATTAATTCATCGAGTCAGGCACCATTTCTGGAAAATAAGAAAATAACTGCAGATGCTGGTACAAATCGATTTATTCACAAAATGCTGGAGTGACTCAGCAGGTCAGGCAGCATCTCGGGAGAGAAGGAATGGGTGACGTTTCGGGTCGAGACCCTTCTTCAGACCCTTCTTCTGAAGAAGGGTCTCGACCCGAAACGTCACCCATTCCTTCTCTCCCGAGATGCTGCCTGACCATTTCTGGAGAACATTGATAAGTGACTTTTTGTGTTGGGACTCTCTTCACCCAACTTTCTTCCACCCACCCCCACGACAGTAATTCTAAAAAAGGTCCCCGATTCGAAACGTCACCTATTCATGTTCTCCAGAAATGCTTCCTGACCTGCTGAATTACCCCAACACTTGGTCTTTTTTTGTAAACCAGTATCTGCAGTTCCTTGAGTCTCTATGTATTCTGTATTTCAATTGAATATTGTTATATGGATCTCTGATATGTAACAAATTTAAAGTGCATTCAGCATCACAACAAGTAATGTGTATTTGAGAGACATTCAGCAGTGAAAGCTGTTGAAATTTGATGTATCTGAACCCATCTTTTGAATCTTTTTCTCTGTCCACCTAATAATCTGCCGCGATAGAGTTTGAAATTAAGTGCCTGATATAAGGCAATATTGATGGTATGGCCTGCATATTATAGCAGACTGAGAGGAAGCAGGATCTTAAAACCTTTGACACCATAAATCACTCCATTCTCCTCACCCGACTTGAAACCTCATTTAACATCACCGGCACAGCCCTATCCTGGATCAAATCTTACCTCTCCGACAGGCACCAGTTCATCTCCATTAACAGCTGTAAATTCCCCACCGCTCCCCTCCCCCAAGGTGTCCCCCAAGGCTCAGTCCTTGGCCCCCTCCTCTTCATCCTCTACCTGTTCCCCCTTGGTCAATTAATCTGCTGTCATGGTCTCAACTTCCACTGCTTCGCCGATGATATCCAGCTCCTCATCTCCACCAAGTCAATCTCCACCACCACACACTCTACACTGACAAACTGCATCACTGAAATAAAATCTTGGCTTCAATCAAATTTCCTCAAACTCAACTGCAACAAATCCGAAATCATCATAATTGGTCCAAAAACGCTCACCAAATCCACCCAAAACTTCATCCTCAATATTGATGGTCTCCCAGTATCCACCTCCCCTCACATCCGGAATCTTGGAATCATCTTTGATCAAACCCTCTCCTTCGACAAACACATCAAACACATCACCAAGACAGCCTTCTTCCACCTCAAAAACATCGCCCGTCTCCGTCCATCCCTCTCCTCCACAGCTGCAGAAACCCTCATCCACGCCTTCATCACCTCCCGTCTGGACTACTGCAACAGCCTCCTCTATGGCTCACCCTCAAAAATCATCAGTAAACTTCAATACAATCAAAACTCCGCTGCCCGTCTACTCACCCACTCCCCGATCCGTGACCATATCACCCCCGTCCTTTACAAGCTCCACTGGCTCCCCATCCCCCAGAGAATCCAGTACAAAATCCTCCTCATGACCTACAAAGCCCTCCATAACCTGGCCCCATCCTACCTGACTGACCTCCTCCACAGACACACTCCCACCTGCACCCTCCGCTCTGCTGCTGCCAACCTCCTGTCCCCCCCCATCCGGACCAAACTCAGATCCTGGGGGGACAGGGCTTTCTCCATCGCTGCTCCCACCTTCTGGAACTCACTACCCCAAACTGTCAGAGATTCCTCCTCACTCACCACATTCAAAACATCACTGAAGTCTCACCTGTTCAGCACTGCCTTCAACCACTGACCGTCACAATAGACAATAAACAATAGACAATAGGTGCAGGAGTAGGCCATTCAGCCCTTCGAGCCAGCACCGCCATTCAATACTCTCAATCAGTACCCCGTTCCTGCCTTCTCCCCATACCCCCTCACTCCACTATCCTTAAGAGCTCTATCCAGCTCTCTCTTGAAAGCATCCAACGAACTGGCCTCCACTGCCTTCTGAGGCAGAGAATTCCACACCTTCACCACCCTCTGACTGAAAAAGTTCTTCCTCATCTCCGTTCTAAATGGCCTACCCCTTATTCTTAAACTGTGGCCCCTTGTTCTGGACTCCCCCAACATTGGGAACATGTTATCTGCCTCTAATGTGTCCAATCCCCTAATTATCTTATATGTTTCAATAAGATCCCCCCTCATCCTTCTAAATTCCAGTGTATACAAGCCCAATCGCTCCAGCCTTTCAACATACGACAGTCCCGCCATTCCGGGAATTAACCTAGTGAACCTACGCTGCACGCCCTCCATAGCAAGAATATCCTTCCTCAAATTTGGAGACCAAAACTGCACACAGTACTCCAGGTGCGGTCTCACCAGGGCCCGGTACAACTGTAGAAGGACCTCTTTGCTCCTATACTCAACTCCTCTTGTTACGAAGGCCAACATTCCATTGGCTTTCTTCACTGCCTGCTGTACCTGCATGCTTCCTTTCATTGACTGATGCACTAGGACACCCAGATCTCGTTGAACTCCCCCTCCTCCTAACTTGACACCATTCAGATAATAATCTGCCTTTCTATTCTTACTTCCAAAGTGAATAACCTCACACTTATCTACATTAAACTGCATCTGCCATGTATCCGCCCACTCACACAACCTGTCCAAGTCACCCTGCAGCCTTATTGCATATTCCTCACAATTCACACTACCCCCCAACTTAGTATCATCTGCAAATTTGCTAATGGTACTTTTAATCCCTTCGTCTAAGTCATTAATGTATATCGTAAATAGCTGGGGTCCCAGCACCGAACCTTGCGGTACCCCACTGGTCACTGCCTGCCATTCCGAAAGGGACCCATTTATCCCCACTCTTTGCTTTACTTATTTATCTATTTATTTTCTTCTCTATGTTCTAGTAATCCCTGTAAAGCGTCTTTGAGTGTTTGAAAAGTGCTATATAAATGTAATGCATTATTATTATTATTATTATAAAAATGGTAATGCTGGGGAAGTTAGCATGGGAAGGATGCTGACCTTGGTTCGCTTAACCTTCCAAATTTGTTTGCAGAGACAGAGTTGAAGGTATTTTACCAGTGCTTTGAAATAGGAAAAGGTGGGGATGACTGCTGTTCTAACAATCTTTATTATTGGATGCAGTGTGGTACAGGAAATGGGACCCATCCTCTTGTATGGCAAATTCCTGTAGTGAAAGAATTGACAATGACTTGGAGTTCAGCCCCTGAAACTGGGCAGCCGCAAACATTGTCCAGGTTCTGCAGGTAGACTTCTCAGATTTTGGTTGGTGCTGATTATTGAGTGTTGTCACTGTAGGTTAAACAATATCCCATTAGTTCTGAAAATTAATTCTAATTCCACTGGAAGTTTCCTGGTGAATATCAACATTGGGTGAGAAAGATTGAGGTAGTTTTGTGTCAAGGATGTGTCTTCTTTGATCGTAGTCTTCACTGAGATTGGTTCTGTTGTAGATGCATTTGTTGGTATTAGGTGTAAATCTTGTCATTGAGCAACTGTAAGATGGAGATGAATTTCTTTGGACTGTTAAATTTGAGGAGTATGTTCACCAGTCGCTCTCAATTGATGGAGTCCAAGGCATTAGTGAGGAAAAATAAAACAACTTGTCCTGGTGTCTCCCAAATAACATTACAGTTTCTTCCTCCATTATCTCATCTGGCAACTATTCTTAGTGCAATTGAAAGCATTCCCTTTATCCATGTATTTCATGTAAAGCTCAATAATGTCATCCCTTAGCTCCTACAAAAAAAGAAGTCTCGGTCTATCCAACCTCTCCCTACAACCCAAGTTCATAAGTCTAGTTAACATCCTGGTGAATCTCTTTTGCACCTTTTCCAACTTAATGATATTCTTCCTATAGTTGGTGACCAGAACTGTGCAGAGTACCCCATGTGTGGTCTTGCCAACGACTTTTACAACTGCATCATAATGTCCCAATGTTTGTACTCAATACCCTTCCCAATGAGGGCACGCATGCAAATCCTATGCCATTTCCCTGTCCACCTGAATCACCACTTTAAATGCTTTGGCAAATTATATTTTGACTCACAATTGCAATTCTTAAAGTTGGGATCCAATTTGTGTTGGGTGTTCTGCCATGCCAAAAAATCTTATAATCAATATTTCTAACCATGTAATGAAAATTATTTCTTCGTGCACCTGTTTCTTGTTAGGTGTTTGGGAATATATTCAAGAGATGAGAAATATATTATATGATCTTGAGCGCAGAATGCAGAAATGCAAAGACAATGTAGAAATGATGCGCCTCATGATGTTGGTGAGTATCTGCAAAGAGTATGATTTTTGAAAATAAGATCTTGAATTTGTGTTTATGTTTGGTCCAGTTTGAGAGAGTGTTTTTCTATATGTTTTTAATACTTGGCAAAATCAAGTCAGCAAATCAAAATTGAAAATTATTGGCATAATTTGTGTAAGTTTTAGGAGAGGACCTCTGAATAAGTCACATGAGGCCTAGTTGTCATTCTTAACCCGCTCTGCTTCAAGAGAGAATATTTTCCAGTAAATTAAAATGTGTTATGGAGTTTTCACCAAAAGATATTAAATATTTTAAATGTATACTTTATGACTATGAAATATACATCCAATATTAAAAATAAAATAAAAGAGAAATATAAAAAACGGGGTTAAAATGTAGATGTGGATGTTTAAGATTTCAAATACTCATTGTGGTAAATTGAGCTACATTTTTAATGATTCTGGCCATCGATGCTCTTCTTTGTGGATATTGATGATGAGAGACAGAATACTCTATATCTGCACTGGTTTCAAGAATATTCAATAATGTGTTAAAATATGTATTTGCTTTATCCACGGCCGGTCATGTCTTATGAACGTTTGAGATTTTTGAGGGAGTGATAAAGGTGATCAACGAGGATAGGGCAGTGGAGTTGTCAACATGAATTTTAGTAAAGCATTTTGATAAAGTCCCTGATGGTAGGTTGATCCAGAAGATACATTAATCCACAGTAACCTGGTAGTTTGGATTCATAGCTGGTTTACTCATAGAATACTGAAGGTGTGGTGGAAGGGTGTTATTCAGGCTAGAGGTCTGTGATCAGTGGTGTTCTGTAGAGATCTGTGCTGGAACCTAAATGTGGATAGGTTGATTAGTAGGTTTACTGACACCACCAAAATGGCCATCAAAGGGTGCCACATGATATAGATCAATTGCAGATACAGGTGGAAAATGACAAATGGATTTTAATCAGAGCAAATTAAGGGGAAAGTATATAGCAAATGGCAAGACACTTAACAGCATTGATGTACAAAAGGATCATGCCGTTCAAGTCCATAGCTCCCTGAAAGTGGTTAATAGGGTGGTAAAGAAGGTTTTACCACTCTACCAATGTTGCCACTTTCATAGAGCAATTAACTACCATTAACTGTACACTTTTCCCTTATATTCGACCTCCCAAAGTGCAACATTTTACATTTGCTTATCTTCATTGGTCGGGGTATTGAGTATTAGAGTCAGTAAAACACGTTGCCTTATATATATTTAGGTCACATCATTGCGTGCGGTTCTGGTCAGCCTATTACAGGAAGGGAGAGGATGCAGAAGATGTTTACTAGAATTCTGCCTGGATTAGAAGTGGGTATTAGCTATAAGGAAATGTGAGATAAACTTGGATTGTTTTATCTGGAAGATGAGAGGTAGAAGGAAGACCTGACAGAAGTATATACAATTATGAGACATGTAGACAGTCAGAACCTTGTCCCAAGGATGAAAATGCCAAAGAATAGAGGCCATAGCTTTAAGGTTAGATGGGGAAAGGAGATGTGCAGGGCGCAGTAGAAACTAAAGATACTAGAGGAACAAGATTGCCTACTCCATTGAAATCACCTATGCTGAAGTGTAGTACGCAAAGGAGCGTAACGCCCGCCATTTTAGTAGGCAAAACCCGCCGTTCGCTATGTCTCTTGCAGTGTAATCAGTGTTGTGGGGAACAGTATGTGTGACAATACCATTAAAATGCAGAATATATCTCATCTATCAATTCACAGATTTTTGTTATTTTTCTTTTAAAATGTTTCTGCAAGTTTCTGCCTACTAAAATGGCGCCGTGACATACTACAGTTTTTAGGGTCGAGTGGTCTATCTTGCTCCTCTAGCATCTTTGGTAGAAAATGTATTTTGGTAAAATAAATGTATTATTATTATTAAACAGAAACAGGGCATTTGGAACCTCATACTCACTCCATTCAGTAAGTTTTGGACTGCTCTTTTATTTCGGAGCCACTTTATTGGACCAACCTTGTATCTCTGGTTTCCCTTTAAGACCTCACTTTTTAGAGTTGACAAATTCATACATTTCCCAATTTTCTGCATTGTGTATTTGGCATTAAAGTTTGATTGTTTTAATTAATTGACCAATTCAGTTCAGTTAGTTTATTGGCATATATACTGAGATATAGTGAAAATCTTTTGTTGCTTGCTAATCAGTCAGCAGAAAGACAATTCAATTAGTGCTAACCATATAAATGTTTGGAATTCTTGGAATGGCAGCTACATCATATTGGTTCAATTCGAATAATTATTTTTATGACATATAGGAATGGTCAGCAAACCCCTTGTTTGAAAGAGGAGGCAATAAAAAAGATTCATACTTGGATCTTGATGCCCGACCACAAATGTTAAACAAAAGATATGGTATTGTTCGTGAAGATGGAGAAAAGCTTCATGGATTATTAGAGGTAAAATAAAAAGTGTTCATTGTTTAAATGTTCTCATTGTAAATTGCTACCAATTATCATATCATATCATATATATACAGCCGGAAACAGGCCTTTTCGGCCCTCCAAGTCCGTGCCGCCCAGCGATCCCCGTACATTAACACTATCCTACACCCACGAGGGACAATTTTTACATTTACCCAGCCAATTAACCTACATACCTGTACGTCTTTGTACACTAACAATTACTGTGTTAGTTCCAGAAAACTCAGGACTTCAACTGGCCCAGATGTATTAGAATTGTCAAATCTAGAAGTAAAACCACACGGATAAGGAATTAGCTGAAGCAAGAACAGAATTGTGCAGGGTTGCAGAGATAGAAATAGGCATGCTGCTAATGGTATGATATCTGTGCAGTTATTTGCTATTACCTTTGGTCAGCAATATCTGCTCGCCTTCTCAATGTGGTGGTTCAGAGTAATATTGTCTGAAAGCACCAGGAACATTAACACAATTATGCCAATACTACCTATCTCTACATCACCAGTGTCTACAACATTACCTTCACCCTAAATTGTCAGACTATTTGTCTGATATTCAGTACTAGAGGAGCAGCAATATCCTCCAATTAAATAATAGGAAGAGTGAAGGTATTTAATTTCTCTTGCAAAATCTGTTGTCTAGTCACTGACTATAAACTTTCGGAAATTGATTTAAAGTATTCATAACTGTACACTCATCACTCAACTCAAAATGTGCTTTGCACACGGACAGTCATCATTAAGATGGACTTTTTTCCACAAAGCAGCATTGTAGCACTCCAATTTGCTATCAGGTCATCCATGCCTTTGTGTCCTCTAGACTTGTCTATTCCAACACAATCCTGGCCAATCTTTCTCAGTGCACCTTCCAAAAACTTGTTAACCCACATTCTAACTTGGGAAGAGATGTTATGGTGCAGCATTTTGCAAGTGCATAACTTCCTCTGAAATCCTCTTTCTTATCCTTCTTTTGCTTTTGCCAACCATTATCTGGTGGAAGAATTTATTTTTGTTGAAGATAGACACAAAATGCTGGAGTAACTCATCAGGACTGGCAGCATCTCTGGAAAGAAGGAATGGATGACCTTTCGGTTTGCACCCTTTTTGTTGTAGGTTTTCAGGATTGGGCTGAGCCTCCTTATTAGTTGGATTGGGCAAAATGCAGAAAGTAGTTTAAAGCTATTGCACCTGTTTGAAGTCTAAAACAGTGTTCCTCTAAACTGCTGGACGAAACTGAATCTCATCTTGAGAAGTCTGATGAGACTCTTCACTTCTGACCTGAATGTATTGTAGTTTTTATTGTATTGTTACTTAGTTGTCAGAAACTTTGTGGTACAATGACTAAAGACTTATGGCAAGGTGGAAGAATTAAAAATGTCATGTTCTTCTCGTGATCAACAAGCTCTAAAGAAAAGTTGGGATTTTAGAGAAGCTGGTATCATAGAATTGTATAAAGAGTCAACGAATCATACAGCATAGAAATAGGCCTAACAGTTAACTGAATTTGTCATTAGACACTCATTTACACTGATTCCATTTTCTTATTCTCCACAAATTCCAATCAACTTCCCCCCAGATTTCACCGCTCACCGACAAACAAGAGGCAGTTTACAGTGGCCAATGTACTGGCACATTTTTGAGATGTGGGAGCAAACCCATGAAGTTATTCAAAGGAAACCCAGGAAGTCATAGGGAAAATGTGCAGACTTCACATGGATAGCACATTTCCATACTTTCAAATGCAATATTTGATATTTTAGTCACTAAATTCAGGCATTCAGAGAACCATAGAAAAACACCCTATGCCTTCATTTTCCACAATCCAGATAATGGTTCCTCAGAAAAATCAACATTGAGTAATTATATATACTACAACATTTTGCTTTATTTTCCCCCTTTGCAGGAAAACAGAATTCTTTTTAATGTGGATGAAAAATCTTCAAGCTGGGAGAAATATGTGAATTATGTAGATAAGATGGTTGTAGAAGGCTTCCATGCAGTGGTCTTGAAGTCCCTCCGATTTCTTCTCAGCAACATGGAAACTGAGGTTCGTAGTACTCAAGCTTATATATATGAATGAAAATAGTTGTATACACAATACAGAAAATTCAAGAACAGAAAAATCTTGAATAACATTTAAAATGTTTTCCCCTTCTTGATCAACATCAGTAGCACTTAGAGATGACATACCTTAACTGTGATACCCAGTGCAATATAATACAATACAATACAATATATCTTTATTGTCACTGTACAGGAGTACAACGAGATTGGTAATGCGACTTCCATTCGATGCAATAAATTAATTAGCTAATCAACAGAAATTTAGACAACCCAGAGAAACAAAATTAGAAACAGTTAAAACAGTATAAAGTGCAAATAGGTCTGTGCCGGGTCAGCAGGACTGGTTCAGAGTAGCTATGGCCCTGGGATGAAGCTGTTCCTAAGTCTGGAGGTGCGGGCGTAGAAGGCCTTGTAGCGTCTGCCAGATGGTAGAAGTTCGAACAAACTATTGCAAGGGTGTGAGGAGTCTTTATGAATGCTGGTGGCTTTCCTGAGACATCGTGTATTGTAGATGCCCTCCAAGGCTGGTAGCTGTGTCCTAATAATCCTCTGAGCTCTGTAGACTACCCTCTGAAAAGCTCTCCTCTCTGCCTCCGTGCAGCTGAGATACCACACAGAGATGCCATGCGTTAGGATGCTCTCTGCAGTGCAGCGGTAGAAGGTTGTCAGCAGCAGTGTTTAAATATATGGATTGCATTTTCTTGATTAGTACAGGTGTCAGAGATTACGGGGAGAAGGCATGAGAATGGGGTTAGGAGGGAGAGATAGATCAGCCATAATCGAGTGGCGTAGTAGGCTTGATGGGCCGAATGACCTAATTCTACTGTGTAGGAAAGAACTGCAGATGTTAGTTTAAATTGAAGGTAGACACAAATGCTGGATTAACTCAGCGGTTCAGGCAGCATCTCTGGAGAGAAGGAATGGGTATTCAGACCCATCAGTCTGAAGAAGGGTCTCGACCTGAAACGTCACCCATTCCTTCTCTATGCTGCCTGTCCCGCTGAGTTATTCTGGCAATTTGTGTCTACCTTCGGTCTAATCCTACTCCTTTTCCTTCTGACTTTGCATAGTATAATAATCTATGGTAGTTCAAAGTTCCCAATTTCCAGAAAGGACCCCAGAAAATGGAAAATGCCATTGTAATATGACTTGAGTGAGGTTTTAGAGGTGGCATGAATTACATACATATTCAATGGTGTGAGCATGTTCAGCATACATGCACATAGATTCAGACAAACTTCAGACAAACTTACAAACCTCTATACAAATACAATTTTATCTGAGAAAATTGTATTTTAAACCTTTGGAAGTAAACATTTTTCCAGCAGAAGCTCAGATACAAGAATTAATAACAGGGAACAAGCAAGTTCCTTGTAGTTGGAAAGCTACCAGAAGGTATTCTGACGGAAAGGATATATAGACAATAGACAATAGACAATAGGTGCAGGAGTAGGCCATTCCTTCGAGCCAGCACCGCCATTCAATGCGATCATGGCTGATCACTCTCAATCAGTACCCCGTTCCTGCCTTCTCCCCATACCCCCTCACTCCGCTATCCTTAAGAGCTCTATCCAGCTCTCTCTTGAAAGCATCCAACGAACTGGCCTCCACTGCCTTCTGAGGCAGAGAATTCCACACCTTCACCACTCTCTGACTGAAAAAGTTCTTCCTCATCTCCGTTCTAAATGGCCTACCCCTTATTCTTAAACTGTGGCCCCTTGTTCTGGACTCCCCAACATTGGGAACATGTTTCCTGCCTCTAATGTGTCCAATCCCCTAATTATCTTATATGTTTCAATAAGATCCCCCCTCATCCTTCTAAATTCCAGTGTATACAAGCCCAATCGCTCCAGCCTTTCAACATACGATAGTCCCGCCATTCCGGGAATTAACCTAGTGAACCTACGCTGCAGGCCCTCCATAGCAAGAATATCCTTCCTCAAATTTGGAGACCAAAACTGCACACTGTACTCCAGGTGCGGTCTCACCAGGGCCCGGTACAACTGTAGAAGGACCTCTTTGCTCCTATACTCAACTCCTCTTGTTACGAAGGCCAACATTCCATTGGCTTTTTTCACTGCCTGCTGTACCTGCATGCTTCCTTTCATTGACTGATGCACTAGGACACCCAGATCTCGTTGAACTCCCCCTCCTCCTAACTTGACACCATTCAGATAATAATCTGCCTTTCTATTCTTACTTCCAAAGTGAATAACCTCACACTTATCTACATTAAACTGCATCTGCCATGTATCCGCCCACTCACACAACCTGTCCAAGTCACCCTGCAGCCTTATTGCATCTTCCTCACAATTTACACTACCCCCCAGCTTAGTATCATCTGCAAATTTGCTAATGGTACTTTTAATCCCTTCGTCTAAGTCATTAATGTATATTACAGGCATTTGGATGAACAAAGGCTGATTAGGGATAGGCAGCATGGTTTTGTACGTGGGCGGTCGTGTCTTACAAATCAGATTGAGTTTTTTGAAGACGTGACCAGAAAGGTCGATAAAGGCAGAGCTGTAGATGTGTATACGTGGATTTCAGTAAGGTTTTCAACGTTTCCACATGGTAGGCTGCTCTGAAAGGTTAGGTCGCATGGAATCCAAGGAAAGATCGCTGAATGGATAGAAAATTGGCTTCATGGAAGGAAGCATAGGGTGATGGTGTAAGGTTGCTTCTTGGACTGGAGGCCTGTGACTAGTGGTGTGCCTCAGGGTTCAGTGCTGGGTCCATTATTGTTTGTCATGTACATCAATGATTTGGATGAGAACATAGATGGCAAGATTAGCAAGATTGCTGTTCATACAAAAGTGGGTGGTTTTACAGATAGTGAAGATGGTTATGAAAAATTGCAGCAGGATCTTGATCAATTGGCTAGGTGGGCTGAGAAATGGTTGATGGCATTTAAACAGAGAAATGTGAGGTGTTGCATTTTGGGAAGTCTAATATGGGCAAGACCTTCATAGTGAATGGTAAGCCTCTGGGAAGTGTTGTAGAGCAAAGGTATCTAGGAGTGCAGGTGTATGGTTCCTTGAAGGTAGAGTCGCAGTTAGATAAGATGGTCAAAAAGGCTTTTGGCACATTGGCCTTTATCAGTCAAGAGTATTGTGTATAGAAGTTGGGAAGTCATGTTGCAGTTGTATAAGACGCTGGTGGGTCCACGTTTAGTATTGTGTTCAGTTCTGGGCATCATGCAATAAGAAAGGTGTTGTCAAGCTGGAAAGGGTATAGAGAAGATTTACGAGTTTGTTGCCAGGACTAGAGGGTCTGAGTTACGCAGGAGAATGAGGGGTGATCTTATAGAGGTGCATAAAATCATGAGAGGAATAGATCGGATAGATGCACAGTCTCTTGCCCTGAGTAGGTGAATCGAGGACTTGAGGACACAGAAGGGGAAAAGATTTAATAGGAATCTGAGGGGTACTTTTCCACACAAAGGGTGGTGGGTATATGGAACCAGCTGACAGAGGAGGTAGTTGAGGCTGGGACTATCCCAATGTTTAAGAAACAGTTCGACAGGTACATGGATAGGACTGGTTTGGAGGGTTGTGGACCAAATGCAGGCAGGTGGGACTAATGTGGCTGGGACATGTTTGCCGGTGTGGGCAAGTTGGGCCGAAGGGCCTGTTTCCACGCTGTATCACTTTATGACTCTATGAAATGACAGTAACTATTTGGTATCTGTATACATGTCAGAGGATGCAAAAGATGTCCCATAACTAATGGAGAATGGAGACAACAGAGATGGGGAAAAAAGGATCACTGGGGAGAAAGTGGCTACAGTTTTCCTTTGGAATGCATTGAAAGAAGATGCAGAGACTGAAAATGTCTGATCTTTCAAAGTTCCCAAATTCCAGAAAGGTCCCCAAAAAATGGAATATTCCTTTGCAATATTATTCAAAAAAGGAGAGAGAGGAGAATGTTGAAATCTATTAAGGAAGTGGTAATATACCACTTTCCATGAGTTGGTGAAGAATTTTCGAGGAAGTTTTCAGGTTGCCTTTGGAACTTATAAAATAGCATATAAAAATAATGTAAGTTTTCACTGCATGAGCGCCAGTGGCTATATTTCTCCCAATATACTTAACAACCGTTGATTCTCAGTTTTTGAAACATAATTACTACTTTATGATGTTTTTGATCCTTAGGCGCAAATTACACCATTATTTGAAGTACGTCTCGAGCTCACTGAATCTGATATTGATTATCGTCCAACATTGGGAATAGGCAGTGAATTCTATTTGCTCATGGAAACTTTGATGAATGATATCTATAAACTTGTAGGTCTCGTGCCACGTTTGGCAAAACATAGTTTCCGGAAGAAGTATCAGGTGAGACCATAAAATAGTCAAATCCTGTTCTTGATCTTCAACCTTAGAGTACTGAAAGATGATTTTATTTATTGATGTTAATGTAATGTAAAAAAGTTACATTTCTGAAAATATTAATGATGTAAGTACGTAACTTTTTTAGTGATCTACCTAATATGAACCAGCTTATCTAAGCCCAAAAACAATTACTTCAAGGACAATCACCTGTGATCCTTCTAAACTCCAATAATAAAAATAACATGAAAATCTGTGTTGTTGATAGTGAAGAGTGTAGTCCTTGGATACAGAATGATATTAATCTGCTGAAAAGTTGGGCAGAGAAATGGCACAAAAAAATAAGACACAAAAAGCTGGAGTAACTCAGCGGGACTGGCAGCACCTCTAGAGAGAAGGAATGGGTGACGTTTCGAGTCGAGATGTCACCCATTCCTTCTCTCCAGAGATGCTGCCTGTCCCGCTGAGATACTCCAGATTTTTGTGTCTATCCTCGATTTAAAACTTTTCTGTGCGAGCTTCCAGTAGCCTTCAATTCTCTGTTATCCAAAAATGTATGTACCTCCCCATTAAATACTTCAAATAATCTGGGCTTCAGAAGCATCTGTCATGACAATTCCAGAGAATCATCAACCTCTGCGAAAAAACCCCCATATGCTTTGCACCTCCACTTTAACTAACATGTTCCTTATCTTGTACCAATGTTCTCGAATTCAAAACTCTCCCACAGGAATGGAATGGATAAAAGAGTCAATGGGAATGTGAAAAGGGAATTGGTGCGCAAACATTTTATTTCATCTCTTTGTATGTGCATGTGTGTGATCACATTTTTTATATTGGTCTCATAGGATTCTCATGATTAAGTGGGAAAGCTAAAAAGGACTTTTCCATTTCCTGTGAGATTAGCCATCTTATTAAAATTTACCTTCCTGGCTTGGTATCGAACATGTAACACATGAGAGCCAAGATTTCATGAAGCCATTTCATACTTAAAGGATGAATCCAAAGATGGGAATTGGAGAAGTTAGATGCCTTTCACATCATAGTTCCACTAAATCCAGATAATAGGAACTGCAGTCTCATTTAAGGATAGCATTCTTGCTCTTAAATGCCCTCAGGTGACCAACCAGAAATTAGTATATTGATTGGAATTAAAGTCGCTTGAGCTCATGGTGGTTTCTCGTAAGGTTTTTGTTTGCCGCTTATCCCAGCTGTTTCCGTTTCTAGTAAAATCAGGGCTATTGTAATACTTGAGATTTATTATGAACACATTTTCTTTTGTTAAAACTAATATATTCACCTTGAACAAGGATTTCTGACATGTATCACTTTGCTTTGGTTTTGTTTATTCATATAGTATAAGGGCAGTTAATATTTCATCTGTTAGAATAGCAAAATATATTATTTTTCTTTGACCGTAGATAGATCTGGAAGAGATGGCAGACTTGTCAGAAATGCGAGAAGAAGTAATGTCTCAGGTGATAAATGTTATGAAGCAAGCTGAAGAATACGAGGACTCTTTCGATGATTATTCATATTTATGGGTGGATGATCGCAATGAATTTCTGGAAGAATTTCTAATATATGGCCGTGTGCTCACACAGGAGGAGATAGAGTCTTACGGTGAAGGGGGTGTTCCTCCAACTCCACCTACTCTTCAACAGTTTAAAGATCAGGTAATTTCATGTTACATCTTTCTAAATAGGAATTAGTGTGGAATCTACAATGTTCGCAACAGTTTTACATCAGGGCCAGGGTCTAAGAGCTTGAAGAGAAATGTTAAGTTTTTGTTTGGTGTTTTCACATATATTGAATATAATGATAATCTGCAGAATGTGACCTCATTTTCACACATGCCCAGATGAGATGGCAAGATAAAATATTACAAATGCCAAAGACCTTTGCTCCATATTTCCTAAGCCTCCTATATCATCCACCCCTCATTTTTAGGGCTTGAGTACTAAGATATAGGGAGAGGTTGGACAGACTGGGACTTTATTCCTTGCAATTTAGGAAACTGAGAGGGTGATATTATAGAGGTGTATAAAATCAAGTGAGCATAGATAGGGTGAGTACACAATCCTTTTCCCACGGTTTAGTTTTGTTTAGTTGGAGATACTGTGCGGAAACAGGCCCTTCAGCCCACTGAGTCCGCACCGACCAGCGATCCTCGCACATTAACACAATCCTACACTAGGGACAATTTTTACATGTAAACCAAGCCAATTAACCTACAAACCTGGACATCTTTGGACTTGGAGGTTGGAGAATCGAGAACTGGAGGCCATAGGTTTAAGGTGAGAGGGGAAAGAGAGGAACCTGATGAGAAACTTTTTCACACAGGGTGAAAAACAGGCTGTTGGAGGGAGTAGTTGAGGCAGGTACAATAACAACAATTAAAGACTTTTACATTCATAGGAAATGTTTAGAGGGATATGGGTCACCGTGGGCAAATGGGACTAGCATAGATGGACATTTTGGTTTGCATGGATGAGTTGGGCCGAGGGCCCTGCTGATTTGCTCAGTGACGACAGCTTTATTATGATAAAGTCCATGAAATGCATATCAACGTGTCAATGGGAAAGAGGCAGAATGGAGTTGAAATAATTAACCATATGGTATTGAGTTGGAAATCAAGTTTGCCTTAGACCCTGTGCTCTGTGTGCAATGGGTGTTTTCTCTGCTTTGGAGGGCAACAGGCTGTTAAAATTATTGACCAGAAAAAGAATGCTTTGAAAAACCCAAACAATATGACTTATTTGTTTGTATAAAAAGCTTCCAACCACTTGTTTGTCATCATTAAAATGCAATCTAAATATCAATGATTGCTTTAAGTTACTGGATGTCTTGCAATGCTCTCAGCTGATCGCAGAACTCAAGCCATTTGTTTCTTTCGCCTGGAACTCTACATTTGCTATTTGGGTATCTGGATTTGGAAAATAATAAGAGAAATCGGATTACTGTGCCAACCTTGCTGAAGCAAGTTTCCATGAAATAATAGATGTCTCACTTGGGATTGTTGGCAACCAATTTCCTGTTCCCGGTCAAAGTTATATTTATTTACAACTAAATTCCCTATTTTTCACAATTTTTAAAAAACTCATGAAAGCAACATTTACAACTCCACTCTTTAGCCAAAACAACAAACTCTACACAAACTCAGTTCCTGATAAACCTGCAATTAGTGATTTAAAAAAAAAATAGCAGCTTAATAGTTTCTTTCTTGTGGTCAAGTTAGGTTTACTGTGCGTAACACATTGCAGCAGATGCATAAACATGACTGAATATAAAGTCACTGGTACGAAAGGATTGATGTATTTTTCCAGCGTGCCAGATAATTTATATAAATCTGAAATTTTCAGATTGATAAGCAGCGATAAAGTATGAATTTGTACAAATTACAACTCAAAATTATCCAATTTGTTGACTAACCGATTTAAAATATAGTATTTACTTTTAATCGATGCATTTAATTTATATTTTGGAATGTATACTATATATAGAAAGATACTTATGAATACATGTTATTCATTATCTTTAGATTGACTCCTACGAAATATTATATGAAGAGGTATTAAAATTTGAGACTGTAAAGTTAATAGCTCCTTGGTTTAAAATTGATTGCAGACCTTTCAGGCAGGCTCTTCTAAACCTCATAAAACGCTGGAGTCTTTTATTCAAACAATACCTTATTGACCATGTAACCGACAGGTAATACCATGTAACAAATTTAACTTTATGGATAGTTCAATAACGTAAATAACATGATTCATTTATGTATGTGGTAGTAAATGTTATTTTATTTAAGTCTAAATAATTTGTGGTATTTTAGGCACTGTAAACAAATGGGGATACATTACAACAGTCAATGGGCCATAACCGGTTGGCCTAATTCTTCTACCAAAAATTGGCCCTTTAGGACTCTCAAAGTCAGAATTTAACTGTAATTCAGTTATCCTCACCTTCACTATCCAAAACTTCAGTAATTATTTCAGGGACTCTAGTGGTGCCCTAGAGACCAACCATGAAACCACTGTATTGTGAAAAGTTTCATAACTAGTAAAGCTCTGTCCTCATTTTACCTGTAGGAAAAGCTGAAAAGGAGTTTTAATAGTTTTTTTAAATGTATTTACCATTCAGATAGATTTCAAAACCATGAATATTGAAGTAAGTAACATAAAAATTAAATTTGTAAAACATTCAAGAAAGGATAAAAAAAAATTAGAAACATTAAACTCAAGTGAAGACTAAAGTGAAGTCTAAAGGTAAATGCTCTAAGAAGTGACTGTCTCCCAGGCTAACATCCCTACACTGAAGCCCTAAATACACTCATTTGGTTCTATTGGAAACGCCATGTCTTATACAATACATGCCTTATTTCAGATTTCTGAAACATTCACACTATTTTGAGCTCTGGTGGACAAGAGAAAAGATTCAAGAATGTGCTTGAAACCACCTTGGGGGGGAAAAAATGCAACATCCCATTGACTCTTAGCAATCCCTCTTCCATCGCCACTAAAATGGAGTAGAAGCATTTCAAATGGTATTGAGATCCTTAAGTCTACATTGGGAACACAGAGAAACCCAGTATATGCAATAGAATCAATGCATTACTTTACAAACTGCATCCATCCCAACTGAAAGGCACATCCTGCTCCACCTGTGAAAGAGTCTGCTGATAGTATACTGGCGTCATCAGTCATCTCAGAACCCACAGAACTGGTGGTATCATAGATTTCAAGAGACTGTCTATGAAATGTGGAATAATTAACCATCCAAACTGCAACCATTTTACAATCATCATTTTTTTATGTAACACAAACCACCTCCTTTAGCTTTTCAGTGAGACTGATGCCAAATCAGGAGCAATTTTTTGCTGTTTACAGAAAATGAATGAACTCATTTTCAATTTCATGCATTAGATATGAATTTCCTCCGATTTTGCAGAATTTCTGTTGCTTGAACAGAATAAATAACATTTTGCAACCCATTAATTGAACAGACATCTTTCCTTCTAATTTTTGCCTCACATACATATTATATCAACTAGTCTTTGGTCTGTTTTGCTTTCTAAGACTAAGTATCAGGCTTCATAAAAATGTATTCTCTTCAACTTTCTTCCAAAGCCTCTGGCTGCTTTTCAAAAGCCCTTAACATTTTGTATAAACTGTTGATTACCACAAACTGATTTAATCAGGTGTAAGGGGACTAACTACCACTGATCCCCAAAGTCAATTGTGATCGCTAGACATTTTCTTATTATTTTGTAGTTACACTAGTAACCTCATGTGGGCAACACATTACATAGATTTACACTTCGAATAGCTGAAGGATCTTTAAATAACTGCAGTCAATAAGCAGTGTGGTATCTTATTCTAGGGAGTATTTTGTTAAAGACTGTCAAATTTGATGAGGAAGACCATTGGAAGGAAAAATAAGGTTAAACATTTTTATACTGATTCGTAATAAAAGATAAAATGCTTGTGAAAAGTGGGATTTGCTGTTTAAATGGTATGGTTGCACTGTAACATCAATGACCAGACATTTTTGGAATTATGATTTCTGGTTTAGAAGCAAGCACTCAGAAGGAAACCTGTAAAGAGACCTTCCTCACATGAATTCTTACTCTTACAAATAGCGTGTTGTTCCTGGATAGTCCAGGAAATTTTGTTTACTATTTGCTTTCACTTGATGAATTAGGCCACTGGTTCCATGTTTTAATAATTAAAACATGTACATTTTACTTTCTAACTTTTTACTCATTCACTCAAAAGGACATTCAAAAGGACCGACACTGTAATTACTATTTGCAACTGACTTAGATTGATTTAAATTTTAAATTTTAATTTAGTAGCTATTTTATGGTATCAACAGTGAATTTAGTAAAAAAAATCTAATTCAAACATCTGTGCATTTGGTTTTCAAGTTTGAATACTTTGGAGGCTTTTATCATGGAGACAAATGGTGAACTGTCAAAACCAGTGAAAGAAGGGGATTTGAAGGCCCTTATACAAGTAATGGGATATTTAAAAAAAGTAAAAGAGAGACAAGTGAGAACTGATAACATGTTTGAACCTTTGAAGCAAACAATTGAACTGTTAAAGACCTATAATGTGGATATGCCGGAGGAAGTTCACCAACAGTTGCATGTAAGAAGTAAACGTTTGATTTATAAATATCATAAATATTATAAATATATCTTTTGTCATTTGTTCATAAATGAATTCAAAGTCATTCCTAACGATTTCATTATTAACTGGCTACGGTGAATTACCCCTTGCTATTGATTAATGGCAAAAGCAACAGAGAAGTTGATAGCATGTGTGAGACAGACTGAGTAGCGGGGTTGCAGAAAAATAAGGAAGGAAATTAGGACTAATTAGACATTGTTTCCCGTAAGCTAGTAAAGACCCACCTACCACCCTTTGTGTAAAAATAATGGCTCTCAGATTCCTATTAAATCTTCCCCCATCCCCCACCTTAAACCCATGCCCTCTGGTTCTTGATTCCCCTACTCTGGGTAAAAAAAACTGTGTTTACCCCACCTACTCCTATCATAATCTTGTAGACCTGTATAAGATTACTTCTCATCCTCCTAGGTGGGGTATTCCAAGGAATAAAGTTCTAACTGGCTCAACCTATCCTTATACCTCAAGACCTCAAGCCCTCAAGTCCTGGCAACATCCTCGTAAATCTTTCCTGAACTCTTTCCAGCCTAACAACATCTTTCCTATAACAGGGTGACCAAAACTGAACATAATACTCTAAGTGTGGCCTCACTCACCAATGTCTTGTACAACTGTAACATGACCTCCGAACTTCTATACTCTGACTGAAGGCAATACTCTGACTGATGAAGGCTCTAGTGGATGCTAGAAACAAACATAAGAGAGTAAGGCACATGGGACCACAACTACTCCCCTCCAAGACACCCACAAACCTAACTTGGAATTACTTCACTTTTCCTTCATCATTACTGTGTTTTAAGTCCTCGAACCCCATGCCCCAAAATACTAGACTACCTATATCAGAAGGACTGCAGCAATTCAAGAAGATTGCTCATCGTTAGATTTTCGAGGGCAATTATGAACATGCAAATAATTTTCCCCTTGCTAGTAAAGCCCATGTCCATTTAAAAATGAATGATAAACATGGGTTGAGTGAAATATAAGTTCAAAATGCACAATAAATTCAACATAATTCTGGCATGTGCTGCCTGCCTGAGGCAATGGTGGTGGCACAACATTTAAGAAAAAATAAATTATCACCAAGGCGTAGAAGACTTACGAATTGTATGTAAATGGAACCAACATAGATAAGTACAATTGCTGGCATGAACTTTATGAGGCAAAGATCCTGTTTCTATGCTGTTCGTCACTATGACTGAAAGACTCTTTTGTTATATTCTATGTCTCTAATTTGTTGCAATTCTGCTTTCCATTTAAACCTGTAAGTTATTTTCAAAGAAAATTGTGAGACATTAATGATATTTGATATGATAGTAGAAATATATATATATTTATATATATATGTATATCTTATGTTTAGGATCTTCCAGAACAATGGAACAATACAAAGAAGATTTCTGTTATTTGTAAGCATGCCGTATCACCTTTACAAGCCAATGAAGTTAATGTCATTAGAAGGAAATGTCTACGATTTGAGGTAAGACTTGCCTGAAAGAAATTTTGTCACCATCTGCAAAAAGGTTTATTGCTGATAAAATGATGTTCCTTTGTCCGATTATTTTATCTGTGATAAACAAAATATCTATTAATCTTCATGGGAACACTGAAAAAGAGTGAAGTGGACAAATGGTAGCAGACCACATAAAAATAATAATAGGATTGGGAAGAGTCAACATCAATTTATGAAAAGCAAAAGATGTTTGACAACTCTATAAATGTTTTCAGTGATGATAGCCAGAAGAACAGATTAGGGCATGGACGACTCTAGGGAATGTGGTGTACTTATCTATGCCTCTCTCCTATTTAGTGGACTAAGAATTAAGAATTTCACAAATATTATGTAGAGGATTCTAATGTTTTAATCTTTGCATCACTTTGCAAATACAACTCAGTGAAACACGAGCAGGCCATTCAACCTCTCGAAACTTTCCCAGCATTCAATTAGGTTTCATCTCAGCTTCTCAACTATTTCTTTCCACCTTTTTTTCACAACCCTTGATACACTTGCACACCAAAATGCTTGCTGGCTTCAGTTTTTAAATATTCAATTGACCTGGTTTGAACAAATTTTGGGAGGAGAGAGTACCAGTTGTCCTTTCCACTTTATGTGATGAAGATCTTTCTGATATCATCCCTGAATGATCTAGCCCTAAACTGGATATTGTGCTCTTTGATCTACTCCTTGCCAGAATAAATAGTTTCAAGCTATTATATGGAAGATAGATGTCTACATGCTAAATGTTTTTGTGTCTTACTTTGTCTGCATCTTCTGGTGTGGAGACAAATTAATCTTGTTATTGATCATTACCGAATCTTTTAGTCCAATATGATTCGGCTCTAGCTTAATTGTTCTGTGTCCCATTTTATCTGCTGAGATTCTAAAATATTAATAGGAATGAGGGGAAAACTTTGGTATTTAATCCATGATTTGGAATTTACTTTAAAGCCTTCATTTACTTTTATGGTTTGCAAGTAGAATTTACTTGAAAAATTATTTCACTTCCTATATTATTTTTTTCTGCAGATTAACCAACATGGTTTCAGACAAAAATTCAAAGCAAAGGCACCTTTCAAGTTTGACACTCCAAATCCATATAAAGTTTTGGATAAGGTAATAATTTCTAATTTTGTTTTATGGCTTGAAATTGTTCTGCATCATTGGATTCTTCCTCAATAATAGCAGAGAGATTGTCAGAAAATACTGAACTCAACATTGACGCTGTCTGTCAGTTCTCTGCTCATCTATTCATGCTTGCTCCATCAGCTCTATAGCAGCTCTATAGAAATTTGTAATTGATGAAGTTATATTTTCCCAGAGCCATTTCCTTACCCATCTCAGTTTTCAGAGCTTACCTTGAAATTGTTTTCTTCCAGGTATTTTGTTCCTGTGCCGTTCTTCTTTGTTTACGATACGACAGATATGATAGGACTTTATTTATCCCAGGAGGGAAATTGGTCTGCCAAAAGTCATAAAACGCAACAAGATACATGAAACTTGAAATTAAAGTGACGAGTGGAAAATCCAGGATTGGGGATGTGCAAAGATTGGGGGGGGGCTTAGGTGGGGGGTGGAGGGAGGAGTCAG
This sequence comes from Rhinoraja longicauda, assembly GCF_053455715.1. Taxonomy (NCBI): domain Eukaryota; kingdom Metazoa; phylum Chordata; class Chondrichthyes; order Rajiformes; family Arhynchobatidae; genus Rhinoraja; species Rhinoraja longicauda. The sequence goes on from NC_135958.1 coordinate 75,262,670, forward strand.
TCTACCACACGACGGAATGGGGAGGAGTTGTACAGTTTGATAGCCACAGAGAAAAAGGATCTCCTGTGGCGTTCTGTGCTGCATCTTGGTGGAACCAGTCTGTTGCTGAAGGTGCTCCTCAGGTTGACCATTGTGTTATGGAGGGGGTGAGCTGTATTGTCTAAGGTACAGTTTGAGGAGCATCCTCCCCTCCAAGACAACCTCCAATGAATCCAACTCCACTCCCAAGATGGAACCAACCTTCCAGATGAGCTTGTTGATTCTGTTGGTGTCCGCAGCCTTTAACTTTCATACTTGATTTTGTGCCCTTTATTTATTTCCTTGTTCTAGTTTAAGAAATACTGTCGCAAAAGTGAAGGTTGTCATTTTTAAAAGTTAATGTTTTTCCATATTTCTTTATAGGCTCAAAAGAAAATTCTTGTGATGGAAGATGAACTGGCAGCACTGTCACAATCAGCTGCTCTATTTGAAGTTACAGTTCCTGATTGCAAACAGCTGAAATCTTGCCGCAAAGAAATTGTTTTGTTGAAGGACCTGTGGGATATGATTATTCTTGTAAGATGTGCATCATTTATCTTAAGATCTGAAATTTTAATCATTTTGATTTAGTTTGAGTGGATTCATATTTTGAAATTAGACAATTAGGGGAAGAACTTGTCAATGTTTCTAACAAGGGTTAGTTGTGACGAGGTATGGCATGTGTCCAATTTCTGTCTGTGTTTGTTAAGGTAAGTTCACATTATAAAGCTGTATCTTATAGTTGGAGCTCGTCTCCATGTTCTCAAGAACAGTTAAGCATTGTGTTATGTGCTAGCCATACCAGCAATGTCCATATCTTGAAAATTAATATTAAGAAATGTTGTCTTCCTCTGCCATTTTCTTATAGCATTGCAAATATTGTCCCTTCAAGTGCTTACCTAAATCCAGTTGGAAGATCCTGATTATCTTTCATTCCAACACCCTTGCAGGCGGTGAATTCTAGATTATAATCACACTGCATAACTAGCTTTTCTTATAACTTTTGTCCCACTAAAAAGAATCTGAGCACCATGGTATTTGAATTACCTACTAAAGAGGAATGCTTTATTCTATTCTATCTCAACCAGTTATGATTTTGTATATCTCTGTGAAATCCCCTTTCGTGGAATCATGGAAAATGTATTATCTCCCAGATTGACTTCCACTTGCCAATTTTGTGCACGATTGATGATTCCATTAATATTTATCTGCATTCTAAAGCTTTCTGCCTTGCTGTGAATCAAACAACCAAATTTTGTATTATCTGCAAGCCTTTTTATCATGCCATCTCCATTTAAATCTGAATCATTAATGAATCCCAAGTATTGTGTCCTGTGGAACCCCACTAGAGCATCCTTCTAGTTGCAAAACATAATAAATTTACAATATTTTACAAATAGTCTCTACTTTGCAGGTTAGCTTAACAATTGAAGATTGGAAGACGACCAAATGGAAAAACATTAGTGTGGAGAATATGGATTCTGATTGCAAGAAATTTGTTAAAGACATAAGAGCAATGGATAAAGAAATAAGGGCATGGGATGCTTATTCTGGATTAGACAATTTAATTAAGAATACCATGACTTCACTGAAAGCTGTAAGCGAATTGCAGAACCCAGCTATAAGAGATCGTCACTGGCAACAACTTATGCAAGCAACTAAGGTACTAAAGGGGAATTTTTTGTAACCTTTAGCATAAGTACAAAAAGTTGATTCTTGTTTACAGCATGCAATTTATAATTTCAACTCAGAACCCACTGTTGATTAGATCAATTGTTAGTCTCAAATTTGCCATCGTAGGTTTGTTTCTATATAGTACTGAGCAAAGTAATTTCATAGTAAAACAGCAAACATGGTCTGAAAAGTGGTATTCAACACACATCTGATTTTCTTGTATTTTGACTGTTCTTTTTGCCGTTCACATGCTATCTTTCTACCATAATATGTGGCACTTTTGATAAGCTCTGCTACTTTATCAGCTCTTTTATTTCCCTATTGCTTCATTTTCATTATGCATGTCAAATCTCTTGACACGTTCATCACTCAACAGGACCGTCTGAGGATCACAGCCCCCCCCCCCCCCCCACACCCTCTTTCACCAGTATTGTGCCAAGAGATGCATTTGATAACTGATGAAAGGGTACACTTCTTGGTTTAATTTGATGTTCCTTTGGCAAGCCGAAGCAAAAGCACTCGCAGTTTGCACGTTTTGAATTTTGATAACATTAAAATTATATATGTTAAAATCAAATTCCATTAAGCGATGAGATGAGCAATTTTGGGCAGACTTGTGGTAACCAGTATTCTCTGTGTACCATTCTAAGAGATTGTTACAGACCATTAACCATCCCTATATGTGGCGACCTCCAAATGTCCGTCAGGATTGACAGGTTCTATTTTGATGAATGATCATTTCTCATCAATTGTACTGTCCATTCCTCCATTCTGTGATGATTGTGTTAACACTGATTACCACATCTGTTTTTCAGGTGCATTGATAACTCTTATTGCTACAGTTTACTGCTCCGAACCCCGAGTTAGAAAATTTGACATGGACCAAATGCAGTTTTGGAAAGCATTTTGTGAAATATCTCTGATTTGTTCACAAATCCAATTTTGAGTTATCAGATGCCTGACATTGTCCCATTATTATTCTGATGTATATTTTGTCTTTGACCTCCTGCAGTGTTTCAATAAAGTTCAACGTAAGCTTGGGGAACAACAGCTTGTGCTCTAACAAGATGTATTAAATCGTTCCGAAAAACACCAAGTTCAACCATTGAACTTTTCCATGGTGAACATTTCCATAATTTTCTGTTTTGATTTAAATCCTTTTGTAGTTTCCAATATTTCTGCTTCTTCCTTTTATGCCTCCTTGAGATAGATCTATTGATTTTTCACTGATCCTATTATCATCAGCTTTCTCTGTTTCTCTGTTATAATTTCTGTGGTCATTTAATCACTTCTCCTTTCCATTTTAACACAGATATTTTTGATCCATTTTTCCCATTAACGGTGTACGCTTAATCTTAATTTTTTTTAAATTGTTAACTTTTCTCATCAAATGAAAGTTTGTGAAACTGAGACATTAGCTTGATTTTTCTCTCCATAGAACCTGTCCTGTCTGCTGTGCATTTCAAGCATTTTCTGATTTTATTTCAGCTTTGGAAACTCATCGCCATTTCCTTCACATACATTCCATTAGTATACCAGACAGCCGACTTGTCAAATTGTAAATGGAACTCCCCTTTTAACTGTTTTTCAAGTACATTTATAACTGCACAAAAGATTGTTTCAGGACTCTCTAGTTTGCTCTTGGCAATCATTGATCCATATCAAAAGGCCTTATTGTGCAATGATAAAATAACCTCCTTTTCTGATAGACTTTCCAGTTCTATTTTGATGAATGATTATTTCCTTTTGTCGCAGAAAACAAATATGTGTTTTAATTTAAAAGCAGGTTAAGGTTCTGTCTATATATTCCTTATTTTTATTATTTCAAAGAATTCCTTACTATTATAAAGTCATCTGAGAAATTAGCATGTATTTTAGAATGTTAGTATATTTGCAGAGGTCGCCTCGGGTTCATGATCTTATTTACAATTTCCATATGGATAAACCTTATCATCTGTCCATTTTTTTGGAACTGTTGCTATCAATGTGAAGTTAAGCTATATTGCACTAGAAGTTCCAAGCTCTACTGAGTGAGATGATCTCGAATGGTAGAACACAATGCAATTGTTTAATTTATCGCCAGCACAGCCTACTAAATGAGAACATCTTTCATGGTTCCCATTTCTATTTTATGTGTAGTCTCATTGAAAAACTGTATTGAAAGGTTCAGCTGTGATGAGTCACAAAACACTATAGTCACTGGCATTCATAATCTCTACCTGCATGTTTGGAAAGGTCATTTAAGTGAGAGTACCTGCAGTTGGATGATTTAAAGAAAGGAGGAAATACATTTTTGAAAGAAAGATAAAATTGATTTTCTATGTGTGGAGAAATTAGAAAATTATAGTTTATTTCCTTTTCTTGTTCTCGCAGGTCAATTTTGTAATGTCAGATGAAACAACTCTTGCAGACTTATTGAGTCTGCAGTTGCACAACTTTGAAGATGAAGTGCGCAATATTGTTGACAAATCTGTGAAGGAGTCTGGAATGGAGAAGGTAATGGGTTCACTTTTTAAAAAAAAAGATAAACAGGAACACTTGTGACTTTCAAGTATCGATAGTTAGACTAAAGGATAGATTTTTAGAGATTTGGACACTTTCACAGAACCTGAGAGCCAACGTCCTTTAGTTTTGAAATGTACCCCATAATTAAAATTTTACAGTGGGAATGCAGATATATAAATGATATATATGTGTAATTTAATAGTCCATGAAAAAAATCTTGTGATTCAGTTACCCAGGCTCTATTTGAAGGCTAGTGAAAGGGAACCAAGATGAAACAGTCACAATGTAAAAATTGCCATTTTACTGCGCCATTTTCAGTAAAACTTTATCATTGAGTCACTGGAATCTTCCCTTATGTTTGAATACTTGGGATCGAATATAGAAAAACTTCCATCTATCTTAGTTCTCCCTCTCCTGGAACAAGCAAGCCCCACTGGAAAATTAGGAACACAATTCCCCTCATATTTTATTGCTCAGTTATTTACACTGTGCACAGTGAAGTTAATATTTGTGTATATTTGAAGGAACATTAAACATCAAAATTGCGAGTAAAAAAGATCACCATCAAATTGTAAATTATTTAAAGAAGTACATTTTCTATTTTACAGGTATTGATTCAACTGGATAACATTTGGAGTGTTCTGGAATTCGAACATGACCTCCACCCCCGGACAGGAATTATGTTGTTGAAAGGAAGTGACGAACTTGTAGAGACATTGGAGGATAATCAAGTTCAATTACAGAACCTGATATCTTCTAAATATATTGCATATTTCCTTAAACAAGTCTCCAGCTGGCAGCATAAGTTATCCACTGCTGACTCTGTCATTTCCATTTGGTTTGAAGTGCAGAGAACTTGGGTGCACCTTGAGAGTATATTTATAGGTTCTGAAGACATCCGTATTCAGTTGCCTGAGGATTCCAAGCGTTTTGAGAACATTGATATTGATTTTAAAGTAAGTTGGCCTCATGGCTAAAAACATAAAAACAGTCAGGCTTTGTTGAAATCCTTGATCATCCTTTTCCTTATCATAGCCAGCCTGAGGTTGCATAGAAGTGAAGAAATTAAAAAAGAAGCATAGATGGAGGTTATATATGCAAGAGTGTTAAAACAGAGCCAAATGAATAATCAATGTTTCTTTCAAATAAAAATTCAATAAACTTTGGAAATGGTAACTTGGCTTTAACATTCCTGGGTCAGTGCCTTAGCATATTCAAAAATGAGAAATATAGAATGTGATCAATTTACTCAAACAAAGCATTTTGATGCAGGATTTGCTATAACTGCAATGTTTGACAGAATTTACTCAAAAATTAACTAAAAATTCCAAACCACACTCCCCTACAGCCACCCATATGTCAACATCGAAATTCCTCACAAATGTTGGACGTTTCATTGATTGTTATTTATACAGTCATACAGCATGGAAACAGGCCAACTTGCCCACACCGGCCAACATGTTGCATTGTCACTAGTCCCACCAGCCTGCATTTGGCCCATTTCTCTCCAAACCTGTGCTATCCATGTACCTGTCTAATTGTCTCTTAAACGTTGCAATAGTCCCTGCCTCTATTACCTCCTCTGACAGCTTATTCCATACACCCACCACCCTTTGTGTGAAAAAGTTACCCTCTCAGATTCCTATTGAATCTTTCCCCCTTCACCTTAACCCTGTGTATTGCTATTTATGTAAATTATATAATCTTAATTTTTCATTTTGTCAGTTATATGTTCTCTTATCTAATACAATAGGTTTATGTTTCATATGTGTATTGATATAATTAATGCAGAAATATAATTAACTCTCCTATGAAGTATTTTTCATTGCCATTATTTTTCATTTTCATTATGAAATATTAAACATTGCCAAAAATGGGTGATTTCTTAGAGCCATAATTTGTACATTATGATTGGAAACTAATTTTGGCATCTTCCAAAACTGTTTGTGGACTTCATGGAGCATTATTAACCCATGTTGCTTTCAATTCAGGTAGCACACTAAATTTGTGTTGCTTTCTCACTATGCGTGCAATGCTGCAAACTCCACTCTTTATTGTATGCCTAGTTTTCAGAATGCTTGGTGCAATTTAAAGCCAGTAAATGTCTCTTAACGGAAAAATGTACTGTGACTACATGAGGTGTCGTGAACTTACAACTGAACTTCACCTCAAAGACGCTTAAGAATGGCCTAACATTTGCTAGATGTCATTTATTATGTAGTTTTCCAAAACTGCATAGAAAGCTTTTACTGAAGAAGAGAGGTGTCCTTTTTCTGGAAGGCCCTGGAAGCCTTTTAGACATACATGTAGAAGTCAGTGGGAGGAAATAATTGTGGAGATTAATGCGAGGAGTGAAGCAATTGCAATCTGCATACAAGGCTGCAAAAATTGCAATGACCTTAAACATTTTAAGTGCTATATTTTACCAAATACATCACTAGTCACAGACATTAATGAATGCACTACTTTCTACTCCCTATTGTATTAAACCATCAATCACGTTTCTTTCACTTTGGGAATGAAGGATTGTGGATGACAATGAAATTTTAATGTATAAAATTGACAGGATATATTATTCATATGGCCACATAGTTATTTGCAAACCATATATCAAAAATGTTGCAGATAATTAATGGAATATTTTCCAACTTAGCAGCGTTGAAATCATAGATACACGCCTTTCGGCTCATTGAATCCATGCCTCCTGTTAACCACTCATTTACGCTAATTCCATTTTTATTCTCTCCACGTTGTCATCAGTTCTCCCCAGATTCCCCGACTCACCTACACACTAGGGGAAATTTACATTAGCTAATTAATCTACCAAACCACACGTCTTTGGATGTGGGAGGAAACACACACGTCCTCAAGCTTCATGTAGACAGCACTTGAGATCAGGATTGAACCCAGGCTTCTGGCATCGCAGGGCAATGGATCTACTAATTGTGCTACTATACTCCCCAGTTCATAGCAAATACTCCAGATTTCCGCCACTTTTGATGACATGGAATAAAACATGCTTGTTTTCTGCATTTATGAAGTGATGTACAGCAATTAATGTTTGAATAACATTTCTACTAGATAGATAAATGTTAATTTTTTACTCGGCAGGAGGTCATGGCAGATGCAATAAAAACTCCAAATGTTGTCGAAGCAACAAATAAACCTGGTTTGTGTGATAAATTGGAAGAAATACAGGGACGGTTAGTGATTAAATTATTTTCATATTTTGTATTAATTAAACATTTTCTTTTGTTTTTTGTAACTTCTAGACAGAACAACTTAGTACATTTAGTTTTCCAGTTTTATTAATTGTTTCAAATGTAACTCAAGGAATTAATCGGCATGATAGATAAACACTTTAAAGATTAACACGTGGTTAAATGACTGGTATGGGATTTCCATTTAATGAGATTTGTGACCCATACTAGGATAGGTTCCACCTAAACTGGGTGGGGGAACAGTGTCAGAACAAAATAGGATTGCGATAAAGGTTGTAGTGAGAACAGCTGAAATGTGGATACATAGAGAACTGGACTGCAATAAAATATTGCCGAATTTAGAAAGGAAAGACAAAGAGGAGGATGTGAGATAACTGAATTTGCAACAACTTGACCACAGTAGAATAAAATGACATAACTAATATTAAAAGAGAGACAGAATTGTGACAAAGAATAAGAAGAGAATGATTGCTTTAAATGGCTATTTGATGAATGGAATAGAAGTAGAAGAACCATGAATGAGTAAAACGAAATTGAATAATAGGGGACGAATTCAATAATCCCACAATAAACTGAAAGAAGAGTTAGAAAGAGGAGAAAATGGAATGCATTCTTCTTATTTTCTTTCTTAACCGATGCGCAAAGAATATCACTGGAACGAGAGCAACTAAGAAAAGTAGACTCTGAAACATTTAAACAATAATGATCATAACATAAATCGAGACTAGATGTAATGTTAAACATGTGTACATTTTTGTCACGTTCAGATAGCACCTTGCAGTTCTGGTCTCCATATTACTCATTAGATATGGAAGGATTGAGAAATTGTAAAACATTTGCGAGAAAGTTGAAACAGAAAAAGAAGTGATTGATAGTTACCTTTTGAGTAGAAGTGGAGATTGGGTAAAAATGTAACTTGCAGGTCAGTAAAATTGTGGCAGATGTTTGCTTTATTACATTCTTAAAATTTGCTCAAATATTGGCCCACCAGTATATTTTGCACGTGGTGCAAGTGAGCATAAATTAATTTCAAACCTGTTTTTGGACATCAATGCTGCATGTCCAAGAGATGCTTATAAATCCAGTGAGGATTTAGGAGTTATTACTTTACCCAAAACATGATTAAGAAATTAATTGCATAACAATAAGTAGTTGAGCTAATTGATCGCAGAGGTAATTAAAATGATACTAAACAAGCAGATTGTGGGAAGAAGGATTGGAAGTTTTATGAAGGAGATTGGGCAAATGTTGTAGTGGAATGTAAACACCTACATTGACCAATTAGACCGAATGAGCTGTTTTGTTGTTTTAGATTTGATATTACACTTAAGTGTTTCTGCTTTTTATATAATTCTTTTATATTCTGTGATTTCACTCCAGTTTGACACTTTGTGAAAAAGCCTTGGCAGAATATCTTGAGACAAAGAGACTAGCTTTTCCAAGATTCTACTTTGTCTCTTCTGCAGACTTGCTCGATATATTATCTAATGGTAACAATCCTGTAGAGGTGAGATATGTAACTTTCCATATTGCACTCTATTCATGATATCATAATCCTGATAGATTCCTGTATAGCATACAACCCTACAATTGCAACTACCATTTCCTGTAGATTTAGATTTAGATTTAGAGATACAGCGCAGAAACAGGCCCTTCGGCCCACCGCCCGCCCAGCGATCCCCGCACACTAACACTGTCCTACACCCACCAGGGACAATTTTTGCATTTGCCCAGCCAATTAACCTACAAACCTGTACGTCTTTGGAGTATGGGAGGAAACCAAAGATCTCGGAGAAAACCCACGCAGGTCACGGGGAGAACATACAAACTCCGTACAGACGGCGCCCGTAGTCAGGATCGAACCTGAGTCTCCTGCGCTGCATTCGCTGTAAGGCAGCAACTCTACCGCTGCGCCACCGTACCGCCCTACACCTGTACACTGTTATAATGTCACTCACTAACTTTATAGCTCAATTACTTTTCCACATTTTGAAATAAAACCACATGAATTACCTGTTAGTCCCAAATCATACTTGCGATTCGGATGGGATTATTTATATACCATACTCTGTAGGGATTGCAGATGCTTGATGCACAGATGCTACATCTAAAAGAAGTGGGATGAAGGATATTTAGAACGTTATTATCACGGAGTATATATATACCTGCACTTCTAATCATCACATTGATGATCAAAATATCTTTTCATGAGAAAATAAAATTATTATGGTCATTAATATTCCTTCATATCCTAGGTGAGCCAACATTTGGCAAAATTATTTGATAGTATGGCTAAACTGAAGTTCCAAATGGATGCTGATAACAATGTGATGAAAATTGGAATTGGCATGTATAGTAAAGAAGATGAATATATGCCTTTTGATGAACCATGTGATTGCACTGGTCAGGTCAGTGTCAATACATTTGCTATAATGTAATGATCACTTAGTAAGGTGGAAAAATGCGATTATCTCTTTTATGTTCTACTTCAACAACTCATTTTCTCTCTCTCTCTCCCCCTCACTCTCTCTCTCTCCCTCTCCCCTCTCTCTCTCCCCCCCTCTCTCTCTCCCATCACTCCCTCTCACTCTCTCCCTCGCTCTCTCTCTCTCCCCCTTTTCTCTCTCCCCGTTTCTATCTCCCCATCTCTCTCTCCCTCTCTCCCCTCTCTCTCACTCTCTCTCTCTCTCTCCCATCTCTCTCCCCCTCTCCCTCTCCCCCTCCCTCTCTCTCTCTCCCCTCTCTCTCTCCCCTCTCTCTCTCCCCTCTTTCTTCCCCCTCCCTCTCTTCCTCACTCTCTCTCCCTCGATCTCTCTATTTCCCCCTCTCTCCCCACTCCCTCTGTCCTCCCTCCCTCTCTCTCCCCCTCCCTCTCTCTCCCCCTCTCGCTCCCCTTCTCTCTCTCTCTCTCTCTCTCTCTCTCTCTCTCTCTCTCTCTCTCTCTCTCTCTCTCTCTCTCTCTCTCCCCCTCTCTCTTTCTCTCTCCCTCTCTCTCTCTCTCCCCCTCTCTCTCTCCCCTCTCTCTCTCCCCCTCTCCCCTCTCTCTCTCTCCCCTCTTTCTCCCCCTCTTTCTCTCCCCCTCTCTATTCCCCTCTCTCTCTCTCCCTCTCTCTCTTTCCCGCTCTCTCCTCCTCCCTCTCTCTCCCCCTCTCTCTCTCTCTCTCTCCCTCTCCCCCTAGAGGCTGTTTGGCCTACTGAGGACTGTCAGCGCTCTCTTTTATTTCAGATTTCTACCAATGGTGTTTTAGGTTGCAAAGTTCCAGATTATTTTGTTGTCCTCTCCTCTCATTCATCTCATTTTTTTTCATCTTCTCCAGATGGAAAAGATGTGTTTACTAAGCCTTACTCTCCACCCTATCATAGACAATCCATTTGTTATCTCACCATTTTCCCATCACTGCAACTTAAAATGTTGTTTTTTTTTAACATTTCCTACCTCAAGTGAAAGGCCATTGACCTGAAGCATTATATTTTCTTCACTTTCTGCTGATATTGCATGAGCTACTGAGTATTACTAGCATTTTCTGTTTCTTTTTAAAGTTCTAATATGTGCAATTTTCAACAAATTTTCTGCTGAATTTCTTTGCATTTCAGTAGTAACCACAGTTTAAATTAACCTAATTCCCTGTGAGAAGCTAGTTATGAAAGGCTCTGGTAAAGGAATATAATTTATTTAGTTAATTACATTTGTCCCTAATTCAATTTGCTCTCAGTGTATGTTTTCTGTATGTTTTGTGGACAGGTTGAAGTTTGGTTAAATCGGCTGTTGGACAGAATGCGTGCCACATTACGCCAAGAAATTGCTGAAGCTATAATGGCTTATGAAGAAAAGCCCAGAGAGCAATGGATATTTGAATACCCTGCACAGGTAATTTTAGGAACAAGTGTCTAAAATGAGGTAATTATGAGGGTTAAAAGGACCATAGGAGGACTATCCACATTGTGGTTCCTGGAGTCTTTCTGACTGCCAATCTTGTTATTATCAGTTGAATCAGTACCATTGTAACTGCAAGGAAAAGATTCATGACTTGGGTGGATGAACACTAAAAGGAACAGATGGGAATTAAGAGCTCAAAAGTATTAATAATCCAAATGCCATGACTACTTTACATATGGCAGCCTGCCTTCTGGAACCAATGCCATAAACTCTTACTTAATGGATCTGGCAATGGGCGATTCTTCCTTTAATTTAGTTTTAAAATTCCGATTAGAGATCTAAGTGCGCCATGTACATACTGTACAGGCTCATACTTGTTTATAATGAAACCCTCATCTAGCCAGAAAATGTACACTTGAAATTGCATTAAGTACCATTTGAAGTTGGGAAGTACACCTGCTCTATCTATATGCCTCAAATGTTGCATACTTGCTTAATAGCAGGGCATAACATTGCTCCTTGCTATTTCCTTCAGGACTTAATTAACAGATTATCACTGATATAAATACTTGTAGAAGACTATGAGAGTCAGCAAGTCATGATGCAGCTTTATAGGATTTTGGTTAAGCTGCATTTCGAGTATCGCATGCAGTTCTGGTTGCCTCATTACAGGTAGGGCGTGGAGGATTTAGAAAGGGTGCAAGGGAGGTTTACCAGAATGACGCATTATTCGAGGGTATTAGCAATAAGGAAAGGATGGACAGACTTGGATTGTTTTCTCTCGAACGCCAGAGGTTGTGGGAAGACCGGTTAGAAGTATATAAAATTATGAGAGGCATAGATAGGGTAAACAGTCAGAATGTATTTCCCAAGATGCAAATATCAAATCGTAGAGGCATAGCTTGAAAGCGAGAGGGCCAAAACTTAAAGGAGATGTGTGGGGCAATTTTTTTACACAGAGAGTGATGAGTAACTGGACTATGCTGCCAGAGGTGGTAGTGGAGACAGATATAATAGTGGCATTTTGGAGATTTTTGGATAGGCACATGGATATGCAGGGAATGGAGGGATAGGGTTTATGTGCAGGCAAGTAAGAGTTGGTCTTGGCATCATGTTCAGCACAGATATTGTGGGCCAAAAGTCCTGTTGCTATGCTGTAGTGTTCTATGTTATCCAATGTTCATATTGTTACAATTCTTGTTTCAGGTTGCTCTGACTGGTACACAAATTATTTGGAATGGTGAAGTTAGCAGTACATTTGCAAAATTGGAAGAAGGTTATGAAAATGCCATGAAAGACTATCTGAAAAAACAGGTTTGTTAATGAAATATATTTTACTTATATTAGTATCTATGCGCTAAAACTCTTGTTTGTTTGTTTGTTCCTGAACTACAGCCAAAACGGTACACGATAGCGTGACAATTTTAGGCCCACCTTGGTGCTAATGGAAGAAGTTTCATTGAAATCGGTGTTATATTTTTAACGTTATTCACATTTTAAAGTTTAAATCTATCTCCTGGGGAAGGAGGGAGGTGGAGGGGGGGGGGGGAGGAGGGAGGATAAGGGGGGTTGAGGGGGATGGAGTGGGGGGGAGGAGAGGGTGCTGCACCAATGCAGGAGAGGTTTGAGCCCAACGGGTTCACTTGGTCTAGTTATTAATGAAATTCTGACATTTTTTGGCAAATCAAGTGATGATCTGAGAGTCAAGTTAGACTATGGTGAACAAATCAGTCAAACTTTTCTTTTACTTAAACTAGTGCAAGCTACTTCTTCAGGGACAATATTGTAAAACACAGTTTCTGTTAGTTCTTTTTGCTGAAGGCCATTGATAAAATCAGAGATAACAAACCCTATTATAACATTAACAACCGTAAGAAAACAATGGAACTATATCACCCACATCATAGAATTATATATTTTTAGGTGTCATTTCAAACTCCTTGTCACATTTTGTGGTAGGATGTTATAAGAAAACCGTAAACATCTAACAAACCTGCACCTCCACCTTGGGAACATTCTCTGACCTGAAAAAGCTTCATGTTTAGAATTGTTAGATTATCATATAAGCAACATTGCTTGCACCCTTCCTTGTTTTATTTCTTGCTGTATTTCTATATGCCAAAAGCATGCATCTGTGCACACATCTTTTTTTTGCGCAAACAATTTGACTGTTCTTACAGCGTTGTTCATCTTTCCATGATGATAGTGTGGTGACTACAGCACCTTCTCTCTTGTTTTCTTTTTCTGAGTAATTGCCAAATTGATGGCAAGCTCAGCTGCTGTGGTATCTATCTGTTCCATTCCCAACATGCAGTTCAATGGTTCAGAGAACTTTACATGGAATTTCATGTCATCAACCAAGTCAGCATTGTAATAATTCTGAAAGTCTGGGCTTTGTAAAAGCAGAATTTTGCTTCTTCCACTCCAGGATAAGGATGTGGAAAGTTACTGCTAATATTGCTCGGTCAACTGTGGTAACTAAACTTCAAAATCAATCTATTGCTTGCAAAGTACTTGCAGGAAGAAGGAGATGTTATAAAAATCAGTTGTAATATTTTATCTGAAAGACAATCTCTTTAATAATGCAACTGTGCTCATTTGTGCTCTGAATATTTAGTTGTCATCATTAACCTGTCGATGATCTGTAAAGCTACACCGTTTTCCAGTATCATGCAAGTTCATTTAAATGTTTATTAATATTTTAGGTGTAAGTTATTGATTCTTTTTTTTATGTTAGGCTTATCAGTAAACTGATTGTAAACTTGTGTTCGAGATTCACGTTTCATTTTACTTCTTCAGCAATTTTAATATTTTTAAAAATCCATAATTTCATCATTTTTGTGAATGGAACTTGAAAAATTGCAAGCATCTTTGGAAAAGTCTATTAATGTTTGAAAATTAAAATAATTGCAGATGCTAGAAACCTGTAATAAAAACAAGATGTTGGAAACACTCGGAAGGTCAAGCATCATCTGCAGATAAAAATTGAAATCTTCAGATGGTTCTGATGAAGAGTCTTTGACTTGAAACATTAACTGTACTTTTTGTACAGATGATGCCTGAGCTGCTGTATTTCCTGTATTTTCTATTTTTATTACACTTTGAGCCAATTTTGCTAATGTATTTGATTATTAATTTGGCTCATTAGTGATCCTAATTTTATCTTTATGTACAAGCCAGGTTGGTCAACTGAATGCACTTATCACATTACTGGTTGGCAGCTTGTCAACAGGAGACAGGCAAAAGATCATGACAATTTGCACTGTAGAGGTGCATGCTCGAGATGTTGTAAACAAAATGATTGTAACAAAGGTGGGTAATACTGGGTTTCTTTCCATCATTTTTGCATTCATTACTTGTTCATGGAAAAATGACATAATTCCAGTTTGCAGTGATTATGGTGATTTCAAAAGTCAAATAATGGAGGTGATTCTAGAGTCACAAGAGACTGCAGATGATGCAATCTTCAGCAAAAAACAGAGTCTGGCTCCAAGTGCTGGAGTAATACAGCGGGTCAGGCAGCATCTCTGGAAAACATGGAAAGATGGAAAAGAGATAGGAAGGGGGCAATGTCTGGCAAGTGATAGGTGGATACAGGGGGAGGGGGGGTTGATTGGTAGTTGTCAAAGGTCAGAGGTGAAAAGAAGACAAATGGCTGTAAGATAAGGAGAGGAGTGAAATGTAAAGCATGGGGAAGGGATCAGGATAATGGGAGAAAGGTATGGGAGATGGATAAAAATGAGATTTACAGCTGCTTTAAACAGAGCTAGCAAAAGTTGCATTTGAGTAATTTAAATGGTTACTTACAAATAATCAAAGTCAATTTCATCAAATGGGAGTGATATCAAATCTAAAATTAATCATCAATCAGGCGAAACATATTGAGAACAGAACAATAAAACTATTTTTTTGTGAGATGTGGGATTGTTTTGCAGGTGGACAATATCCAAGTATTTGCTTGGCAATCTCAGCTGAGACATCGCTGGGATGATGAGAAGAACCACTGCTTTGCTAATATTTGTGATGCTCAATTCGGATATTGCTACGAGTATTTAGGCAACACTCCTCGATTGGTCATTACTCCACTTACAGATAGGTATGAAAACTTTCTCTTGTTTGCTTCCAAAATATACAAATAACTTAATACAGGAAAATAAATAGTAGCTGTAACAGGCACATCATTTTGGAGTCCACCAAAAATGGTGGGTCAGGCAAACCAGGCAGAGGATTGCATACCAGTTGGTACTTAAGAAATGTTCCAGGACTTCCTGGTCACCGAAAGAGAAACTACAATTCATCTTATTTGGTTATCACCAGAGAAAGTTATGGTTATACAGCCATAAAAGATTGGTGTAAAGGTGAAACAAAGTTGTGCGGTTCTGAAAGGGGGACATTAAAACGGTGCTGCAGGAGCGGCCCAGTTCAAATCTGTGTGATGCCCAGTGACAAAGATAGTGATGTTACTTGGGGGTAATAGGCTGAAACACAGATTACTGTTAAAGAATTGAAACATTGGAGGAGTCAGGGTAATCTAGGACAAGTAATCAAGTTTGCTGAAAGACACAACTTAGTTGTATTTGAAGTCCGATCGATTGATTCAAATGAAGAGGTAAAAGATTGCCTCATGTCACCTTACAGAAGATACAGGAAAATGCTTCCATGCTGAGATGTAATTTTCCTTATGAATAAAACTCCAAGCTGGAGCTTATTTCATTTGCAATTCATACAAAATGGTCATAGAGTCAAGACAACGATACAACATAGAAACGGGCCCCTGTACCTGACCCATATTCTTCCAAACCATGTAAAGTCACCCCTCAATTTCCTATGTTCCAGGAAAAAAAATCCAGCCTATCCACCTCTCATTATAACTCAAACCCAGAGTTCCAGACCACTTTTTGCACCCATTGCATAGAAGGGTGACCAGAACTGTACTCCAAATACAACCGTATCATCACCTTGGATGGCTGTAACATGACATCCAACTCTTGCAATTCAAAGCCCTGACCAAGGAAGGCAAATGTGACAAATGCTACCTTCACCACCCTGTCCACTTGTGTCGCCACCTTCATGGGTCTATACTATATGTATAGCCTGCACTGTAATATAATATTAAATATGTATTAATATAAGTAGAGCCGGTAGCAGAAACCGCACTTACACAATTTATTAGTCGAATACCTCATGTACGACCCAATGCAATGGTAATGGTGGGTGAGGATGAAAGAGTGGATCAGGGAGTCATGACGTGAGAAGTCCCTGTGAAATGGAGGAGAGAAGATGCAATTGGTGATGGGATTGTGTTGCAGCTGGTGGAAATTGCAAAACTTAATGTGTGCAATGGGAAGGTTGGGGGATGGAAGAGGAGTACCGAGGGAAATCTTTGTTCTGTCCAGTGAAGAGCAGGTGAGTGTATACATGCAGGAAATAGACAAAATACAATGAAGTATTGTGGCAGAGGAAAAGCCACGTTTCAGGAAGGAAGATGGACATTTAAGAGGCACCAGAATGGAAGGTCTCATCACTGAAATAAGTACAATGGAGACAAAGATGTTGGGAAAAATTGAATGGCGTGTTTACCGGAGGCATGGTGAGAGGATTTATAGTCAAGGTTGTTGTGATGTATACATGCAACAATATGGTAAAGCTGCTATGTGATGTATACATGCAACAATATGGTAAAGCTGCTATGCGATGTATACATGCAACAGTTGTCATGTTATTTCAGCAGCAATATTTATGAATGTGAATACAAAGTATTTTGATCTCTTATCATTTATTTATTGGTGGACAAGTTGGCATGAAACTGACCATATTCCTTGATAAATTTTGAATGGCTAGCATTTTATGTATTTACCAAAACATCTCACAACATTTATAAAGTTATAGAGTTATACAACATGGAAACATAGCGAGCAAGTTGCCTAACCGAGCTAGCCCTACCTGCCAGTGACTGACCTATATCCCTCCAAACCAATAGTGTGTGAGAAATTTTAAACTGTTATGTAATCCATTGAAAGGGCCTTGATAACTTCACAAAGTTACCACTTCACTAGTGGAGCAGATTCAGTGCAGGTAATTCTTCATTGTACATCTTTTGCTCAATAAAAAGTAATTTAATCTGAACAGATTTGATTCATTAATCAAGAATATTTCATCATATCAATAATACGTTGACCTCAGACTATCAGTCAGTTTTGTATTATTACAAAATCCTTAAATTTTTGGGTTGGGTTTGGAAACCAAGAGTTTATTTCATTGTTTTTAGAAAATAATGCTTTGTATTGTTTTTATTCAGGTGCTATATTACATTAACACAGTCACTGCATCTGATTATGGGTGGTGCACCAGCAGGCCCAGCAGGAACAGGAAAAACAGAGACAACAAAAGATTTGGGGAGAGCTTTAGGAATCATGGTCTATGTTTTTAACTGCTCAGAACAAATGGATTACAAGGTAAGGAAGAGATGCCTCCATCACACACTCAGGCAGTGCATTCAAGATTCCAAGTACCCTCACAGTGAATCTTCCTCAGATCCCTTCTGAACTTCTCTTACCTTTACTGTAACCCTATGCTCTTCCCCCACCCCCCAACAAAATTATGCCGACTACTTGTATTTCCAAGTGTAGATTATTCCTTGTAGCTTGGTAAGGGTGACAGATTTCCTTTCATAAAATACATCAATGAACCAGATGATCCCACAACCATGGATAAGTGACATTTTGGGTCGGGAACCTTCTTCAGACCTTCTTCCCGACCTTAAGTGTCACCTATCCATTTTCTCGAGATGCTGCCTGACCCACTGAGTTACTCTAACATTTTGTGTTTATCTTTGGTATAAACCAGCAACTGCAGTTCCTTTTTATTATATCTATTACATTATGTGACAATAAACTCACCTTGAAACCATTATGCCCCACCATTTTGTCCTAATTTACCCCCTCAGTTTGAATTTATTAATTGTGCATTTCTTTCTTTAATAAACTCCATTAATTGTCCTGCCGCTGCATATTTTTAAGTTTATTTTCTTTTTGGGATCTGGCTGGCACTGGCAAGGCCAGCAATTTTAACCCCTCTGTAATTGCCTTTGAGGTGGCACTAGTGGGCCATTTTCTTGAATTATCTTCACTCTGATAAACATGACAGGTTGCTTGTTTAGTATTAATTTTAATTCAGCAGTGAGAAGTGTACTGTGAAATAAATATTTACCAGCTTCTCAAAGCAGTTTGTACTAAATACTAAAATCAAGATATTCTCATTTTCTTAGATCACCAATGTGACTGACATGCTTGTGGCTGACAATTAGTTTTATCTTTTACAAGAACAAAAGACAGGGAAAAATTGAAAATAATGATTAATTTAGACACCTGATTTCATTTTAAATGGGAACTTAATGAATTGAATTTTTATGCAGAGTTGAAATATGATCTAATTCCACTTTAGATATTCATAGTTTGCAATTGTTCTCTAGCTCTTGCTATATTTTTCCATGAAGTTGGCTAACATTTATAAAGGCTGATTTTTTTTAACCAAATAGTCTTGCGGGAATATCTACAAGGGTCTGGCACAGAGTGGAGCCTGGGGCTGTTTTGATGAATTCAACAGGATCTCTGTGGAAGTTCTATCTGTAATTGCAGTGCAGGTAATGCAAAGATCTTCAATTGTGACATAACGAAAGATAGCACTAAATTGTAATGTTTCTCCATTTGTTCAATCTCATTGTTTCAGTAGAAATATTTTCAGTCATGTTAAAATATCACGGACTAAAACCTACCTAGATTTGGTCAGTTAAATTCAAAGGAATAAATATTTCTTGAACCTGTGGGCCATCATGAAATGAGCACTGCTTAAGGAGAATTTGTCCCACTTGCGAAACCTGAGGCTAATTATAAATGAGGCATAAGTAGCATTATATAGGTCGGGCATCAACATCTGTGGTGCCTTCAAAGACTGTTTACTTATTTTAGAAAGATCTTAACATCATAATGTTTTTGAAAAGGATGAGGATTCATTGCAGCCAATCAGGAGTGCAGTGAAGTCAGGAGAATTTCTGCTCTTCCATTCTGCACAATAAGCAGAAAACGAATCTAGTTTTTTGACAGCAGTTGTTTGCTTAATTGCATATGCAACTGGAAAATTTCAAAGATGCAAGCCCGATGTTTGCTTTACTCAGGCCACATGAATTTCACTGGGGAATTTTAAAAGTGCCACCTTAGATCAGTTTTATCTACAGAGAGTTTCTAGAATGTTTTGTCTTGCTTTATAAGTGGAACCCTTGACCTCCAATATCCTGGGAAGGCTGTGGAGTTGACATCCAGCACTCTCTTTGGATTGGGAAATGGTGCAATGCTCATCTTGAATAGACCAATTAAAATGATCTGTTTCGTTCAGGATTGTGAGCTGTCTCTCGTGAAAATAAACCAATTTTCAAATTCAGTGATAATCTAGCATAGTTGATTTCTGCTCGACTGCACAAAAAAAAGTTCGAAAGCCATGTTGATTTGTGGAAAGAAGAGCATTCCTGAAGAGCTCTCAAAAGTTTTAAATGGTTGGCATTTGAAAATAGATGTCATTTTAGAAAGTTCTTGGCAATGATTAAACGCTATCATAAATGTTGCAGGTAAAATGTATTCAAGACGCAATACGTGACAAAAAAACAAGATTTAATTTTTTGGGAGAAAATATTGTTCTCGTTCCTTCAGTTGGAATTTTCATTACCATGAATCCAGGTTATGCAGGGCGTACAGAGCTGCCAGAAAATCTGAAAGCATTATTCAGGTAGTATACTGATTTTTTCAACTTTATTTTATGTCTAGAATGCCTATTTAAAAACATGCAGCAAAATCACTGCTTGTGTACTTCATTTAAAACTCATAGCTCCAATATAATTTGCAATAATGTAAAATTGGGATTCTTTGCTTCATAATGTTTCCCGTTATACGCAAAATATTTCACACACTTTGTTTTCTTCTTAAGTCGTCACATAGTATATATTATAGTCTCATTCGCTCATTAATTGATTTACAATATCCAAAATTAACAGTAACAAAAGAATAAATTCAGAAGTATGTATTTCACCAATCATGATAAAGTCTGGGAATTTCTACAGTACCTCAGCCTGTGAAGGTAGAAAATCAGCCTAGATTGTACTGTAAAAGGTTCTTGAGTGGGACTTGCATCCACAACTATCGGACTCAAGATATAAGAGTGCTACCGTCTTAGTCATAACTGACCCAGAAAGGTTGAGGTATTAGTTAAAAGTAGTGTTGATGTAGTAGTAATAATAAAACGTAGTAATGATGCAACTGTAACTTATTTCACTCCACAAGAACAGAAATATTTAATTCCTTTGAAACAGTCACAATAAGAAATCTTTAAGTTGAGCATTTAAACATTTCTTTAAAATAATTCGCTTGAAAGGGAATAAAACTGCAGATATTGGAAATTTAAAATAAATAGAGAATGGTGGAAATATTGGGCAGTTCAGGCAATATCTGTGGGTTGAGCAAGTTTCAGGTATGTGTCTTGCATCAAAATTGTGCTTTCACTTTTATTCCTGTTAGTCTGTGATTAGATCATCATCCTTATCCATTTCTTCTGATTTTGATCTCAGTTCACATATCTACCTTCACAGGCTGAGGTAGATAATCCCAGATTTTCGTAGAGCGGTTTATATGTTGGTGGTATATTTAAGCCAAAACTGATGTCCAGGATAGAAGAAAACACTTCCTGGTCAATATTTTTTCACAGTTTAGATTGCTGAATGACAAACTGTTTGGCTGTGCCAGGCCTTTTAAGAACTGAATGAACCTTCACCCCTGTATATCTGAAGGATGGATCACCTCATACCCAGTAATCTTAATTAAATGATGTAATGACCAATTGTTAATTTGTCTAAACTACTGTACAATCCTAGAAGGAGTTAAAACTTTCAAGCAGAGCACTAATTTTCTGAGCATTCCCCGACATTCTACGTTTCAAGAGCTAGTCCAACTTTGGCATTAATGTGGGCATAACTCTTTTGAACTTTGCAATAATGGTTTGACTTCATATTTCTTCAGGGGAGGGAAGTACCTGACTGGGAAAATAATGCCATAAAACAGAAATCCTCTTGTTGCATTCTCATTTAAATTAAATATTTTATACAGGACACGTGAACCTGAAAGGTTTTTGCAGATAACTGAGAATGCAAAGTTAATGGTATAAGCAATTCAATACTGATCTTATTCATTGGCAGGGCAAGGTCGAGTGGCTTACTCCTATTCCTAAAATGTATGTTTATAATTTCTCTTGCAATGATAGCCATGCCTCATTAAGCCATCATATGCCTTATTAGAGTTGTCAATGCACTTTTCAAATGTGGGAAAACGTTGACGTCAGTTAATCCACATACAGTCTTGCTTTGCCATATGCTTCTGGGACAGCTTTCCTTATCATGAGTTGTTTTATTTTTTAGCTTTTTAGCTGTCTGCCAAGTATCTTTTTCATTGTGAGGACTTATGTTGTAGTCTGTGGCCTATTAGAAAAAACAGGCAGACAACCGAATTCGTTTAACCTCTTTATTCTACTCACCCAGGTGGGAGAGAGTCTAGAAACCGAAGCGTTTAGAAACGCTTAGGAAGCTAGTGTAGTCTCTCTCCCCGAATGCTAACAATTACACATATTTATACCCAAAATACATGTGTCAGTACATTTCCTGTTGCTACCTTATATGGCAAGTTTTACAATGTCCTATAAATCTTTGTCTCTTTCGGGACCTCCGTGTCCGTTGTGTCCATCATGACCTCTTCTTTCTTGGGAACAGAGGGCAGTCCATATGGCAAGTTGTTCTTCTTAACACTTCAAAGGATGGCTAACCATCAAAGCCTTAAAGCCAGTTGCCCATATCAAAGGATACCCTTAGCCATAAACAGGATGTCCTGGCAACATAATCGAGCTGGAGCTTTTACACCTTTTTAACACCCCTGCAATAAAACCCACATGGCTACGCTGAATTTGAGCCCTTACATCCCCTCTTTGATTATACTATAATCACAGTCTTTTAAAGTGGTTGATTGACAAATATTTGGCATATACATGGACCGAAACAATAACAGATTAACAGAATCACAACAATTAACGCAATGATACTGCCATAATGGAGAATCGGCCCCCACACATATCCTAAGCCAAACCAATCCCATCCTGAAGCATTAATTCGATCTTGGGCTAAATCTGCCCCTATTTTCTTAGTCAAGTCAAGTCAATTTTATTTGTATAACACATCTAAAAACAACCCACATTGACCAAAGCGCTGTACATCAGTTCAGGTACTAAGAACAAACATACAATGGCACACAAACATAACAGCACATACATAAACAGTTCACAGCACCCCCTCAGAGGGCTCAAACGCTAAATGCTCTTTCTATAACCTCCTTCACATGCCCCACGATATTGGTGATATTAGAGGATACATCTGGTACAAATGTACAACATTCTTGCCCTATCATAGCACAGGTACCCCCTCTCTTGGCTAGCAGGAAATCTAGAGCCATACGATTCTGGAGAGCGACAAGACGCAGGGCCACCATTTCAGTTGTTAACTGGCCTATTTGTTCCTGAGTCTCGTACAGTCCATCAGCGGTACAATTTGCTAATTGTTCCAGGGCACTAGCTAAGTTTCAAATTTCAGTTCCCGCCCGAGCGGTCCCCATCTGTGGAATATTAGCCACCAAAACCCCTCAAACTCCAATACAGCTCGATTAGAGCTCCACTCTGGATGCTGCAGAGGATGATTTATGATTTGTAAAGGTGGGATCACAAAAGCTAGATAACAGCACCCTGTCCAGGTCTCATAAGATCCCTGATCATACCGTGGCGAAAGTCCTGGTAACCAGACATATGCTCAGCTCCCACATTTTAAGTAAGTCCCATTAAGAGGTCTTGGGGGAACTGCAGTACTGATATGGGTGCATGTGCTGAATCCCACAGACAGACCAACTTCATTTGGTCTAGATCCCATTCTACAGAAACAAGTTGTATTTATTGGTGTTTCTGGAGAGTCATGAGGAGAATTAACTTGTATCCGGGGCCAATTCTCCTGTGTTTGATTAAGATAGGGTCTCAAGGACCACCCATTAAAACATTGAAATCCACAGTCATCTGGTCGGTTATCATAATCCGTACACCAATTATTGGAGCCAGGGCTCTGTGAGTGATTCAAAAAGAACCGGGCAGACCTGGTGTTCTAAAGCACCAGCTCACCCTCCGAGCAAATGGTTATCGCTCTCAATACTAGGCAGTAAATAAGTCAATAGTAAAGCGTGCACGGAATAGGAGTAAGGAAAGGTGTTATCCATAAAATAGTTCACCATGACGTTGCTACGCCTGATTAAAAGCTTTGTCAACTTGTAACATGAATTTAAAAATACCTGGACTGAAAGACAAAAACAAAATTCCCATGTAACCTCCAATTTTTCCCAGTCTATTCTTCCCCTCATCTCCTCTCGTAGGGACGACTGATGTAATCCTCGAGTTCGTCTACATCGACCCTGATACGGCTGCTGCTTCTTACATGGAAAACTAAATTCATCTGTCAGGCATTGGAAATTAAGCTGGCACAAAGCATGTCCACAGGGTACAACCCAATAGGCTTGGTCTCTCAATTGTTTAGCTCTGGTCTTATTAAACCATTAAACTATCCTGAGCAGGGTCCTATTCCTTCTGCCTTCCAGGGTATTGTGCCTTTATCTCCTCTGCACATCATCTGATCGTCTTTACATAAATGTCATGGAGTAAATACAGATTGACCACAATACCATATAATTCTTGAGTGCACTTCCCCTAATAGCAGGAGTAACAATAGCTAAATAGCAACATCAATAGCAAAAGCAATCCATCAGCTAAACACATCAACAATAACTAAGCAATACTTATAACTATGTACACGTGGCAATTCAATAAAATCAATTTGTAAACCCCAATGTATTTTGGGGTGATACCATATAGCATTTATTACATCCAACATTCCCCTCTTACCAGCATAGGTAAGAGAGTGCACATAATACAACAAAACAGGTAAAAGCGCGTTAGGGACACAAACTTTGCCAGAGGCAGTAACCCAAAGCAAGTCAGATTCGCAAGGGGAACACCCATCCTGGCTCCACTGGTGTCTCTCAGCCTCGGGGGCGTCCCCCTGAAGCTGGCAGAATCCCGAAACACTGGGCATAGCGGTAGTTGCCTGAAGAAACTAAAATGGTAGGGGTCAGGGCCTCTGTGCATGCCAATGTGTCAGCCAATGCATTCCCGAAAGAAATGGGATCCTTGACAGATGTATGCGAATTACATTTAATGACAGCCAAGGTTTTTCGGGAGTGTTAAACTCGCTAGTAGATTTCGGAAAAACAGGACATTTTTAATAGGAGTGCCTGCTGCAGTCAAAAAGCCCCTGTGCTGCCACAGGTTACCAAAATCATGTGCAACCCCAAAGGCATATCGTGAGTCGGTGTAAATACTAGCACATTGGTCAACGCAAAAGTGGCAGGCCTGCGTGAGGGCAAATAATTCAGTCTGCTGGGCAGCATGAGGTGTACTGAAAAAGGCGAGGGTGGGCAGCATCCTCAATCTCTAGCGCCGATCGTGCGGATTCTTACTCGTGGCGCAACTTAACCCTTTGTCTGGGACCTATCCATATTCCCTGATGCTGTCTCATTATCGGGGGGTAGTCCCCAATATCCTGACGGGGAGGGTAGAACCGGGACTGGCACCACCGCAGCCGGTGGATCTGCCTGTGGGGCTGTGGGGATCGGACACGTCCAGGGTTCCTCGTCACCCTGGACTCCTGATTACCTAATAAAGCCGCTATATACTCCAGTGGTTCGGATTCTGACTTTTGTTGTTGTGCGGGATATATCCCTTTGGTACCGGTTTAAAATTCACCTCGAGCTCGGGTAGCACGGTCAAGTCTTAGATCATACACCTTCATTTTCCCTCCAACTTCCCTCCCTCGACTCCTGATGGCACTTCTGCACCCCCTCTTTGATAGTCTCTACATTCCATGTACCTCCTACTGGCCAGGCCTCGTTTCCCAATCTTTTCATTAACGAAGCAAATAAATAAATAACACATGTGTTGTACCGGGGCACCGCCATCACTCTTATCCAAAGACTGTCCCATATGTCTGATTGCCAATTATCCGAAAATATGTTATCAATAAATACTACCAATAAATATTACCAATAAATATTAATTGCACCCAGACCAAGACAATGACAAGAGTGACCGCCCCTTACCTTCCAAATCCGGAACCTTATCCTTATCCTTTTCCTTATCGGTTCGTCTGTGAATCTCAGTTGAACACGAAATCAACCCCAAACGAGGGACTTCAGTGTCTGAAAAACGTCAACGTCCGGGGTCTCGAACAACGGTCGAGAAGTGCACTCTGTCCCCTGCGGACGTGTTTCAGCCACTGATGCCGCTTAGTCGTTCGTGGTTGACGGTGCCAAAGAGATCCTGCCGACTACGCCAAATGTTGTAGTCTGTGGCCTATTAGAAAAAACAGGCAGACAACCGAATTCGTTTAACCTCTTTATTCTACTCACCCAGGTGGGAGAGAGTCTAGAAACCGAAGCGTTTAGAAACGCTTAGGAAGCTAGTGTAGTCTCTCTCCCCGAATGCTAACAATTACACATATTTATACCCAAAATACATGTGTCAGTACATTTCCTGTTGCTACCTTATATGGCAAGTTTTACAATGTCCTATAAATCTTTGTCTCTTTCGGGACCTCCGTGTCCGTTGTGTCCATCATGACCTCTTCTTTCTTGGGAACAGAGGGCAGTCCATATGGCAAGTTGTTCTTCTTAACACTTCAAAGGATGGCTAACCATCAAAGCCTTAAAGCCAGTTGCCCATATCAAAGGATACCCTTAGCCATAAACAGGATGTCCTGGCAACATAATCGAGCTGGAGCTTTTACACCTTTTTAACACCCCTGCAATAAAACCCACATGGCTACGCTGAATTTGAGCCCTTACATTATCCCTGCAGAAACAGGCAAAGTTAAATGTCACAAAGACAGTGTTATGATACCAGTTTATTTTTTTGTATTATTCAAGTTAATCAGGGCAGCAATGCATTTTTGTAAAGCAATGGTGCAATTTTACTAGTATCATAATTTACATAGGAAATTGTAGCAATTCTGCTTTTGCATTCAGGTCCAAGTTGGTATTTTGTCTAGCCAGAGGCCTGAAAGATACCAACAATGCATTTCTGGGTCACCATTTTAATGGAGCGATTTGTCGCCTGTCAAAGGTTAATAGGCCTTCAAGTCTTCAAGTTTCCAAATTAGTGGTTTATAATTGTTTCTTCTTTTAGACCCTGTGCTATGGTTGTACCTGACTTTGAACTGATTTGTGAAATCATGTTGGTTGCTGAAGGTTTTCTTGATGCCAGACTTCTTGCCAGAAAATTTATTACACTCTACACACTCTGTAAAGAGCTCCTTTCAAAACAGGTAATGCCAAAACATTGTATTTTATTATTGTTTTGTATACTGAAACACAATGAAGCATTTTGTTTGTGTGCTATCTAGTCAAATCATACAAACCCGAGTACAATTTTAAAAAGTCAGTGCTGGAACCACGATTTCTCCTTCGTCCATCCCTAGCCCCTGACCAAAATCTGCTCTTCTGGCCAGACTTTCTCCAAGAAGAGACAGCCTATCCATTTTTCTTAGGTATTCATTGGTATTACTACAATCGTCCTCCACTATTAACGGAAAGTCACCATTGACCATCATCTTGACCTCTTACATAAAACTATAGGTACAAGAA
Organism: Rhinoraja longicauda; assembly: GCF_053455715.1. Lineage (NCBI taxonomy): Eukaryota > Metazoa > Chordata > Chondrichthyes > Rajiformes > Arhynchobatidae > Rhinoraja > Rhinoraja longicauda. The sequence goes on from NC_135958.1 coordinate 75,289,780, forward strand.
TAGGTTAAAGACCAAGTAATCTTTGAGTTACTCAGTTGCTCATGTCGTAACGTCTTTTTTCTATCCACAAGACTAAAGTCAGGAGCATGGTGGAATAACTTTGCCTGAATAAGGTTAGCCCCAATAACAGGCAAAGATGGTCATTACCAACCAAGACAAAGCAGCTCACTTGAGTGGCATACCATCCAAACAAGCTTTAATTTCCTCTACAAAACTTTGCTCTATCACTACAATGTGTGCCACCTACAAAGTACGCTTCCTGTATTTAATGATACTGATGGTACCAAACCTCTGATCTGCACCACCCTGAAGAACAATGGCAACAGGTTGGAGAGATCACCATTGCCTTCATAATTCACTCTTTGAGTGAACAGAACACATTGACTTGGAAATCTATTGGCAGTCCATCATCGTTGGGTCTAAATACAACCCAAGTACTGAGTACCTTCACTAAAAGGACTATCATGTCGGCAGCTTACCCCTGATTTCTCAAGGTAATTAGGGCTAGGCTTCAAAAGCTGGCTTAGTCAGCAACTCCCACGTTCCAAAAAGATTTAAGAGTTTTAAAATAATGGTTAGCAAAAAATAATAAAAAATTCTTTCCAAATCAAAACATGACATTTATTTTAAAAAAGGCACTATATACGTACTATTGCTATTTCATTTACAGGACCACTATGATTGGGGATTACGAGCTATCAAGTCTGTATTGGTTGTAGCTGGTTCTTTGAAAAGAGGAGATCCAACTCGCCCTGAAGACCAGGTCCTTATGAGAGCCTTGAGAGATTTCAATATTCCTAAGATTGTAACAGATGATTTACCTGTCTTTATGGGATTAATAGGAGATCTTTTCCCAGCATTAGATGTGCCAAGAAAGAGAGATTTAGACTTTGAACAGGTAATACTAAAGTTCATGTGCTTAGATTTAGAATTTACATTATGCTGACTTGATCATATATAGTATGCATATAAAGACACAAATGTTCAAATGATACATCAGCAATCATTTTTCTAATACAATCAGTTATACATATGTAGTATCATGTTTATACATAGAATATACTTACTCTATGCTATATGAAGCATTGCTTATATGTTTATAGTTTTATATTGCATACATATGTTTCCTATCAATATTTGGGCAAATTTAAGTCCAGGATACATCTGCTGCAAATAATTTTATAAATATCATTTGCTGTCGATGATATAAATGCAGAAATGTAGAGGGATTGTTAAATTGTTCAAGGGACATATGAACTGCATCCTGAATCTGGATTTCATGTGGGGCTTAATCGCCTTAATAATTACATCTCAGATCGGACAGCACATCGAGAAAATTTCATACAGTGATAGTGATCTTACCGATAAATCTGATTATTAAAGCATTGTACAGTATATACAAGATAAGTACTTCAAGAGAGTGCTCAGAGATACCTCAGTGACTCAGAAACCTCTAGTAATGATAAAATTCACAATACAGTAGTTACATGTGGATTTTACATTTACACATTAATTCCACCAGTAAGCCACTTTGTTTTGTAGTCTTTGATTCTTGTTTATCTCTGCAGGAGTGTCCTCTATCTGCCTGACAGCTATTTTCTTCATGTTACACGGCCTTAGAAGTTTATAAATGCAAAATGATCTCCACCAAGCCACAGTCTCTACTGTAGTCTCACCTCTTCAGATCGTTCACCTTGTTGTGAAGAGGCTTGCGTGCCCCCGTGATTTCGAAATCGATGCCGTCGGAAGCACTAGCTTCTGGTAGGGCCACCCAGGGCAGTAAGGTCGAGGATGGGGGTCCAGACTAAGAACGATCCAACGTACAAGACCTCAACGGTGGACCAGGCGGACAAAGTTATCTTGAACTCAACGGCTGTGAAGGCGGATGAAGGCTGCAACAGATCTATCAGCTCCAATCGTCTTTGGTTCCCTTGCCATTGGAATGAGTTGATTGATTTGTGAAGGACCATGTGCTTCTTGGAGTGCAACTTCAAGCACACGTTAAACAAACACACGCACAGGCGTCTTCGTTCTGACATTGGAACATAGACCATCATCTTCGACCTCGAGGGATAGCCATGACGACTGTAGTCTCCTGCCATTGCATTTTCTGAATGCAGACATTGCATGCTCCCCGATCCTCAATATCTACTGGAACTGTATTTTTAATATAATTCAATGTTTTACTGTTTTTACATGATGAGTAATGTTTAGATCATTCATATATTAAGCTGTTTGATTAATTTGCTATTTAACAGGACACATTTTCTTACTTTGTATAGATTGTTAAGCAGTCAGTTCTAGAACTTCATCTACAACCTGAAGATAACTTTGTCCTGAAAATAATTCAGCTGGAGGAAATACTTCAAGTACGTCACTCAGTTTTCATAGTTGGCAATGCTGGAAGTGGAAAATCACAGGTAAATAATAGTTTGATATAGTTCAGATAATGAACAGTGTTTTTCTCATTCATTAATGTTGTCTTGATGTACCATGATCCACAACTGAAGTATTTGACAAATCCAATTGATTCCTTATATGAAAGATTGCCTTCCTTGAAGTATACGAGTTTAATTTGGTTACATGAATTTAAATTCCCCCAAAAAACAAGCTGCTGGAGAAATTTAATGGATCAGCCAGCTTCTGTGGAAGGAAGTAGACAGGCAGCATTCTGGGTTGGAATACTTCTTCAAACTAAAGCAAGGCCTCAAATTGAGGAAACGTCATTTGCTCTGCTTTTCGCTGCCGGAACCTGAGGAGTGCGTTGGGCCCTGCCAATGATGCATTGTATCAGCAAGGTGGAAGGATCATCAAGGATGCCCATTCCCTTTTCTCCCTTCTGCATTCTGGGAGGGGTTCCTGGAGTTTGAAATCTCGGACGTCAGGCTTTGAGAATAGCTTCTTCCTCATTGTTATCCGTCTCTTTCTCACCCATTCCCAGAGGTGCACCCATGTTCTCATAACTCTTCCTCACTGGTTATTCTGTTTTGTATTTTAATATTCATTTGCACTACTTGGATTTTGCACAATAATCATGCAACTGCCGTTTTACGTTCATCATTGTGCTCATTATTGACTCAAGCGTGTATTTGTCATATGCACCAAATATGAACTGGAACAATTAATTTCTTACGCTTCAGCTTTGCACTCACATTAGACACAGCAAAAGTAAATAAATAAAAGAGTGGTTCATGATAAGTTCTTGGAAAACATGGACAACTATTAACAGGAAAGACCCATGAGAGGATTGTCATAGTGCTGTACACCTAGGATGGAGCGGTTCTGGGAGTTCTTAACATTTTCTCCAAACCCTATGAGGTCTGACATGATTATGTCAAGCATGGGCAAAAACATCTCTGCTGACTGCCATCTTTGATCATCCGTCAACAGATGAACCAGTTCATGTTGAACAACACTGGGAAACATAGTGGGTAGAGTCTGTGTTTCAGTTGGGAGCCTTGGTAAAACTAAAGTTTATGTATGTTTGGAACACAATTTGCACAAACAGAGATGGTAATGTTTATTGCACATCAACCATCTCAGCTCCAAGACATAACAACAGAAATTTCTCACGACAGTATAACCATCTTCAGCTTTTTCAAGCATGACTTTGGTATTATCAAATCAAAATTGTAAATGTTCATTTCAGTGTCACTGCTCAGAAAATAAAATATTTATGGCTGCATGCTACCCAGGAAACATTTAAGCAGGGATTGATAAGTGACACGTAATATTCATGCTATGCTAATACTAGTCAATAATTTTGCTAACTAATTTTCAGTCTGACTGTTTTTTGTTTAACTTTGAAGGTAATGCGATCATTGAGAACGACTTACTTGAACCTGAAACGGAAAGCTGTCATGATTGATCTTGATCCTAAAGCTGTAACCTGTGATGAATTGTTTGGGATTATTAACCCATCAACAAGGGAATGGAAAGATGGTAATCAGTTCAAATTGCTGAAATTTGAAAACAATATAATTCTGTTTATTTCCGAATAAATCTTGATTCTTTTTTTTGCCGATGTAACAGCTTTGCAGAAAATTATTGTCCAAAGACGGACATAAGCATAGACGAGTTGGTTAGCAAGTTTGCAGATGACACTAAGATTGCTAGGGTCGCGGACTGTGAGGAAGGCTGGCAAAAGTATACAGCAGGATGTAAATCAACTACAGAAATGGCCAGAAATTCGAGCAAGTGTGAGATGTTGCACTTTGGGAGTTCACATGTAAGGGGAAAATATACAATTAATGGCATGACCCTTCACGACATTGATGTACAGAAGGATCTTGGGGTCTAAGTCCATAACTCTGAAAGTGCCAACATAAGTGGATAGAGTGGTAAAAAAAGACACATGTTATGCTTGCTTTCATAGGTCAGGGCATTGAGTATAAGTCAAGAAGGCCTAATGCAGCTTTATAGGACTTTGATTAAGCCACCTTTGGAGTACTGCATGCAGTTCAGGTCACCCCTCTTATCGGAAGGGTGTGGAGTCTTTGGAAAGGGTGCAGAGGAGGTTTACCAGAATGTTGCCAAGATTAGGGGTACTAGCTCCAAGGAGCAGTTGGACAGACTTAGATTGTTTTCTTTGGAATGCCAAAAGTTGTGGGGAGACCTGACAAAATTATAAACTATAAATAGTCAGAACTTTTTTCCAGGTTTGGCAAAATACTAGAGGACATCGCTTTAAGGTTAGAGGGGCAAAGTTTAAAGGAGATGTGTGGAGCAGGTTTTTTTACATAGAGGGTGGTGAGTGCGTGGAATGCGCAGGTGGTGGTTGAGACAGATACGATAGTGGCATTTAAGAGACTTTTGGATAGGTAAATGGATATGCGATAATAGAGGGATATGGATTATGTGCAGGCAGATAAGAATTGATCTTGGTATCATGTTCGGCACAGACGTTGTGGGGTGAAGGGCCTGTTCTTGTGCTGTACTGTTGCATCGTCAGTAAAAACACCACTTTTCAAGTTTGTGCTGGTAGAGGGAAACCAGCAACTAAACTATTTAAGGTACACAGTATGCTTTGTTTATACATTTCAGGACTGTTCTCAACCATAATGCGTGATCTGGCCAATGTTACACATGATGGACCAAAATGGATTGTGCTAGATGGTGACATAGATCCAATGTGGATTGAATCTCTTAATACTGTGATGGATGACAACAAGGTCGGTCACCATTTCAATGATTAGTTGGGAGTGGCTAAATGTGTTTGAGTAAAAAAGCATTTTTGAATGATGTATTGCCAACTCATTTATTGTATTTTTGTTGACAAGATGCTTTTGGAGGTTTTTTGCCGTTCCTGATATAACCTTTGTATTGGTCTCTAATTTAATTACCTTTAGTTTTTAATTTAAGTTTTATACGACTCCCATTCAACAGTTTGCTAAAATAGTTGGTATCATTTCTGGCATTCCTTTGGGAATTCTATGTGTACTTGCCTTTTATAGTAGTTTACTTCATCTTTTCTAACACAGCAAAACCTCAGAAGTATTGCTGTTCTTGCCTCCTTGAATTTTTTGATGTTGAAGCAAATTGTAGTGAAATTGGGATGTGCATTTGTTTCCAACTTGTACATCCTCTCTGTAATCTCCCAGACCCCACCACCTGTACTCCACCTGTGTAGGAAGGAAAAGAGGATGCTGGTTTAAACTGAAGATAGACACAAAATGCTGGAGTAACTCAGTGGGACAGGCAGCAACTCTGGAGAGAAGGAATGGGTGATGTTTTGGGTTGAGACCCTTCTTCAGACAGAATAACTATACTGTCCCAGAATTGTGTGTGCTATAGAAATATTTTTACGCCCCTATAATACCTTTTCCCATTGACTGAATCCCCTGTCACTGGTGCTCTCATGTCTTTTCTACCACTACCCATGTAAAACATCATCCATTGTTCTACACCCTTGAACAGCTGTTAGGACTCCTGGTGTACCTAACATGCTGATTAATGATCTGCGTTCTCTTCCTAACATGCTGACCCAATAACCTGTTTTCATTTGAAAATCTAATTAGTGAGGTGACATCTTCCATCTATATGCCATGTATATAGCCATTCAGATGTATTGTCAAGATGCCAACTCACGCGTAATGTATAAATGAGGACGTTTAGCACTTGCAATTGACAATGTATGTCACAGGATATGTATATAAGGTGACTGAGGAGAGAGCTAGCAAGACTGTTTACTCGAATAAGAACTAAATGTCCTACAGCTTTATCATTAATGACTGCCTTACTGGCTTATTTAATTAGATTGTTATTTTCGACCTAATTTCACTCTTTAGTACCAAACAGGATCTCCTTGCTCCTCCTCTCCATTTTCCGTGCCTACCAACTTTTTGACGATATTCTATTTGCTTGCCTTGACTTTTTCACTTAGAAGGATTTCTTCCTTCCCCATTGCTTCAGAGAAAATTTGAGTTACCTTTGTTATGTGTGGCAGTTACATAAAAGTTACCATTTAGTTGTAAACTTAAAGCACCGGTTTAGTCCATCAATTTTAGAATTTCGTTTTTTGTACATTGAGTTACTTTTGTTGCAAACAAATGATTACATTATTAATAGGTATTTTTCTCTGTTTCTCAGGGAAATTAAAATGGTCTCTTTTTTTGTAATATATGAAGGTATTAACTCTTGCTAGCAATGAACGAATTCCCCTGAACCCCACAATGCGGTTGCTGTTTGAAATAAGTCACCTTAGAACAGCTACACCAGCTACTGTGTCTCGAGCAGGAATACTCTACATCAACCCTGCAGATCTAGGATGGAGCCCGTAAGATATTTCTTTATTTTTCTAACCTAAATAGTGAAACAAGGACAATAAATAATTTAATTTGTTAATAATAATTTAATTTAAATTTAAAATTCAATTGGAATGTATGGCCAGGAAATGTGTTGCCATGCAGGTTTAAATGCACAACAGTGTGGGGCATGCACAGTATGTGCCTGTCACAGGTAAAGCTTGGTGATGCTTAGTGATACTGTTGGTGCGGTCTGCTCAACTTGGTGCCTACACAACAGTGTGAATGATGGAACATCATCTGTCTAAGAGGGGTCGAGGAAAGAGCGTTCACGTCACAGCCCTGTTTCCACCAATCTTTCCATCACCACGCACAAGAAGCACATGAAGCGCAAGTCGCCATTGCATGCAGATGCCGAGAAGTGTGTTCAGCTCTGGCTCAACAATTTCTAAACTTGTGATGTGGACTCGATAAGAAGGAGATCTATCTAAGAAATAACTAAAAAAACGGTCAAGCCATGAAAAGAGAATTGCATTCTGTTTGCAGCTACCACAAATGTACTTTTGAAATGAGCAATATAACTGCTGGAAGAGCACCAAGATTCTTGCATCACTATGCATTGCTGGTCCTAATGTACGAATTAGCCATCAGACAAAAACTGGGTTATCTTCCTCCCACCAATAAGCAACATTTCGTTCAGAGGGAAAACATTACAGAACATATAATGCCTGAAACCTAAATGTTGGCAGTAATGCTGAGAAGCCTAGAATGAGACAAGGACTTAAATGCTGCAACTTCCAATGTTGACAGGATGATCCTACCAATTATTTGCTCATGTTATTAAGGCCACAGAGGGCTGGCTAGTTTATCCAAAGCAGATGTGTGAATTATCTCTAGGCCCATATGCACTAAAATTCATAGACCTAGGCTAGGTAAGATCAAACTCAATATTTTAACTTGATTCAGAAATATTTGACTAATTTTTCCCTTTTGTTTTCCAGTGTGGTAGCTAGCTGGATTGAAAGTCGTGAGGTACAGTCGGAGAAGGCGAATCTTCTGATATTGTTTGATAAATACTTTCCTTCCTGTCTTGAAAAGTTGCGAACAGGATTTAAAAAGATTACCCCACTGCCAGAGATCACTATGGTGCAGACAGTTCTTCACTTGATGGAATGCCTTTTGACTCCAGCCAATGCACCTGCTGACTCTTCCAAGGAACTCTATGAGCTATATTTTGTGTTTGCTTGTGTTTGGGGTTTTGGAGGCACCATGTTTCAAGATCAGGTAAGACTTGGGGGTATTTTACTTGGGTTACAATTAAAGGTTGTGCATTAATTGTCGCCCAGACTGATTCTCTTATTCCATTATTTTTTTTTTGTAATGGCATGTGCTGGCATAGGATACCTCACCTCAAAAACGTTGACAACTAAATTTTCCATTTTTTAACACATGGATTTTATAATCTTATAATTGTTGGTATTAGTTTATTAAATCAGAGGTTGATTGGTTACAAAATCAATCAGAAATGGGGGGGAGGGTAAATTGATGGCCAAAATAATCCTGATAAATGTAGCTTATTTTTAATTGATATGCATACTCAGGACAAATCTTTTGTTTGTTTGTTTGTTTTTATGTCTTGCTTGCTCTGTAAAGCGTCTTTGAGTATCCTGAAAAGCGCTATATAAAATAAATATTATTATTATTATTATTACTAGCACAGTTTTGTCTACAATAAAAGCACTGGTTAAAATCTTGCAGTTATTGCACTCCAGTATTACAACAGGCTTGTGGGACAGGACCGTTGTTAACCTGGCTCTTGTGTTCATCTTTCAAGGAACCCCTTTGGCTGCAAGTGATTGAAGCTCACTGCCACAGGCTGTCCCCAAGCAGTGAAAAGGCCATGGACAATGCAAACTGAGGCCTTGGCCTTGGCTGCAGACCATCCTGATGATCTTCTGACAGCACATGATTACCAGAGCCATTTAAAAATAGTGGAAATACATTTAAATCATTAATAATACAGGCACGGTGGCGTAGTGGTAGAGCTACTGCCTTACAGAGCCAGAGACCTGGATTGCTGTCTCTATGGAGTTTATACGTTCTCCCTGTGATCCGGTGGGTTTTCACCGAGATCTTTGATTTCTCCCACACTCCAAAGACATACAGGTTTGTAGGTTAATTGGCTTCGTATAAATGTAAATTGTCCCTGATGTGTGTAGAATAGTGTTAGTGTGAGTGGGAATCGCTGGTCGGTGCAGACTTAGTGGGCCGAAGGGCCTGTTTCTGCACTGTATCTTTAAACTAAATACAGCTAAAATATTTTTTAAATTGTAAATAATACATCATAGAAAGGTTACAACATAGGATGCTAATCCATCCAACGTGTTTATTCTTCCCAATGTCAAAGATACCATGAATAACAAAAATAATAGACAGAAGTAGAAAATGACTAACGTTTTCAGCTGGAAACTATGTTTGGGACACTGAATGGTGGAAAGGAAAACTTAAAAGCGGAAGTATTACATCTGCAATTGTAGCGGGAGGTGTATTTCAAAGAATTGAAGAAGGTATTGATGGAAATGGAAGAGTGAACTGGAAAATTCTGCAGGGGTTGTCTTTCGGATTATGAAAGTGTGCCCGGTGGTCAGTTTGGAATTGCCGGATACTGGAACAGAAGGGTGATCTGTTTAATATGGAGGCTGGTGGGATGAGAAGAGATGACAAGGGGAACATTATTGCTGGTTCTGGAGGGAATGAGGTATGAAATTACAAGTGCAAGATAGAAGTGGGATATGATGGAAATATTACTATTTCAATTAATTGCATATGTGATTTTAAATTAAACGATAATATATTTTCTTTTCTGGTCAATAAAATTTATAAAGGAAGAATGGATCTAGTAAACATTGTGTTTTTTGAAAGATATTAAATTATGTAATATTATTCATTATACACTATTTCAGCTTGTGGATTATCGTGTTGAATTCAGCAGATGGTGGGTAAATGAATTTAAAGCTGTCAAGTTCCCATCCCAAGGGACTGTCTTTGACTATTACATTGACTCAGAAACAAAGAGGTTTATATCTTGGTTAGAAAAGGTGCCTCTATTTGAATTGGATTCTGATTCCCCACTTCAGGTACTTAATTAAAAATTACATATTTTTATTTAAAACTCTTTTAACGCTTTCCTTCATATTCTGCTTTAGCTTTTCACGGAAATACCATCTCTGACACAGTAGAGTCACACTGAGAGGTCATTATGATAGCTGATAAATGTCAATTTAAGATAGCAATATGTTTTTTATTAAATAATGCAACTGAGCAGAATATGGCCTTTTGAATTCTATGTCGTTTTGTTGCCAACCAAACCAATGTAATTAAATAATTACATAATATGTTAGCCCCATAATATTGCTCTGCTCTCTTGTTTCCATTTTCCAGCACTTTTTTCCATTACCCACGATTCCCGTAATGCTCAAAGATCAATCCATCCGTGTTTTTAATTAATGTGACTGACCCTCCTTTCCAGAGTCGGAAAATTCAGACTTACCATCCTTTCAGTGAGGTTTCTCCTCTCAGACCAAAATGGACGTATTCTGAAACTGTGCCCTGGATCCTTCACTCCCAGTCAGGGATCTTCCTGCATCTAACCGGTCAGATCTTTAAGAACTTAGATTTTCTAACATTCCCTAAATTCCAGAGAATATAGCACTTAATCTTTTATCACATAGTAAACCTGCTCTCACTGAAACTAGACCCACGACAAATACTGCATCATTTAGCTTTTAATCAGTTGCAGCACCTATATTTTGATCTTCAGAAACCTTTACAAATACACCTAGGTCTGTTTGAACTTTACCACATTCCAATCTCTCACTAATTAACAAATACTCCATTTTTCTGATGTGTTCCAAAGCATTAAAGCTTAAACTTTCCATATTGTATCTCATCTGCCTGCTATCACATAGTTATGCACATTGTCCATGTTTCCTTGAAGCCCCCTTACATTTTCCTCCATGCTTTCAATTGCACCTGGTTTAAAATCATCAGGAAGATTAGACATTACATTTGGGGCCCCCTCAACCACATTGTGAAAGCTGGGGCCAATCCCTGTAGTAGTCATTGCCTGCCAACCTGGGAAAAATCAATTTATTCCCAGGCTTTGCTTTCTGCCTTAATTCTCAATTTTCTCAATTCTCAATCCCAGTTCTCAATTCCATAAATGTAATACTCTCAATTCCACCTGTTCTAACCTTGCTAATTAACTTTCTGTATGAAACTTTAATGAATCTCTTTTGAAAATGCTTTTAATGCGGAACTCCACGCCATCCACCAAAATTTTTGTTGCTGCTTCTCGTTTCTGGTGTCACAATGCCTGCTCCATTTTAAGTCTTGTGTTGCTGTCTCACAACTCAACTGGTCATTTGACTGTCCTGTTATATTTTATGCATAATTGCATTTCTGCCACTCAGTTGACCCTCCCCACATGTCCATGATGACTCGTGAGCATTTTTGCAAGCGTATATTTATAAATGTTTTATCCATGACTTTTTTAATATCTATTTAAAAAACATATACTCTTTGAAGAAGTTGAATCAAAATTATTGGGCTTTGCAAATAAGGTAAAACGAAGAAAAAGAGGGAACCATTGATGTTTTTGCATAAGAACAAAACTTTATTAAGCAAGTTAAAATTTTAAGGAATTTGGACACTGGAGGGAGAATACAATAAGTGCCAGCCAGTATAGCAAAATAACTGGCATTTTCTAATGTAGTCTCACATCTTTCTGTTCTGAATTTAGATGCCATAATTACATAACTTTATGTGAATGAAGAAAGATCTCGACCCGAAACGTAACACATTCCTTCTCACCAGTGATGCTGCCTGCCCGCTGAGATACTCCAGCATTTTGTGTCTATCTTATGTGAATGAATGTTTGTTTGCAAATAATAATAGAAGCCTGGAGATGCAAAAGACTGTAGATACTATAATCTTGAGCAAAAAGCAAAGTGCAAGAGGAACTCAGCAAGTCAGACAGCATCAGTGGAAAAGTTCGGACCCGAACTGTCATCTGTCCATTTCTCTCCACAGATGCTACCTGACCTGCTGAGTTCCTCAAGCATTTTATTTTTTGCTAAATAGTAGAAGTTGTTTCTTATTTTTTTAAAACAGTTGCATCAAATGCACACTTTTAAAATGTATTTCCTATTTGTAACTTTGTGTGACACAGGCTGCCCTCGTACATACAACAGAAACAATTCGCCTTCGTTACTTCATTGATCTAATGATCGAGAAGGGTCGGCCAGTAATGTTAGCAGGAAATGCCGGAACAGGAAAATCTGTACTCATGGGAGAAAAGCTGAATGCTCTTAATATTGAGGAATATGTGATTCAGGCTGTTCCTTTTAACTTCTACACAAATTCTGCAATGTTACAAGGTATTGAAATGATATTACATTAATCTCCCAATGGAAAAATTATGATTGAGAATTTTTTTTAGAGTGGAGCAAGTTAATATTTGAGTTAATGCTGGATGATCTGTGATGTTGAAACTATTTTTTTGAAGTGAAAATGGCATTTTATATTTACAAGCTATTTTAATTTTTATAAAAGGAAAAGCTGGAGCCAGCATGAACTGAATCTGAATCTCTTGCCTTTTTGAAAAATTATTCTTTTTACGTCTTTTACTTCACTTTCCAGTCTACATTATTTGGCCACATCTTCTGCTATTTCAAAATAATCGTTTTCATGGTAATCACCAATGATACCTTACTTACATTTCAAATCATTTTTTTTCAGTCTGTGGAACAGAGGCATGAAATCTGCCTTATTCTTTTCTAAAAAATCACACTCACTGTGAAAGCAGGGTCACCTGGCGGGAAAGGTGGAAAAGTCACAGGAAGCATGTGTGGTATCGTTCATAGTTATTGCCGGAAAAATCTTGTCCATTATTAGCATTTTTATTTTGTAACGATTGATCTGAGAAAAAAACTGATGGATCCTACAGATCTTTGATTGGATAGAGTCTATTTCTAATAAGGATCATTAAACATCATCGTATGAACTATATATTTAAAAAAATTGTTCTTAAAGAAACTTGAATTTCTTAGCATTTTATATCATTTGATAAATAAACTGAAAAATTCCGTTTGACTTTCTTTTAGCTGTACTTGAGAAGCAATTGGAAAAGAAAACAGGTAGAAACTTTGGCCCTTCTGGAACTAAGAGATTAATCTACTTTATTGATGACATGAACATGCCTGAAGTGGATAAGTATGGGACTGTAGCACCTCACACATTAATCAGACAACACTTGGATCATGGACATTGGTAAGACACTGCTTAGATACTCTAAGCTCCAAATGTTAGTACAGGTCCACCACTGATTTTCTGGCACTGATGGTCTGGCACCTCCTTTAATTCGGACAAAGACACTCCTTATTAGAGAACACTTGAAATCCCCAAAGAGGTCCCCCGAAAAAGTGGCGCCTAGGCCGGGTGAGATGGCTGATCTCAACCTCATCGGAACCCCCGCAAACGATCAGCGGGTCGTATTTATCCCCTGCAGCTGGGGCTCTGGAACTCCGGCCTGGCCAGAGCCAGCAGATCTGTTCTCATCGCCATCTTTGCGAACCGTTATCGCGGCCTCCCTGACTGCCTAGGCGGACCATTTTGGTACCATTCAACTCCTCTTGAAGGCCCGTCGTGATGGTGTGGGCTCCTACTGCATTTTTAGCAGATTCGGCAAATCTTTGGTCGGTGGAGGTCGGCCCAGTAGTCATGCCCGGAAAGTGGCGGCTCAGCCCCATGGGCAGCCGTCCATCCAACCCTCGACAGAATTTCCCACGGCAACTGTGCAAGAAATGCAAGATTCACAGTAAATTTCAGTTACATTTAATGTTGGTTTTATTTAAGTGTCTAGCAGTCTATTGTGCTTTAGAGAATCGAGAGGGGTATAATTAGTAGGTCAGAGGTGTATAATAACAGAGCTTTATTTGTCGTTCGGTACCGAAGTACCGAACGAAACTACATAGCAGTCATAGAAAAAAAAAAGAACACAAGACACATAACCCCAACACAAACGTCCATCACAGTGACTCCAAACACCCCCTCACTGTGATGGAGGCAACAAAACTTCCACTCTCTTCCCCACGCCCACGGACAGACAGCTCGTCCCCGACCGACCCGCACAGTCCCCGCACCGGGCGCTGAAACGTCTCGCGGCCGAACCGGGCGATGAAAGGCCCGCGACCAAGCCTTGCGCAGCTAAGTCCCGCAGCCGAGCTGCACCAGCGGTGAAAAGTCCCGCAGCCGAGCCGCACCGGGCGGTGTTAAGTCCCGCAGCCGAGCCGCACCGGGCGATGTAAAGTAAAGTCCCGCAGCCGAGCCGCACCGGGCGGTGTTAAGTCCCGCAGCCGAGTTGCACCGGGCGGGGTTAAGTCCCGCAGCCGAACTGCACCGGGCGGTGTTAAGTCCCGCAGCCGAGCTGCACCGGGCGGTGTTAAGTCCCGCAGCCGAGCTGCACCGGGCGGTGTTAAGTCCCGCAGCTGAGCTGCACCGGGCGGTGTTAAGTCCCGCAGCCGAGCCGCACCAGCGGTGAAAAGTCCCGCAGCCGAGCCGCACCGGGCGGTGTTAAGTCCCGCAGCCGAGTTGCACCGGGCGGTGTTAAGTCCCGCAGCCGAGTTGCACCGGGCGGTGTTAAGCCCCGCAGCCGAACTGCACCGGGCGATGTAAAGTAAAGTCCCGCAGCCGAGTTGCACCGGGCGGTGTTAAGCCCCGCAGCCGAGCTGCACCGGGATGTAAAGTAAAGTCCCGCAGCCGAGCCGCACCGGGCGATGTAAGTCCAGCAGCCGAGCCGCACCGGGGGATATAAAGTCCCGCAGCCGAGCGGCACCCCGCGCCGTGAGGAAGAGAAAAGTTCCCCACACCCACCCCCCACACACCACCACCCCCTCCCACACATACACAACCAAAAAAAAATATATAAAAATCATCCCAACACCGACACTCAACAAAAAAAAGACGGACAGACTGCTAGTCAGCCGCTGCCGTTATTATTACGTGACCTCCGTTGGTCCAGAAAAATTGATAATCGGTGGTGTACCTGTCTTATTTATATCACCATTATTAAAAGTCTTGCATCTGAATGTTTCTTCTTACGTTACAATATTTGAGTGATAATTCTTTTATGACATTTTTAAATTTGGAGATCCCTTTTTCTGCATGAAAGGGATTTTAACTTGCTTTAGTTAGTTAGTTTAGTGTATTGTCATGTGTACCGAGGTACAGTGAAAAGCTTTACAATCCATTTGCAGTATAAAAAGAAGAACCCAGTCTTTGTATGCTTAAAGTGGCTGCGTTTCCTCAGAATAACTGTTTTGAATTTGGCAGCTAGCCTATGGATGTCATTGAATTTTGGTTATTAAAATTGACCAAGACTGTGTCTCCTGGATTCCTATCCAGAAGTTAAGTGTCCCTCTTTTTATCAATGAAACTTTCTACAAAATAATTGTGAATATAGTCCAAATTATTAACAAACAATGTTTAAAATTTAAAGATAGAAATTTGCTTCTAATAATAAAATATTTCCTTAAGTAACATGCATATTTATCATTAGGTACGATAAGATCAAGTTGACGTTGAAAGATATTCATAATTGCCAGTATGTTGCCTGTATGAATCCCACATCAGGTAGCTTTACAATTGATTCTCGGCTTCAGGTAATTAATCATAGACAGTTTGCTTTTAAATATAACATGCTTTGTCGATTAAAATTAGTCCGCATTTCCTCCATATTTTCCTCATTCCTATTAGAATGCTTTGTAGAAAATAGGAAATAAATTGGAATTAATTAAATTGTAATTAATTTATTATGCAAGTATGTAAAAACATTTGATTTGCCATAGTCATACCAAAAAAGCAACATGACACACAACTACATAAGAGCAAACATAAACATCCACCACAGCAGCTCCCCCACATTCCTCACCATGAAGGAAGGCAATAAAATCTTACCATCTTTCCTCCTAATGAGCAGAGGCACAGTATTATTCAGAGTTGTACAAAAAATCTCACGCTGTGAATTGTAGATCTCTGGACTTGTGTCTTGTGGGTCTTAAGGCATAAAAGATAGAATGCTAAAAAATTGGTATTTTGAGTCAGGTATTCAACTTGCAATTCATCAGTATAGCTAAATTTAGGTCAAAAAATAATTTTGACTGACGCAATAAGGCAATCTCAAAGTAAATGACAGGTTTATCTCAATATAATGGACCATAGGGGGACGGTGGGGAATGGTGTCGTTATTGCCGATTGTCTGCTATAATCGAATAAGGTATTATCACTGTACGTAGTTGAAACAAAGAATTACAATTGATGGTTAATACACAAAAGGACGCAAAGTGCTGGAGTAACTCAGCGGGACAGGTAGCATCTCTGGAGAGAAGAAATGGGTGACGTTTCGGGTCAAGACCCTTCTTCAGACTTATAAGTCAACTGGGTTGGTGTAGCATTTGATTTCTGATGCTCAACAATGGAAATTTAGCTTTTTATACTTTAATTTTTAATTCTTTCTTTTGGAAACTCACTTCTGCAAACCATCTGCTATAAAGCTTTATAAATTTAGGATTAATATTTCTAATTTCTATCATCCTATAAAAGCATGGTGAAAATATCCATTCACATTGTAATTTATTAAATGCAATTTAAAAGGAGCACATTTCAGAAAGAAAGTAATTAAGATAAATGAAGAAAGGTACATTTGAAAATGATAAAACGACAGTAAATAACGAACAGTAATGAAAAACAAAAAATGGCACATTTTAATTGCAATTACTTTTATCATAATTATATTTATTTAACCTGAAAAGATTAAACGTAGTTATAATCAAAGTTAGAATCAAACCTATATAGTCGTTGAGCTAAACAGCACAGAATCAGGCCCTTCGGTCTAACTCATCCATGCCTACCAAGTGGTCGAACTGAACTTGACCCAGTTGCCTGCACTTGGCCCAAATCCCCCCCAAACCTTTTCTATCCACGTACCTATCCAAATGCCGTTTACATTTAATTGTACCTGCCTCTACAGTTACCTGTGGCAGCATATTCCCTATATGAATAACCTTAGATGTGAAAAAGTTGCCCCTCAGGTTGCATTTAAATATTTTCCTGCTGACCTTAAACCAATGACCTATAGACTAACTACCTTGGTGAAGAGATTGTGGCAATACACCTTATCTATGCAGCACAAGATATCTATCCAATCTCTCCTTTTTAACTGGAACCTTTCCAACTTGATAACATCCTCATAAATCATAATGGCATTCTTCCTTCAGCAAGGTGACCAGAACTGTACACAGTACTTCAAATATGGCCTTAACAACATCTTGTACAGATGTACATGACATCCCAGCAACTGCAGTCAAAACACCAATGAAGGCAAATTTGCCGAAAGCGTCCTTCACCATATTGTCAACTCGGGTCATCTCTTGCTGCTATGTACCTACACTCCTAGAACTTACTGTTCTACAACACTCCCTAGGGCATTTTAATTTGCCTGTCCTACTATCTATATATGTACAATTTGTTTCTGTTTAATGTGAAACTGATTTTGTATTCCCAAGATATTAGTGTCTGAGATTAGTTGTTATATTGATGCCGGATAATTGTGATTTTTATATCTTATTATTTCAGCGCCATTTCTGTGTTTTTGCTGTGAGTTTCCCAGGACAAGATGCACTTCACTCCATCTACAGTGCTATCCTCCATCAACACTTAGTAAATCGGAATTTTCCATCACTCATGGTAAAATTCCATTCACAGCTGATCACTGCAGCCCTTGGTAAATGCATATAGAGACAAAAAAAACTTGTGGCTTTCCTCTGTATTTCTTTTCCAGTAATTAAATATTTTATAAATTATCCAGATTCTAAGTTTTCTGGCCTAGAAACATAGAAACTTAGAAAATAGGTGCAGGAAGAGGCCATTTGACCCTTCGAGCCAGCACCGTCATTCATTGTGATCATGGCTGATCATCCATAATTAGTAACCTGTGCCTGCCCCATATCCCTTGATTCCACTAGCCCCTGAAGCTCTATCTAACTCTCTTTTAAATTCATCCAGCGTACTTTAAAACATTTTGTTTGCAACGATCTTCTTTTAAAGTGGGCATACATTTTTAATGTGGATTTACTAGACTAGAAATTGGGTTGTTTGGCACTGCTTGAAGGTTGGCTTTGACTTTTAATTTGTCATTGATATTTAAGGCTTTTTATAAACTTTACTCTTTCATTGACAGTTTTGCACCAGAAAATAACAGCAGCTTACCTGCCAACTGCCATAAAATTTCATTATATCTTCAACTTGAGAGACCTTTCAAATATATTTCAGGTGGAGTATTGCATTTTATCTCCAAATATATTATCGCATAGAGATATTTTCACTTCTGTAATTCCTTGGACCACCATTGTTTCTTCATGCCTATTTATATTGAGTTTGAAATACAAGATGATCAATTGTGTAGGAATCACAGGATCATCTCTGTTGGAATGGTTGCTGATCTGGATGTAGGTTAGGCTAATTTTGGGAAGATGTTTTTCCTTTATGTTTTTCATGTGACCAAATGCAAAATTACCAAACACCAAAGGCAAAATAAATACACTAGAAACTGTTCCTTGATGTAATTAAGATTCTAAATCTGATGCAGCTTTAATAATAGAGACATAGAATCATACAAATGGCCACTGGGCCAACAATATCCATATATCTTTATACCGATTCTATTTGCCTGCATTAGATCCATAACCTTCTGTGCTTTGCTATTCCAGTGTCTGTCTAGATGCCTGCTACATGTTGGTATTGTATCTACTCTTGCTGGCAGTGCGTTCCAGATATCAACCACTCTCCGTGTGGAAAACCTTGCCCCTCTAATCCCCTCTAAACTTTCCTCTCACCTTAACCCCCTGCTCTTTTGTTTTAGTTACCCTCTCTACAGGGAAAGATTCCTACTATGTATGGAGGCACACAAGTTGGCTGAGGTGTTAAATGAATATTTATCTGCATTCTCTATTACCTTCCTGTATTCCTTCTCATGATTTTTGTTCTCCACAGTGATTAGGAATAATCAGCATGGTTTTGTGCTTTGCAATTCATGTATCACCAATATGACTGATTTTTTTAAGAAGTGGCCAAGAAGATTGATGAGGGCAGTGTGGTAGACATTGTCTATCTGGGCTTTAGTAAGGCCTTTGACAAGGGGCGGCAAGATAGGCTGGTCTGGAAGGCTAGATCACATAGGATCTATACCGCACATGAAATTGTATACCTATATGTCAAGTTTAAGTGTCCTATACTCCAGGGGGAAAAGTCCCAGTATAGAGCCTCTCTTTATAACTCAAACCTTCCAGCTCTGGAAACACCCTGGTAAATCCTTTCTGAACCCTTTCTAGCTTAATGAACACCCTTCACTGTACTCCGAGAGCATGACGTTTTATCACCAGTACATAATATCTTTACTGATGAAGACAATCACCACCTTCACCATCCTGTCTACCTTTGTTGTCATGCTCAGGAAACTGTGTAACTGAATTCATTGGTCTCTCTGCTCTACAACTCTCTCCAGGACTCCACTATTTACTGTGTAAGTCCTGCCCTGTTTTGACTTTCCAATGCACCATCTCACACTCTTCGAGTTCAATTCTATCTGCCATTCCTCAGCCAGCCAATGACTTGTAGAGCTGCATCGAGATGTCCCAACTTTTGTACTCAATATCTTCCTCACCCCCACTATACCATGAATTTTGGTGTCATTCTGCAAATGTATTATTAGTGTTAACTACGTTGTCATCCAAATCATTAATGTAGATACCAAACAACAGTGGACCCAGCACTGACCATTGTTGGGCTCCATGGGTCACAGGCCTCCAGTCAGAAAAACAACCCTCTACAACTACATTTGACACCTTCCTCCAAAGCAATTTTGAATCCAATTGAATCCAGATTAGCCTACCATGTGGAGCCAGTCAAAAGCCTTACTAAAGACCATATAGAAAATGTCCACTGCTCTGTCCTCATCATTTCTCTTGCTGACCTCTTCAAAAGCAACTCCATCAAATCTACTTGCTGCTAACTTCCCTGTGTGAATGCAGAAAAAACCCCAGCAAACATGGGACTAGAGAAAAATAAAATCACAAAATGCTGGAATAACTCAACAGATCAGACAGCATCTCTGGAGGACATGGATAGGCTCTTGTTTAAAGAAAGGTCCTAATCCAAAATGTTGCCTGTCCATATCATCCGGAGATGCTACCTGACCTGTTGAGTTACTCTAGCATTTCTGTTTTTTTTGGTAAACCAGTGTCTACAGTTCTTTGTGTCCAAACAGTTCTGCAATCCAGTTACATTGGGGAAAATTGAATAATAAGGGCAGGCAAGGAGGCGCAGAGGTAGAGTTACTACCTTGCAGTGCCAGAGACCCGGGTTCAATCCCGACTGCGGGTGCTGTCTGTATGGAGTTTGTATGTTTTCCCCGTGACCTGCGTGGGTTTTCTCCGAGATCGGTTTCCTCCCACACTCCAAAGATGTACAGGTATGTAGGTAAATTGGCTTGGTATAAATGTAAATTGTCCCTAGTGTGTAAGGGATAGTGTTAATGTGCGGGGATCGCTGGTCGGCACGGACCCGGTGGGCCGAAGGGCTTGTTTCCGTGCTGTATCTCTAAACTAAACTAAACTAAACTTACATCAAGGTTTCCAAACTGGATTTATAGCATAACCTACATTGGGCCCTTGGGCAAATTGGTCCCACTTTCCAGTGTTTCCAAAGGAAGTAAAGATTCCTATCAGTGGCACAGCCAAATGCAGATGATATGCCAACTGCAGACTCTTTGTGGCTAAATAATCTGGGGATAGAGATCACTGAATTCAACAGTCTGTGTTAGATTTGATTTATAATTTCTGGCAAGCAGATTGAGTTCCCAGGTTCTGCTGGGAGATCTGCAATGCAGAAGTTCAGAATTGTTCCCTGGAGAACGTTTATATTCCTATGCAAATCCCTTGAGTTTGCATCCTTATACTTTAGAGATTTTTCTCCTGTGTTCTCCTGGTACAGTATTTTGAGGGCCTTTTCGAATGCTATCTCCCAGTGGATTTCAAAATCTTTCCTATCATCATCATCATAAACATACATGGAAACTTCCAAAGGTCTACGTGCATATATTCTCAAAATAATTTGTATGATAAACAATAGATCTGTCATTGGTTACAACGAAATAAGCCTTAATATCAGTATCGGCATATTTTTATCAATTAATTTTTTTATTGCAGGGTTTCCTGTTTGCAACAGTAGAATGTGCAAAAACTAATCAAGACTTAGTTCGACTTCTCTTACATGAAACTTCTCGAGTATATGGTGATAAATTAGTTGATGAACAAGATATTGCAAACTTTCCAAAATATCAGCAGCTCATGAGCAAATCATGCTTTGGGGTAATTAATTGTTTTCACTTTTAAAATTAGCCCAGGTAAAAAGGAAATAAGTTAGGAATTGCAAGTAGGAGGTTCATCTTAAATGGTTATTTAAATGTTGGATGAAAGAACTTCATAAATCATAGAATTGTTAAGGCACAGAAAGGAACTTCTGGACAGGTTGAATCAAAATTGGCTGCTAGCAGAATAATCCCATCAGTCCTATTCTCTTGCTAGTTCCATGCATTCCATATTATTCTCTCACAGGTGCCTATTTTCCATTTGAAGATAGTGATTGATTCTGTTTTCACTCCCCTTAAATATAGCATGTTATCTGAATAACATAGAAAATAGGTGCAGGAGGAGGCCATTTGGCCCTTCGAGCCAGCACCGCCATTCATTGTGATCATGGCTGATCATCCACAATCAGTAACCTGTGCCCAACTTCTCCCCTTATCCCTTGATTCCACTAGCCCCCAGACGACTAACGACTACTGCCTTACATTTCCTGCTGTATCATTTGTTCAAATTTTTAAATCTGGGTCCTCTGTTTCTTGAGCCACCCACTAGTAGGAACAGCATCTCCCTTATTTCACTTATCTAAATTAGATTGTAATTTTTAATATTTTGAATAATAGCTTCTATTTTATATTTAGTAGTTCACAAAGAAATAACCTTAATTGAACTTAATTTCAATACCACATATTTAAACTGATATGTTTTCTATGGTCAGGATATGGAAGAGTCCGCTCTTTTTCAAATTCCGAATATTTTTTGCCATTTTGCCTCTGGTATTGGGGAACCTAAGTATTTGCCTGTGGATGAATGGCCAATTTTGAATAAACTATTAGTGGATGCTCTGGACAACTATAATGAAATCAATGCAGCGATGAATTTGGTGAGTGATTTAAAAAGTTTGCATTGAGCTGCATTCTATTCATGTTGTATTAAAAGTTATATGAACATTTGGCATTGTGATGGACGAATAATTAATTGGCGAAGAAGACATTTATCAGATGAAAGCAGATGACATTAGTATTTTCCTCTTCCGATGGATCATCATTTAGCTTGTCAGTGTTTCTTCTTTCTATTATCCAAAAAATGCAAACCACTCTTGAAATAATGATACAAGATGCCAATAATTTATTTGCCAAGTATGTAAGAACGTACAAGGAATTTGCCAAACGGTCATACCAAAATAGCAGCAAGACACATAACTACATACAAATTAACTTAAACATCCACCACAGCGCACTGTGATGGAAGGCAATAACGTATTATCTTCCTCCCTCCTTTTCTCGCTCGGTCGGGGCAGTCGAACCATCCACAGTCGGGGCGATCGAAGCTCCCGCGATCGAGGCGGTCGAAGCTCCTGCGGTTGGAGCTCCTGAAGTCGATCCCTAACCAAGGGACTGCGAGTTCCATGATGTCAAGTCTGCAGGCTCCCATGGTTGGAGCTGCCGGTCGATCCCTGACAAAGGGATCGCAAGCTCCACGATGTTAAGTCCGCAGGCTCCCGAGGTTGGAGCACCCAAAAGTCGATCCCCAGCAAAGGGTCCGCCAGCTCCACGATGTTAGGCCGCAGTGCGGACGGAGATACGATATGGAAAAAGTCACATCTCCGTTGAGGAAAGAGATTAAAAAGTTTCCCCCACACCCCCCACGTCCAAGTCCAAGTCAAGTTTATTTGTCACATACACATACACGATGTGCAGTGAAATGAAAGTGGCAATGTCTGCGGATTGTGCAAAAAAAGAATTACAGTTACAGCATATAAATTAAAGTTAATACAGAGAAGACAAAATTAGTCCCTAGAATTATAATAGTTAACAGTCCTGATGGCCTGTGGGAAAAAACTCCATCTCATCCTCTCCGTTTTCGCAGCGTGACAGCGGAGGCGCTTGCCTGACCGTAGCAGCTGGAACAGTCCGTTGCTGGGGTGGCAGGGGTCCCTCATAATCTTGCTTGCTCTCGATCTACACCTCCTGATGTATATGTCCTGCAGAGGGGCGAGTGTAGTTCCCATGGTGCGTTCAGCCGAACGCACTACTCTGCAGGGCCTTCCTATCCTGGGCAGAGCAGTTCCCAAACCAGACTGTGATGTTGCCGAACAGGATGCTCTCTACAGCACCAGAGTAGAAGCATTAACATATAACAACTACAGCATGGAAACAGGCCTGTCCGGCCCTACCAGTCCACGCCGACCATTCTCCCTGACCTAGTCTCATCTACCTGCACTCAGACCATAACCCTCCAATCCCCTCCTATCCATATACCTATCCAATTTACTCTTAAATAATAAAATCGAGCCAGCCTCCACCACTTCCACCGGAAGCCCATTCCATACAGCCACAACCCTCTGAGTAAAGAACCCATTGAAGGATCCTCAGAGACCCTCTGAATTTCCTCAGCTGTCTGAGGTGGTAAAGGTGCTGCTTTGCCTTACCCACCAGTGCGGCAATGTGTGTTGTCCATGTCAGATCCTCTTTGATGTGGACTCCCAGGTATTTAAAGCTGCTCACCCTATCCACAGTAGACCCATTTATTTCCAGTGGCATGTACGTCCTTGGATGTTGAGCCCTTCTAAAGTCCACAATCAGCTCCTTAATTTTTTTTGACATTCAAGAGGAGGCTATTGTCCTGACACCAGAGTGCCAGATCAGCCACCTCCTCCCGGTAGGCCTTCTCATCGTTGTCGGAGATCCGGCCCACCGCCACAGTGTCATCAGCAAACTTGATGATGGAGTTTGAGCTGAACCTGGCCACACAGTCATGTGTGTACAGGGAGTACAGTAGGGGGCTAAGGACGCAACCCTGGGGGGTTCCTATGTTCAGGGTGAGGGGGCTAGATGTGTGTTCCCCCATCCTGACCACTTGGGGCCTGGCAGTGAGAAAGTCCAGGACCCAGGCACACAGAGGGGTGCTAAGCCCCAGTTCCAGCAGCTTCTCAGCCAGTCTGGTGGGGAGTATGGTATTGAAAGCTGAACTAAAGTCAATGAACAGCATCCTCACATAACCCCCCTTCTGGCTGTCCAGATGAGAGAGAGCGGTGTGCAGAACCTGGGAGACCGCATCATCCGTGGACCTGTTTGGACGGTATGCGAACTGTAGTGGGTCCATGTTGCGAGGAAAGAGGGCACAGATGTGCTTCTTGATTAGTCTCTTGAAGCATTTCATGACAACCGAGGTGAGGGCCACCGGCCGGTAGTCATTTAAACAAGCTGGAGAGGCATTCTTTGGCACCGGTACAATAAAGGATCTTTTGAAGCATGCAGGGACCACGGACTGCCAAGGAGAGGTTAAATATTGTGGTGAGCACTGGAGCAAGCTGAGTAGCACAAGACTTTAGTACTCGCCCAGATATACCATCTGGGCCTCCAGCTTTCCTCGTGTTCACACGCGTCAGAGCCCACCTCACGTCATGCTCGGACACCGAGAATGTGTGCACATCCCCGGCGGTGGATCCCCCTCCAGCCTCGCTAACCAGCGCCCCGTCGGTGTTGTTTTTAAACGCCGAGCTAGGGGTGTTACCCGTCTCGAATCTAATACATAATACAAAACTAAAGATACACTAAAACATACATTTAACAACAAACTAAAAACAATAACAAAAGAAAAGGGACAAGACAGACTGTTAGCGAGGCTGCCATCATGCGGCGCCACCCGGTGTATGATTCCATTTATATATGGTTTTGTATTTAACTATATAGTTTCTTTCCGTTCCCACTGATCCACTCTCCAAATCCATTTTGTTTATGGTTTAACAGCTGCTCCTCCAACTCAATTCCCTTTAAAATGTTGATTACTCAACTTCCCTTTCTGAACCCTATATTAGCAGAAATTGTTAATGGTTCTATTTCTTTAGACACAATCCTCTCGTTTGGATCTGCAGTTATCACCAATCTCTTGGAAAAAGAGCCCTTCACAGTGGTTGCAAATTAATGTCAAGTTTTACAGCATGGAAACAGGCCAACACATCCAGTCCCACCAAGGTGCCTTCCTGAGCTAGTCCCATTTGCTTGCATTTGACCTTTAAATGTTAAACCCTGTCTTGAGTTTCCCTTTTGACTCCATACTATTGCCTGCAAAATCAGCTTACATCTTTCCCAAAACTCTGTGTGAATCTCCAATTAGATGTGCACTATTGCCAAATTTATTAAAATGGCTCCTACTAAAGTCACCTGCCATCCTTCTCAATCCATAACATCCAAGAGTCAACCACAGAATCTCCTCCAATGCCTCTCCATTGCTGCCCATCTAGGTGGGAACACATGCTGGTTGCTTCCCCAATCATCCGGATGCAATTAGAATTGTCAACTGTGACTTCTCTCCCTATTCTTGCGCTGTCACATATCATTGACTCTCCCTTTGCATTAACATGCTACATCATCTGAAATCAGTGTTAAGACCCATCTTATCACTACCTTCCTACATCTCTCTACTATCCCTAAATTGCCACACATATATTTGGACGTCTGGTTTTGTTTTTGTACATTTGGGCATCTTTGCCAAGATAAGCATTTGAGAAGGTGGCCTTGAGGTTGTAAAGAGTATAGTTCTTCTGCTGTAGGCCGACTCAAAACTCTTAATTATTGCCTAATTTGAAATCTGTTCATTGAGCATGGCATTCATATCACACAGTACCATAGAGATTAATCTGAATATGACTAAATTTCATAAAGATTGTACATGGTCACTTTTATTAATGCTATCATCGATAAATGCATCCATAACAGGCATAATGGCAAGAACATTGACAAATAGGTTTTTCACTTGTGGCATTTATTTTACCAGTTAGCCAGTTGTTTCCTTCAGGCCTCCTCCTATACACTTTGTGCTAGTGACTAAAGAATAACGAATCCAAGATCCTCTGGATGATGCTCTCACTCAGAATATGTCCTGTGTTCTTGCTATTTTCAGTGCTTCTTTCAGATAATATTCAACATAAAGCAATGCTGATAAATCAACTGAGGCAGGGCTGCGGGTCCAAGAGCAACAATTCCCTTAACTGAAGAATGGGAAAATAAGAGCCATCCGAAATGTTCCCCAATGATTAATTCCATCCCTCCATGGAAATTGTTTGAGGCTGAACCGGACTGTTTGTAACTTTGATATGTTTGATCCCAAAAGAAACATATTTGCGATGTCACAAATACTATTTTTACTTCCTTAATATTGCCAGCTGTGCCCCTGCCTCAGCTCAGCTGCAGCTAAGGTTTCATCCAAACTTTGTTAGAAATGGACTTGACTCTTCCAGATCCCCAAATATTGGGTAGAGCAACCCAAATAATTCTTGTAGGTCACGGGAAAGCATTTTGATGATTGCTGCAGGACATGAAAATGCATGAAAAGAACCTGAAACATCATTTGTCCATTTCCCTCCACAGATGTAGTTTGTTTTTGCTCAAATTTGCAGCACCTGCAGTCTTTTGTGTCTCTGAAAATAATTTTAGTTGCTTCTGGCCTCAGAAAAATGATTTATAACCACCTCTTTAAAGTGTCAATAAAACTCTAGTGAATGCACTGTGCCATGCTAGCCTCTTCTCTCATCACATGGCAATCAGCTGGCATTGAAAGCAATTACATTTATTTTTGCATGGTAACAGGGACATGGTCCCCAAAGCAGCATGTTTCTTTGCTACTCAGCAAAGAAGTGTCAGTCAGCAGAGCACAGCCATTTAATGGTGCTGGATGTCTACAGATCCTCGTTTTAAAGGTTCCCCTTTATTACTAATTTACACATTAATATTAATTAGTGTTCCTTGCTCCCTTAATCCTCTAGTTTAGAAAGTGGATTGATCTTTCCAGCGGGAATAATCACAGTGTACAGATACCACACCGTTTATTTATACAGCAAATCTATGTTGTTCAGAATAGATGTGAAAGATATTTTTATTCGCATGTAATGTTTTATTCCATAAAATCTTTGGAATGTTTTGTGGAAATGTTCACCGAAGAATTAAAGAACTCAAGAATATTTGCACTTTCAGTGGGTAATTTGTACCAATCTTTATAGAGCAGCGTCTTTATAACATGTTTTGTTAAAATTTGATCTCTAAAGGTTCTGTTTGAAGACGCAATGGCTCACGTCTGTAGGATAAACCGTATCTTAGAATTTCCAAGAGGAAACGCCCTGCTTGTAGGAGTTGGAGGCAGTGGAAAGCAAAGCCTGTCTCGTTTATCAGCATTTATTAGTGGTTTAAATGTTTTCCAGATCGCACTTAGGAAAGGGTATTCAGTTACTGACCTTAAGGTACAAAAGTGTTTTTAATTTGTTAAAATATTTGTTGCATTTTGATTCAAGACTCTGTTCTAATTCATTTGTTAAAAATAAATGCTTGGATGATGATAAGATGATGATAAGATAGATGCATACATTGAGTGTCACACTAGGAACCGTACTTTCACTTAGAATAGAAGATACTAGAAATGCCCTTCGTTAAATGTATTTATCACCCTCCATCAGACCATGCTCTGTGACTGTATGGCTCTCTATGATTCTGTTATCCCTTTTGGAATTTAATTTTGCCTATCCTCCAACCAATCATAAGTTCATAAATTATAGGAGCAGAATTATGCCATTCGGCCCATCAAGTGTACTCCATCATTCAATCATGGCTGATCTTTCTATTCCTCTCAACCCCATTTTCCTCAGAACCTCTGACACCCTTACTGATCAAGAATCTTTCAATCTCCACCTTAAAAAAATATCCATTGACCTGACCTCCACAGTCCACTGTGGCAATGAATTCCACAGATTCATCACCCTCTGAATAAAGAAATTCCTCCTCATCTCCTTTCTAAAGGTACGTCCTTTTATTCTGAGCCTATGGTTTCTGGTCCTAGACTTTCCACATCCACTCTATCCAGGCCTTTCACCAGGTCAAATAGTCAAGAGTATTTTCAGCAGGGGGCACTGCTGCATGCTCTGCCATTAACAATATAAACTCAGTTCATCAGTTGGTGTCCGATAGATTTTCTGGTTATTCATCGTTGTTTATTAATTTTTAGCTACTTATTTAGGCCATATTCCTTCAAAAACTTAAAGCTTTTATTGTAATCAAAACTTCATAACATTACTTAAGGGCCTGTCCCACTTAAGAGATTGTTTAGGCGACTGCCGTGACTGTCATAGTCGTAGCAGGTCGCCGAAAAAACAGTGTCAGCATCATAAAATACAATTTAACATTATAGTTATTTACTATAAATTATGAAGAAATGATAAGAAATTACTGATATTCTTATACTTATTGATGTGTAATTCCTATATACTTTAACAGTTTCTCCCAGTAAAGGTTTTAGCTATTCTTAAAAGATCATCTATCGTTGCAAGCTAAAGTGTACAATTCATGCTGTGAATCAATGCAAATTAGCCAGTTAAAACGGAATTATTTTATCACTGTTTCTTAAAATAGGCAGATCTTGCTATTCAGTATATCAATGCTGGATTAAAAAATCGTGGAACCGTATTTCTGATGACAGATTCCCAGGTGGCAGAAGAGATGTTCCTTGTACTTATTAATGATCTTTTAGCATCTGGTGAGATTCCAGGATTATTTCAGGATGATGAGTTGGAAAATATTATTGGTGCCATGAGAAATGAAGTTAAATTAATCGGCATGCAGGACACCAAAGAAAACTGCTGGAAATTTTTCATAGAGAGAGTGAGAAGACAACTCAAGGTACACTTATGCTTTTATAATTTTAAAAATTATTTTAATCAGCTACTCATCCTGTTAAATGCAGTTTACACAGATAAAGCATAATGCACAAAGAGAAAATTAGGGTTGGCAGATAAATGACCCTGGATGTTCAGAACTCATTTCATCATCATCTCAAAATTCATACTTTTTTTAAAACTTTTCTGTAATATATAGACTAATTGGCATAGTTTGGGGAGAAGGGAAGTAGAGATGTTTCTGTTTAGTGGATTTAAAGTAATCGGAAGATTTCATATTTTAAAAATTAAGCTCTACAACACCATCATTCACAGGAAGGTATTATTAAATTTTATTACAACAGGTAATAATAGTGAAATTGGCAGTATTTGTTATTTGACAACACTTTCTTGGAAAATGCAAGTTAAATACAGAAGTCCAGAAGATGATTTTGGTGATTTCCAGGTTACCAGTCTGTGGCCAGTGGAATCTTCAGGAGTTTGTAATTTGAAGAGAACTTGGGTATTGGAAAACTTCTCTCACGAGGAAAGATCCCAAAAGTATTAAAGATAGACACAGTGCTGGAGTAATTCAGCAGGTCAGGCTACTCTGGAGAAAAAGGATTTCAGGTTGGGTGATATTTCAGGTCGGGACCCATCTCTGACTGAAAG
Source organism: Rhinoraja longicauda (assembly GCF_053455715.1). Classification (NCBI taxonomy): domain Eukaryota; kingdom Metazoa; phylum Chordata; class Chondrichthyes; order Rajiformes; family Arhynchobatidae; genus Rhinoraja; species Rhinoraja longicauda. The sequence continues at coordinate 75,319,314 of NC_135958.1, forward strand.
TTGGGGGTGCGTGGGGGGGTGAAGAGCTGGAGGCGAGAAAAGACAAGGACCACTCAGAGCCAGCAACAAATGATCTCGGGCAGGGAAGTGCCCTGGTAGGCCCGTTGTTGGCTAGAGAAGGAATGATCTCAAGAGGGATACAATGTGGTGATCTGTGAAACTGGTTACATTACTATGGTGGAGGAAGGGGGAGGGGAGTGTTAGTAGAAGTTACTTAAAATTAGATAATTCAACATTCATACTGCTGTTGTAAGCTACCCAGGCAAATGATGAGGTGCTGTTCCTCCAATTTGCATGCGGCCTCACTCTGGCAATGGAAGAGAGAAAGTTCAGCATGGGAATGGGAAGGGGAGTTGATATGGCTGGGAACCGGGAGAGCCTGTTGGCTTCAGTGCAGTGTTCAGCAAAACGGTTGGCGAATGTACAATTGGTATTGCCGATGGAACACTGGATGCATTAGATGAGGTTAGAGTAGGTACATGTGAACCTCTGATGGAGTTGAGAGAGCAGGTGTAAGGACAGGTGTTGCATCTCCTGCAGTTATAGTGGAAAGTACCTGGGAAGGTGGTGGTTTAGGTGGGATGAGATGAGTGAACCAAGGAGAAGCCTCTGCGGAAGGTGGAAAGGGGTGGAGATGGGAAGATGGGAGTAGTGGTGCGATCCCGTAGGAAGTGCTGGAAATGTTGAAGGATAATGTGTAGGATGTGGAGGCTGGTGGGGTGAATGGTGAGGACCAGGGGAACTCTGTCCTCGTTGCGTCTGGGGAGAGGGGAAGCGAGAGCACAACTACAGGACACGGGAGACATTTGTGCGGATCCCATCTATGACAGAAGGGGGGAAACCCACGTTCCCTGAAGAATGAAGACATCTTGGATGTCTTAATATGGAACACCTCATCTTGGAAGCAGATGCGGCGGCATTCAAAATCACTGTTAAATGAAAACATAATTTATCATTGCAAAATTCATATTTTTTAGTTTCTTTCACTCATGTTTTTCTTTTTACATGTTTTGCAGGTTGTTTTGTGTTTCTCACCTGTGGGTTCCATTCTGCGGGTTCGTGCTCGAAAATTCCCTGCTTTGGTGAACTGCACATCAATAAACTGGTTCCATGAATGGCCAGAAGATGCTTTGATGTCTGTTTGTAGGCGTTTCCTTGCCAGCACTGAGGGTATTGAGGTAAAAATCATTCATATTTTTTAATCTATATTTATATATGAAATACTTATTATGAATCCAAGGATAAGGAGTGATTTTATATAGAAATGATGAGTGCAATAGATACACTGAATAGTCACAGTTTTTTTCCCCAGAGTAGGGGAGTCTACAATTTATAGAGCTTTGCTTAAGGTCTTAAGAGAAAAACTGCATTCATCCTATCCATTTCCCTTATGATGTTATGCACCTCTATAATATCATCCCTCTACCTCCTACCCTCCAAGGAACAAAGTCCTAGCCTGCCCATCCTCCCTCAAAGCTCAGGCCCTCAAGCCCTGGCAACATCCTTGTAAATCTTCTCCTCATTTTTTCTGGCTTAGTGGCATATTTCCCCTAGCAGGGTAACCAAAACTGCACACAATATTCCATGTGCAGCTTCACCGGCGCCTGATGCAACTGTATCATCACATCCCAACTCGTATTCTCAGCACCCTGACTGATGAAGGCCAATGTGCTAAAAGGTGCCTTCACTATCCTAGTTACCTGCGATATGCTTTCGGAGAACTATGTACTTGTCCTCCTAATTCACTCTGCTCTACAGAACTACCAGGGCATTACAGTTAACTGAAGGTCTTCTCCTGGTTTGGCTTCCCAAAATGCAACACCTCACACTTGTCTGAATAAAATTCCATTAGCCATTCCTCAATCCACTTGCCCATCCGATCAAGAAAATGTAATAATTCCTGATAAAGATCTTCGATATCACCTATTTTAGTGTCATCTGCAAACTCCCTAATCGTGCCTTATACATTCTCATCCAAATTGTTGATATAAATAACAAATGGCAATAGGCTCCGAACCGATCCTCAAGGAGCACCACTAGTCGCAGGGCTCTTCACCACCACCTATTTTCTACCACAAAGCCAGTTCTGTATCCAGTTGGCTAGGTCTCCCTGGGTCCCTTATGATCCAACCTTTCGGAGCAACCTACCATACGGAACCTTATCAAAAGCTTTGAAGTCCATACAGACTACATCTTCGGCCCTGCCCTCATCAACTTCTTGGTTACTTCTTCAAAATAATTCAATCAAATTTGTGAGACATGACCTCCCACACACAAAACCATGCTGACTATCCCTAATCAACTCGCTTTTCAAATGAATGTATATCTTACACCTCATAATCCTCTCTGCTAACTTTCCTATCGCAGATATTAGGCTTATCGGTCTGTAGTTCCCAGGTACCTGTTGATTTTTCTAGTGACTCATTTATGTTTATTTGTATTGTGCCATTGTTCATTATCTTTGAAGATGCTTCAAGTTTCATCATTTTCAGGCAGTATTAATGTATATATACTTGCAAACTTACAGTGTAATTGGTGGTTATTACATTTCAGGCTGATGTAAAGAACTCTATAAGCCAATTCATGGCATTCGTACATGGAAGTGTCCAAGAAATATCTGCGGTCTATCTAGCTACTGAAAGGCGCTATAATTACACAACACCCAAAACATTTTTGGAACAAATTAAACTATATCAAAACCTACTGTCCAGCAAAAGGAGAGACTTGATTGCTAAAATGGATCGACTTGAAAATGGTTTGGCAAAACTTCACAGTACTGCTAGCCAGGTTTGCAAAACCAACAATTCATGTTAACCAGTACATTTGATAAATTAAAATTGTAGTTACATTTTCAATCAAAACTAATTATTGCTTTGCATACTTGTTGCCGCACAGTTTTTGCTCCAGATGCCGAGGAAACACTACAGAATGCTGGGTTTTGAAAGACACTCTTACAACTCATTTAATGTCAAGGAAGATAGATTTTTCATTGATGTTCTCTAATCAAACCAGAAATCCAGAACAATCATGGAATTCCCGTACTGCCCTTGACTCCATGCTTTTGATCTTCTGAAAATCCTTTGTACATATGAATTTTCTAAGCCTTAGCTGAGTCACTGTGCTTTATCTTCTCTAGAAACCCTTGAGTTTGTTTTTTTCTCTTGTACAATGGTTTGCATGCTGTATGGGATTTATTGTATCCATTGTGGTGGATAGATCCCTTAGATTTTTTTCTCAGTGGTCCTAAAGATCCCATGTGCTCTTTGGTTTTAATCTGTGTCTGGAAAAGTATATGGAAAACCCTTGTTTCTCGAAAACCTCCAATTCACTGTGAACAAGTGAATTGTTTGAGCATATTTATATCCAGAATTTTAGCATTGCTTATTTTTTCATATATTTATCTGTCTGCTTAATTAATTCCTTAACTCCTAGGACTGAGGCATTCCATTAGTATTTTAGAGCCTCAGAATGTTTACCTTGCACAGTATACTAAAGAATGAAACACAAAAAATAATGTCTACTTTTAGGTGGATGATTTAAAAAGTAAACTTGCTGTACAAGAAGTCGAGCTGCAACAGAAGAATGACGATGCAGACAAATTAATTAAGGTTGTTGGTCAGCAAACAGACATTGTCACCAAAAATAAAAAATTTGCAGATGAAGAGGAGAAAAAAGTACAAGTCATTAATGAGGTAGCGTGTTTTGCCGTACTGATGACTATTAATAATTATCAATTTAACCATTGTAAAATTGTAATATTGCATTTTATTCACATTTAGAATGTAACTGAGAAACAACAATCTTGTGAAGAAGATTTGGTAAAAGCAGAGCCAGCTTTATTTGCTGCCCATGAAGCACTGAATACACTAAATAAGGTATAACTAATAATGAAACAAGATAATATTGGCAAATATTAAGGAGTAAATCATGAGTAAAATGCAATTTCTTATTTTTAGTATTGGTTTGATTCCAATTTAATCATGACTTGGGTCATGTTTGTGACATGGACACATCTTCTGACAGCTTTGGTTTCCCCAAGGTGTTTCATTTTCTTCCCACATACCAGAGATGTGCTGGTTAGTAGGCTAATTGGCTACTGTAAATTGTCCTCAATGTAAGTGGGTAACAATTGTGCGGAGTTGATGAGGAAGTAAGAGGCAACATTAGGATTAGTTCAGGATTATTATAATGATTGGCATAGACAAGTGGACCAAAGGGTCTGTTTAACTGCTGGGTAATATTAAAACCCACAAGAAAAGCAATGACTGCGAAAAATAAATTATTCAAAGTATTTTAGAAGTGGATAAACGCACGGACAATACATAATTTTAGTTATGGGATTTAGGGACAAGGGCTGTGTTTATGGCAAAATGTTTCCAAGTCTCAGGAATAGATTTAAAAAGAAAAAGTGTTGGAAACATTCAGCATTTGCAGAAAGAGAAATAGGGTTAATATTTCAGATCAAAAAGCCTCCATAGGGTCCCACAGTGGCGCAGCATTAGAGTTGCTGCCATACAGCATCAGAGACCCGGGATTGATCCAGACTACAGGTGCTGTCTGTACGGAGTTTGCATGTTCTCCTTGTGACCACATGGGGTTGGGTTCTTAAATTTCCTCCTACATTCCAAAGACATGCAGATTTGTTGGTTAATTGGCTACTGCAAATTGGCCCTAGTATGTAGGATGTGAAACGAATAACATTGAACTAATGTACGGGTGATCGATGGTTGCTATGGACTCAGTGGGCAGAAGAGTCCATTTCCATGCTGTATCTCTAAACTAAACTAAATTAAGAACTAGGGAAAAAAATGTAAAAACAAATTTTTCAGTTACTAACTTTCATGATATTGATCATCTATAGCATGACCCACTATATTTATGTGACTATTCCATTTCAGTTTTGGTTCAGTGGCGACCCTAAGATATTGATGGTGAGGGATTTGGCACTGGTAATTCCATTTAGTTGCATGGGATTTGATTGGACTCCATTGTTGGTAGTGATCATTATCTGACAATTTAGTGTCATGACTGTTACTTATTATTTGTCAAAGCATTTCTAATGTTGACCAGGTCTTAACAATAAGGATGGTTAGTGATGTTAGCCATTTCATTTTAAACTATTAATTTAATTTTTGTTTTATTTGCTAGAACAACTTGACAGAGTTGAAATCCTTTGGCTCTCCACCAGATGCTGTGGTTCTTGTGGCAGGGGCTGTTATGGTCCTTTTAGCACCAAGCGGGAAGGTCCAAAAAGACAGGAGCTGGAAAGCTGCCAAAGTTATGATGGGTAAAGTGGATTATTTTTTGGATTCACTGATAAACTATGACAAGGAACATATTCCTGACTCTTCTCTGAAGGTTTTTCGGTATGTCAATGAATTATTAAATCTCTTAATGTTTTGAAAGTACTGCTCATTTTTACCTGTCAAACAAACATTGCTATTCCTTAATACAGAAAATGTAAAATGATATCTATGTAGGAATCATCGTGAAAGATTTTATCTTGTTTCATTATCAAAGGATTTCTTGAAAAATATATTTTAAATTATGAAAAATGTTGATAATCATGTAAATGTAAGCTAAAATAGTTCTGCAGGGAGGACATTAATATTTTAGCCAATAATATCAGTGTTCGTTTGAATGCTCACACTTCATGGAAGAGAGTATTTGTGTTTTATTTGTGTGTATTATACTGTAAATGGTGATCATTCCCCTATTATAGGCACAAAAATTAACCTGCTATAGGAACTCAGTGGGTCAGGCAGCATCTGTAGAGGGAGCGGCTAGACGGCATTTCTGGTCCCAACTTGAAACATCTGTCTACTTTCCTCCACAGATGACGTCTGATCCGCTGTGTTCCACCAGCATTATTAATGTTGGTTTGTTATTGCCATGTGTATCGAGATACATTAAAAAACTTTGCAGGCAAATCATACCATACATGAGTATATCAGGGAGTGCAAAAGAAGAAATAAACAAAATGCAGAAAATGGTATTACAGTTACAGAGTGCAGCGGCCAGCTTCTCGTCTATCTCAATTAGCTCCCAAGCTGCCACTTGCATAGACCAGGTCAGCGATAAGCGTAATAACTCGAACAACTAATAACAGAAATCCTCCCAGACGTTTAATAGTTAGTCTTCTTTATTTGAAGGTGCAATAAACATATTGGCATATCTCTTGTCATCGACTGGTTATTAATTGCTAGGTAAAATTCCATATTTAACACAGTCTATGCGATCGTTACGAATTGCCAGATATAACTTTGACGCAGTTTGTATTAATCTTCTAGTTAATAAAACTTACAGGCGATGACATCATGGCTGATAAATCTTTTGGCGGAGCTTCTAGCTGACCCTCTGTCAGCACCTCCCAGCTCACCCACTCTGTGCCAGCACGTACCCAACTGCCCGTACTCTGGCTCCGCCCAGCCCCTACGTTAGCATTGCATTGACTCTATAGTGTCCAAACTACAGCAGAATACAAGGTAATGATATCAATAAGCAAAAATAACTAATAACTGCATAATGGCTCCTACACAGAGAAAGTGCAGATAAAGAAATGCAAGAACTGAAATTAGATAGATTGGAAAATAGGATGTTCATCCCGAACATTTGAGAGATCCATTCAAGAGTCTGATATTAATACTACTTATTGGATAAGGATAAGAATGCACACACCGTTTGTATTTTACCAAAATCATTTTCAGATTGAATACATTCCTATTTGTCTATGCAATTAATGTATTACTTAAGTTATAATAGAAAAGATTTGTTATATTCTTCATTAAAATATTTCAAATAATTAATTTCTGAACATAAAAAATGTTTCATTTACTATTTACAACTTTCCTTTTCACAGACCAATTCTTGGAAATCCAATGTTTGATGCAGATTTTATTCGTACTAAATCCATAGCTGCTGCTGGTTTATGTTCCTGGTGTATAAACATAGTGAAATTTTATGACGTATTCTGTGAGGTGGAACCTAAAAGAATAGCTCTGGCACAGGCTAACGCTGAATTGGCAGCAGCACAGGAGAAACTTGCTGGCATTACACGTATGATTAATGTGAGTATGCACATCACACATAATAATCTAATCTGTGTTCTTTTAAATAGTCAATGAGAAAAGTGTGTAGTTCCAATATAGCAGAATCCCTTCCATAAATTCTATTTAGTTCATGCTGTAAATTTATCATGTTCTATTGGAATATAATTGATTGCTGAGATTGATGCTTATCTCCTGGATAATTTTTCAATCCAGTTTTGCTCTCCCTTCCCAAACTCAAAATAATTGGTAACTGCATCAAGACATCCTGTACCATAAGGAGCAAGTAGAAATAACAGGCTACTCAAGAATATAACAAATCTAGTTATTTTTGCTTATTGATATCATAAGGAGCTAAGAAGTAGAAATAATAGGCTACTCAGCCCCTTGTGCCCACTCTACTCTTGTGCCCACTCTACTCTTGTGCCCACTCTACTCTTGTGCCCACTCTACTCTTGTGCCCACTCTACTCTTGTGCCCACTCTACTATTCAATAAGATTACGACTGAATCTATATCCATTGATGCTCTTAAAAATTTATCAATTTAGCTCTTGAATATACTTGGCAACTACAGCTCCTCATCCCTCCTGGGTATCGGAAAGATTCTTCTCATCTAAGTCCCGAATGATTGCCCCCTTATTTTGAGGTTATGAGCCCTGGTTCTGGACACCCAGTGAGCAGAAACATCAACACCATTTTCATTCAGTCAATCCTTTAAGAATTGTGTCTGTTTGAAGGATCACCTCTCATTTATCCAAACCCAAATGTGTATAGACCTCATCTTTTAAATCTCTCCTTTTTGATAAAAACATACCTTCCCTGAAATCTATCTGATGAAATTTCGCTGAATCCCTCAATCATGTCATGTATACCAGGCGTGTACACAATATTCATGATGGAGTCTCAGCTACTGGTCTCAACGCTTCATGCATACAGTTCAGCATGCCTTTTACCTTCCTAATTCAACCTGATGTAAGAATTCACTGATTCATGTACAATGACACTGAGAATTTCCAGACAATAACACCTTTCATTCTTTCACCATTTAGCAAATACTCCATCTTTTTTTTTTTTCATATAGGAGGATGATATCACAATTTTCCACGCCAAATGTTCAACAATCCATGCATTTGACATATCACCTAATATGTTAATTTCAAAATCTTCATTCTCATTTACAAATCCTTCACATTATTACTCTCTTACAACCTGCTCTAGTTTATGTCTCAGCTCAGTTTATAACCATCCCATAACTTTTTAGAGTTATGATAGTATCTATCATGCATCATAAAGTTGCAGTCCACTTTGTACTGATGTTGCCAAACCTCCCTAGGAGAGAAATTGGTATTCATTAAATCTATTTTTGCAGGTGTAACAGAAATGACAAAATTACAAATTAAGCAGTGAAAATCCTAAAAACACAGAAGGTTATGAATTACGTTTGTGCTATTGGAGTGGATGTACTTAATGCTTGCTAATTCTGTTCCAGTTGAGATAATATGTTTTAATAGAAAACAATATTAAATGCAATTGAAAAGAGTGGTTTTTCCCTATATACCTTTCATTTTTTCTCTATATACCTTTCTTAAATTCCAGGAACTTGATGAAAATTTAGCAAAGTTGACAGCTGAATTTGAAAAAGCCACAGCTGAAAAGCTCAAATGTCAAGAAGAAGCTGATAATACCAACAGAACCATTTCACTTGCAAACAGGTACATATGGACTTCAGTAACATTACATGAGCAAACTAGTTCTGCATACTCTGCCATTTTAACCTTTCCTGAGGGTTTTATTTCATAGTCCATCTGAAATGATTTTAAATTTGTTTATTTCCCCCAAATTGTCCATTGGTACTAGGAAGGAACTAGGAAGGTTACTAGGCATTGATTATTAATGGTTGCTATAAAGATATTCAAACCTCACATTATCAGCTGCTGTGCACTTGTAACCAAAATGGACAAGTCTATTTCAACCAGGCAACACCAAAGCCTAAGAATATAAAAACAGCATAGCCTGATGGTGTTGCTAACAAAGTTATGGAGTTGCATTCATGAAAGTTCTATTGTGGCCCAAAATCCATGCTATTCAGGCAACTTGTACCTTTCATCCGTTGCAGATTTCATGTTCCTGTAACCCCATCTGTTATGAAATTTTCCAAAATGTTTTAACTGTATCAAGTTTCCAGCCTCCATCCAAGAGTTCCTATCTTAATAATATCAGTAAGTTCATTATAGTTTTCCAGGCTTTTGGTTACATAGAAATAAATCGGTTGCTAAGATTCGTTGCCCATTCACATGCTTCAAGCTCTTTGGCTAGGGGTGTTTCCAAAGATTTTAAAATAAGATCTGTCATGCTGATCTCATCAAGATCTCGTCATCACTGAGACACCATATCAAGGATTTAAGGTAATTCCTGATCTAAGCATATTCCAATATTACTGAAGGAGAACTGCCGCTTTGATACCTTTAAATTGAGTTCACATCTGTCTGCTCAGATTAAGTATACATTATTCTAAAGCATTTTTGTTAACAAACTCCCTGAATCACATTTTCTGTTAATCCATCATATTTAATTAAAAACATGTTATATTTGCCCTTAGATCAGTGACTGCATTTCAGAATTATTGAATTGGTTGTACGACTTCAAAAATGAATTATAGAATCGTATGATTGTTACAGCTCAGAAGGAAGCTATGTGGCTATAAGTCAAAACTGGCTCTTAGTATTTTCATCAATCTATTTCCTTCACTTTTTCTCCATAGCTCTAAAAATGATTCCCTCTCAAAACACTAACTAGTTCTCTTTTGAAAGCACTGATCAGTTATGTTTTGGACCCTAGAGGCAGTGAATTCCAGATCTTTTTCTCTGAGCTCTGATTTCTTCACGTCTACTTTATATCTTTTACTTAAAATGTTATATCTGTATCTCCCAGAACATTGAACTATTTGCTAATGGAGACCATTTCCTTCTAACTACCCCATCTAAACCAGTCATGATGCTACATTCTTGCACACCTTCTTTATTCTCCAGACAAAGGTTTTTCTCTAAAAAAACTACTACAATCTACAATATAACTAATAGCTTTCATTCCCTGGAATCCTTCTTTTTAAATAGTGGAAAACACTTTCCTTTTACTTTTTTTAGCCAAGGATGCAATTGAGAGACAATCGGTTAGGCCTACTTTGACTGAAAAATAGAAACAACTCCTTGAAGTTTGTTTACACACTATTAATCTCTGATCTAGAATAGCATGAGCAAAATATTTCGACTCTTCATCATTCTCATTGTCTTATTGTGACAATAAGAATAAAATAGAGAACATTAAGAAGAAATTATCTTTTACAGACTTGTTGGAGGTTTGGTATCGGAGAAGATTCGCTGGGGTGAATCTGTTGCACAGTTCAAGGAACAGGAAAAGACATTGTGTGGTGACGTGCTCCTTGTTACGGCATTTGTTTCTTATGTTGGATATTTCACAAAAAGGTATAGGAGTGAACTTATGGATAATTACTGGATGCCCTTCCTGGAAAAGCTAGAGGTATGGAATTGCATTGCATTACTTGAAAAACTGTGAATTGATGGCATTAATTCAGAGACATGTCTGTTGATCTTTGCTTTTGATATTGTCCTTTGAGTACTGGAATCCTCAAAGCTAAATATTGTTTTCTATTAGTGCAGATTCAATCGTCTTAAAAGTGACACACCTGAATGTTAAAGACCAAATGATAAATTATTATCATCCTCTTTTGCAATAATATATGCACAGAGACTGTATTTCACTCCCCACCTCTCTTATTAGATTCCATCATTTGCACTCCTATTTTCAAACTTTCAGCCTTGGTTACGATCCCTACCCTTCTTGCTTCCACTGAGTCACCTGCCAATTGGCCCCTTATCTGGGTCGTCCTATCCCCTGCCAGCTCAAAGTTTAATCTAGACTGCAAGAGCTTAATCATTTCTGTACATATAATGCATGTTCCAATCAGATTTCAGAGTATTTATAACATCCACTTTGTGGGGAAATTATTTTAGGTGCCAATTCCAATTACTGAAAACTTAGATCCACTTTCTCTTGTGACTGATGATGTTGACATTGCTTCGTGGAATAATCAAGGATTGCCAAGTGATCGGACATCAACGGAAAATGCGTCAATTCTTTGTAATACTGAGCGTTGGCCTTTAATTATCGATGCACAACTGCAGGGTATCAAATGGATTAAAAGAAAGTTTGGAGATGACTTGAAAATAATAAGACTTGGACAAAAAGGGTATGTGTACTGATTACAGATCAAATAATATATTTTAAAAAAGATTTCCTAACATTTAACATGTTTAATTAACAAAGTTAGAGCTTGTATTGTCTTTAGTACTAGTGCTATGAACAATCAATGCAGAGATCATTGGGAAGTTTTCTTTCAATCAAGCTTGATAACCACTCTGTTGTGTAACTAAGACTGATGTTCTGCACGTTATTGATAACTATATCCCAATTATTGCATTTATCTAGACATTAAGTGTACTCTGTTTTCTTATAAAGGGGAACTTAATTGATTGGCAATGGATTATTTAACTTGATTCATAGCCTAGTTCCATCTCAATTTTATTAATTGGTATAGCATTTTCAATGAATATGCTCCATAATGTTAGCATCTCATTTATTTCTGATTATGCATACAGTTATCTAGACAGCATTGAGAATGCTGTATCCAATGGTGATAATTTACTACTTGAAAATATAAGTGAGACTGTGGACCCCGTGCTGGACTCCCTCTTGGGAAGAAACACCATCAAAAAGGGAAAGTAAGATCAACTGTCTTTTAGTCTTTTGATGGCATAATGCGAATACTGGGACATGGATTAGAAATGGGGAAGGCCACAGTGACAAAATGTTTAGCATATCAAAAAGAAATGAGTGAATAGTGATACAGGATAGTGAAGGAGGGAAAGTGTGACTTGAAGAGGTAGACAAACCAGTAATACAACAGAAATTGAATCTGAAGTAAGAATTGTAAAAAAAAAGTACAAAGCTTAAGACGCTTCACCAGTATCCAACTATCACTTGATAGAATTTGCTCCATTCATCCCCTCACCTCTCTTTGCCAAGTTTCCTCCCCTCTACTCCATTAGTCTGAAGAAAAGTCCAGATCCAAGATATTGTCTGTCTATTTCCATCCACAGATGCTGCCTGGCCTGCTGAGTCCCTCCAGCAATTTGTTTTTTTGCTCAAGATTCCAGCATCTGCAGTATCTTTTATTTACCAATTATCAGATCCAAGTTTAGATCAGACTTCAGAAATTCTTCTTTACCCGAACAGCATGAAAAAAAGCAAGCAATACATTTTTCTGTTGACTTATTTCGACTCCTGAGATTCTTGCCATCCTTACACAACCAATATACCTATCAAATAGCCATGGTGTGGTGCAAAGAATTGTTTGCCAGAAGTGCCAGGCACAGAATAATCCCCTTCTCTAACTTATTGATGTGACAAAAGTAATTCTGTTTACTGCAGATATACTTGTAAGTGCCAGAGATATACTTGCCAGTAAGTACGATTCTCTCAAGAGAGTCCCAGAACTCCAGAGTTGCATACAAGAATCTTTAAAGACACAAGATTGAGTCATGTGACTCCTCAAGCCTGCTTCCTCCATTCGATAAGTTCATTGCTGATCTGATCTTGGCCTTGACCCCACTTTCCTGTCTGTTGCATATAACCCTTTAGTGCCTGAGCGGCAAATGTTTGACTGTTTTAGCCTTGCATATATTCAGTGATTCCGTTTCACTTGCTCTCTTGCGTAAACAATTCTGACAATGATAATTAGTACGATCTCTAGCTCCTTTCTCAGAAATGGGTGCGGATAAATATACCACAGGCATACAGATTCAAATGCTACAAGTATATTGCAAATTTATGCATAGCCTGTTTTGCAGTATTTAGACTTCAATAGTAATTATTTAATTATACATTTAGGTATATCCACATAGGGGATAAAGAAGTTGAATATCATCCCGAATTCAGAATGATACTCCACACCAAGTATTTTAATCCTCATTTCAAACCTGAAATGCAAGCTCAATGCACTTTGATTAATTTCCTTGTAACAAGAGATGGTCTCGAAGATCAGCTACTAGCTTCGGTGGTTGCTAAAGAGCGTCCTGACTTGGAACAACTGAAGGTACATTTTAAATGGACAAATAGAAATCCAAATTTGTATTAACAAATATTTCATAAGCATGATTGAAATTTTGTCACACAAGTGTATTTCACATGTCATTGTTTTTTCAGATAGAGTGTAACTTTATGTTGATATTGCAGGATACATTACCAAATAAGAGACATTTTCAATATTATAGAATTGATGAAACAACAATTTTAGTTTGGTTTAATTTAGAGATACAATGGGGAAACAGGCCCATCGAGTCCGCGCTGACCAGCAATCCCCGCACATTAACACTATCTTATAACTCACTAGTGACGTACAATCCTTTACCAAGGAGGAAACTGAAGATCTGAGGAGAAAAGCCGAGGAGAACGTACAAACTCCGTACAGACAAGCACCTGTAGTCAGGATCAAACCCGGGTGTCTGCCACTGTAAGGCACTAGCTCTATCCTGACGCCACCGTGCCACCAACAATTTCCGCAATTGAATAACATTTTGTTCTTAATTCTTGGATGAAACAGTGGTCTTGATTAATATTGTGATCATATTTTTCTCAGAAAATAATTACGTTATTAAATTGTTCCCACCAGAAGAGCTATTGTTATTGATGTCTTTTGAAGGATACATTTCATTTACATAGTAGTATATAATTACCTGAGTGTTCTAAAGAAGCATACAAACCCAATCGAAATATTTTGTGGGATAATTTACTCAGTTAATTAATCCACCTGATAAAGTTATCCCAAATCTTTGAACACAATGCTGAGTTTGAACTCAAGAAAAATTCTGGAAATTACACGTATTCCCAATATACCTTCCTAATAGACAGAATTCCCCACCAAGTGTGCAATTTTATTAAAGCAGCCATAAGCAGAAGGTTGTGACGATTGCAATAATTATCTGCACTATTTCAGGCAAACCTGACCACACAACAGAATGAGTTCAAGATTGTTCTTAAACAATTAGAAGACTCTCTTCTTGCTCGATTATCAGAAGCATCAGGAAATTTCCTTGGTGATACAGAGCTGGTTGAGAATTTAGAGACAACCAAACACACCGCTACTGAAATAGAACGAAAGGTCAGCTCCTTAATAATAATTTTGGTATTCAAATGTTTTATTATATTGTGTAAATAGTTCCTGCAATTATATATATTTGGACATTTGAAATTATACATTGAAATGATTCTACAACAATCAGAGATAAAAAAGAACAACTATCTGCTGGACTGCAGCCAATATGGCCAAATTCATTCAGGAAATATTTGCATTACTTATATTTGCATAAGGTTCTGCACGGTAGGCTGTTCTACAGGGTTAGATCACAGGCATCCAGGGAAATTTTGGAAGGAAGGAGAAGGTGATGGTGGAAGGTTGTTTATCAGATTGGAAACCCTCGACTAGTGGGTACCTCAGGGACCCATTGTTGTTTTTGGTTTGTAAAACCCCAAGAAAGGGAGTTTGTGAAGTGCCTTCGAGATGGATTCTTAGAGCAGCTTTTACTGGAGCCTACCAGAGAGAAGGCAATTCTGGATTTAGTGTTGTCTAATGAACCAGATTTAATAAGGGAACTCAAGGTAAAGGAACCGCTAGGAGGTAGTGACCATAATATGATCAGTTTAAATCTGCAATTTGAGAGGGAGAAGGTTAAATCAGTGTTGCAGTTGAACAAAGGGGACTATTAAGGCATGAGAGAGGAGCTGGCCAAGGTCGACTGGAAAAAGATCCTAGCAGGAATGACAGTGGAACAGCAGTGGCAGGAATTTCTGGGTATTATCCAGAAGATGCAGGATCATTTCATTCCAAAGAGGAAGAAAGATTCTAAGGGGGAGTAGGGCAACGTGCCTGACAAGGGAAGTTAGGGATGGAATAAAACTAAAAGAAAAGGTGTATAACATAGCAAAGAGTGGCGAGAAGCCAGAGGATTGGGAAACTTTCAAAGGACAACAGAAGGTAACAAAAAGGGCAATACGGGGTGAAAAGATGATGTACGACGTAAGCTAGCCAAGAATATAAAGAAGGATAGTAAAAGCTTCTTTAGGTATGTTAAGAGAAAAAGATTAGTAAAGACAAATGTGGGTCCCTTGAAGGCAGAAACAGGTGAAATTATTATGGGGAACAAGGAAATGGCAGAAGAGTTGAACAGTTACTTGGTTTGTGTCTTACATTTTATATTTATATTTTATATTATATTTTATATTATATTTTACATTTATTCCATAAAATCTCCACTGGAACCAAACTGTGGCTGAATGTAGTGCATTTTCACATACATTTTTTCTTTACTTCCTTTATTTAAATATATTTTTCTCAACTAAGATTGATGTTCCGTTTGGCTTTCTGCTTTATTCTCTTAACTCGGTTGTGTTTTTCTAGGAAACTGAGTTTTTGCTTTAATGTATTAATTCTTGTTTTTGATCTTTTTACAGGTGGCTGAAGCAAAGATCACAGAGATTAAAATAAATGTGGCAAGAGAAAACTATAGACCTGCTGCACTGAGAGCATCGTTACTCTATTTCATCATTGATGACCTTAACAAGATCAATCCTATTTACCAGTTCTCACTCAAGGTAAATGTTTGTCTTGATATTGGCAAGTGACTAGTTAAGGTCTACAATGGTGTGGGCAATAATTTTCTCTTCCATGACCAACACTAGCTCAACCACAATGCCCCTCCACTTAATTACTGCTGGCTACCTTTAATTTCTTAAGTGCCGCATTCAATTAATTTTACCACGAGCGTCTACCACTAATGACAACTGCTGCTCAATCCATTACACCCCATCAGTCAACCAGCAACACATTCAATCAGTCAAGTCTCAATCCTAACAATCGAATGGGTTACCTCCCCATCCTCACACACTCAGCAATTCTGTAAACCTGCCCAGTATCAATGGTTGAATGATTCCTTTATTATCACGTGTACCAAGGTACAGTAAATTTCTTCTTGGGCATACAGTTCAGTGAGATTATTGCCCTACAAATACAATCTCGTAGTATCATCACATAGACAGCACATGCTGGCAATTACTGAACCATGATGGCCACATCACTCAAACATTTTCCATGATGCTGATTAGCACACCGTCTTTCCACTTTCGTGAAGTGATGGTACATTGTTGTAATTAATAGTAGTTTAGCAACTTGGAATCCATGCCAGCCACTCAAGCCACCATGAAAATGAACAAACAATGCAATGTTGGCATCTTGTCTCATGTCCAAACATTGGATGGAAGTTAATTGTGTTTCACCATTCCTGGACTGATCTTTGAGGATTATTAATCATAACTCCCAGCATACTTGATTTTGATGGATATTTCAAAGTAGATTTAATTTTAGTATTAACACTATCTAATTGATTCTTACTTATTTAGGCTTTTCATGTTGTATTTGAAAATGCCATTGCGCGCTCAGCAACAGCGGAAGAACTTGACGAACGGGTCATCAACCTCACAGAGGAAATCACCTACTCGGTGTTTGTTTATACCACCAGAGGTCTATTTGAAAGGGATAAACTCATTTTTACAGCTCAAGTTGCTTTTCAGGTAAACTTTTTTGTAGTGGGGATATTGCAGATCACACTGTATATTTTACTATAGATTAATTTCTGGCTGAGAAATTATTTGATTTTAACATTCAAATCCTTCTCCACATCTAGGCCCTGGATCATCCCTATGTTTATTCATTGGTGTTGTTAGCTATGTCTTTAGCTCCCAGAGTCTTAAGCTCTGAAAATTTCTGCACCTCCCTTTCCTCTTTTAGAGTATCCCTTAAAACATCCAGCATTTAGAATAAAAAGACATACCTTTTAGAAAGGTGATAAGAAGGAATTTCTTTAGTTAGGGGGTGGTGAATCTGTGGAATTCATTGCCACGTCATTGGGTATTTTTTTAGGTGAACGTTGACAAATTCTTGATTATTAAGGGCATCAGGGGTTATGGAGAGAAGGCCGGAGAATGGGGTTGAGAGAAAGGTCGATCAGCCATGTTTGAATGGTGGAGTAGACTCGATGGGCTGAATGGCTTAATTCTGCTCCTATGACTTTTAATCTCTATATATAACTAATGCAGCATTTGGGAGCCAAAAAACTAGATTCTGTAAAACTAAAAACGAAAATATCAAACACTTTTGAGGAATAGAAAGGCTAAAGAATAGGCAAATTGCAAAAAAAAAATTTTTGGACCAATGGTAGCAGGAAGTTTGGGTATGTATAATGATGAAAGTATCTCAGTATGAATCCAATTATTTTTAAATACGGTGGAAAGAAAGATTTTAAGCAAGGATGGTTGTTACCTATTGTGAGAAATGAAAAAATACTGGAAATGAGTAACGTGCCAAGTATTAAGTCAAAATATGTTCTTAAGTTAAAGTATGTTAATTTTTCCATAAGTTAAACAATATAAATGGTGTCATTTGAAGTGCATTCTTTATATTGTGCTTGAATAGGTTTATTTAATGAAAAAAGAAATAAACCCACTTCACCTGGACTTCTTACTGCGATTCCCATTTAAAGTTGGAGTCACAAGTCCTGTGGATTTTCTTTCACATCAAGGATGGGGTGGAATCTTGGTATGTGTCTATATGCAAAGTTGTATAACTCTCTGATATCGTGATAAATATAATAGACACAAAAAGCTGGAGTAACCTAGCGGGCCAGGCAGCATCTCTGGAGAGAAGGAATGGGTGACGTTTCAGTCTGAAGAAGGGTCTCGACCTGAAACGTCACCCATTCCTTCTCTCCAGAGATGCTGCCTGTCCCGTTAAGTTACTCCAGCTTTTTGTGTCCATTTTCGGTTTAAACCAGCATTTGCATTTCCTTCCTACACAATATAATAGTATAACAATGATAAAGGACACAGGCCATTGTAAGCTGTGAAAATGAGAAGCTAGTGTGACTTGGGTGGGGGAGGGATAGAGAGAGAAGGAATGCCGGGGCTACCTGAAGTGAGATGAGGTTGGAGGAGATGCAAGTGAACCTCTGCCTAACCTGGAAGGGCTATCGGGGTCCCTGGACAGAGTCGAGGGAGGAGGTATAGCGACCTCTGGAGCTAATTGCTTTGGCTACTTCAAAAGTACTTTTCAAACGCACAATCTCTACCACCAAGGACAAGGGCAGCAAGTGCATGCAAATACTGCCATCTGCAGGTTCCCCTCCAGGTTGCACCCAATCCGAATGACAATTATATCACCATTCCTTTATCATCACTGGGTCTAAATCTTTGGAGCTCCCGAACCAGCAGCCTGCATTGGCTCAAGAGTTGGCTGACCATCATTTGCTCAAGGGCAATTAGGATGGGCAAGAAGTGCTGCCCTTGCCAGTGATGTAAAAATCACAAAAATGAAATAAAATAGAAAGATGATCTGTAAGAGATCGAACTGACAAATTGTCGACGCAGTTTAATCCTGAACCATTCACAGAGAATTAAATTGCACATTTCCCAAAGCTCACAGCTACCATATCATTTCTGAACTAACCACTGATAATTACGTCAGAACACTGTACAGCTGTATAAAAGGCCACAGTGAAAGAAGGACAAATAGGGGGATGAGAGGGGCTAGGACAATTTTCCATGTATCTGACGATGAGTCTTGCTGATGTGCTCAGGCGCTGCTAGCCTCTGCAAGTTACAGGCTTGTCAAAAGGCCAATGATAGCAGAATCTTGCACTGGGGTGCATAAAGATGCTGCAATTATTGTCAGTGACCCTTACAGCGAATGCAGCGCCGGAGACTCAGGTTCGATCCTGACTACGGGCGCCGTCTGTACGGAGTTTGTAAGTTCTCCCTGTGATCTGCGTGGGTTTTCTCCGAGATCTTCGGTTTCCTCCCACACTCCAAAGACGTACAGGTTTGTAGGTTAATTGACTGGGTAAATGTAAAAATTGTCCTAGTGTGTGTAGGACAGTGTTAATGTGTGGGGATCGCTGGGCGGCGCGGACTCGGTGGGCCGAAGGGCCTGTTTCCGAGAGTTTTAGTATTATAGATATCCAGCCCCTTCCTAAAGAAATTTGAACACAAGAGGAAGGGAAAGCATATTAATGCATGCTGCTGTTGACAGAACTAAGTTCTATTTGTATATCTCATGAATATGTGTTCTTCATCTATATGGTTCTACAAATTTTACTTTCAAGGTATTGGCAGAAATGGCACAGTTTAAGAATCTGGACAGTGATATAGAAGGTTCAGCCAACCGCTGGAAGAAAATTGTGGAGTCAGAAGCTCCAGAGAAGGAGAAATTGCCACAGGAATGGAAAAATAAAGGGGCAATGGAGAAACTGTGCATGATGCGATGCATGAGACCTGACAGAATGACATACGCTGTGAGGTACTGTCTACATATGTATAATTACACAAGCTAGAAAACAAATAATCATGCCAATAAAGGAAATACAGAGGGCGATATTGTAAAAACATTTATTGTCAGAGTATGGAAGACTATGCTCTCAATTATTACTCTCAAAAATCAGTCAGTTTCAGAAATCAGTTTAGTTTATTGTCACGTGTACCTCGGTACAGTGAAAAGCTTTTTGTTCCATGCTACCCAGTCAGCAGAAAGACAATACATGATTACAATCAATCCATTTACAGTGTATAGATACATGAAAAGGGAATAACGTTTAGTGAAAGGTAAAGCCAGCAAAGTTCGGTCAAGGATAGTCCGAGGGACATCAAAGTAGATAGTAGTTCACCACTCCTCTCTGGTTGTGGTAGGATGATTCAGTTGCCAGCTGGGAAGGAAACTGTCCCTGAAGCTGGGAAGAAACTGTCCCTGAAAAGGTATAGAATCACACTTTTATACCTTTTGCCTGATGGGAGAGGGGAGAAGAGGGAGTGGCCAGGCTGCGACTCATCCTCGATTATGCTGCTGGCCTTGCCGAGGCAGCGTGAGGTATAAATGGAGTCAATAGAAGGGAGGACCACAATTCGCTGCAATTTCTTACGGTCCTGGATGGAGCTGCTCCCAAGCTGTGATGCATCCTGATAAAATGCTTTCTACGGTGCATCTGTAGAAGTTGGTGAGAGTTGTAGGGGACATGCCAAACCTCCTAAGACTTCTAAGGAATTAGAGGCTTTGGTGTGCCTTCTTGGCCATTGCTTCAATATGGGTGGTCAAGGAGAAGTTGTTGGTGATATTGACTCCGAGGAATTTGAAGTTTTCAACCATCTCTACTTCGGCAACATCAGTGCAAACTGGGGTATGTATACCGCTTTGCATCCTGAAGTCGATCATTATCTCCTTTGTCTTGCTGATGCTGAGAGAAAGGTTGTTGTCTCGACACCAGAACACGAGGTTATCAACCTCCTTCCTGTACTCCGTCTCATCAGAATAGGGAAGGTTTCTGAGAGCATCTGTAAGTTGGCACAATTGTTGAGAACCATGCCTTATTTATATGCTAAGTTCATATAATGTTGTGCAAAACAATGGGGAATTTAATGGGTAGCAGCTCCCATACTATCAAAATTAATAGAATCCTTAGCAGAGAACAATTTTTATTGTTCTATGGTAAAAAAAAGGCCTTGGTGGGAAATCTGGTGGTGAGACTTCAATAGACAATACGTACAGGAGTAGGCTATTCGGCCCTTTGAGCCAGCACCACCATTTAATGTGATCATGGCTGATCATTCTCAATCAGTACCCCGTTCCTGCCTTCTCCCCATACCCCCTGACTCCGCTATCCTTAATAGCTCTATCTAGCTCTCTCTTGAATGCATTCAGAGAATTGGCCTCCACTGCCTTCCGAGGCAGTGATTTCCACAGATTTACAACTCTCTGACTGAAAAAGTTTTTCCACATCGCCGTTCTAAATGGCCTACCCCTTATTCTTAAACAGTGGCCCCTAATGTGGACCTAATGTGTGATTGACTGTGGAAAAGTAGACCAAGGAAACTATAATTGCTTCATATCTGATCAACACCTTAGTCACGTGCATTATCTGAATCATTAAAAATAATTTGAAGTAAAATGGTTCCTAAAGCAATTCCACCACTTGCTTTCTTCCAATTCAAGACATCCCTACTCTTAGTCACCTGTCATCAAATCAATCCTCTCACCTAACAATTTGCTTTCACTTCCTTATCCTTTACTTTGAGGAAGATGCTTTACTTTGGGGAAGATGCTGGAGTCAATTATAAAAGACGAAATTGCGGAGCATTTGGATCGCAGTAACAGGATCGTTCCGAGTCAGCATGGATTTACGAAGGGGAAATCGTGCTTGACTAATCTGGAATTTTTTGAGGATGTAACTAGGAAAATTGACAGGGGAGAGCCGGTGGATGTGGTGTACCTCGACTTTCAGAAAGCCTTCGACAAGGTCCCACATAGGAGATTGGTGGGCAAAATTAGAGCACATGGTATTGGAGGTAGGGTAATGACATGGATAGAAAGTTGGTTGACAGACAGAAAGCAGAGTGGGAATAAATGGGTCCCTTTCAGAATGGCAGGCAGTGACTAGTGGGGTACCGCAAGGCTCGGTGTTGGGACCGCAGCTATTTACAATATACATCAATGACTTGGATGAAGGGATTAAAAGTACCATTCGCAAATTTGCCGATGATACAAAGCTAGGTGGCAGTGTGAACTGTGAGGAAGATGCTATGAGGTTGCAGGGTGACTTGGACAGGTTGTGTGAGTGGGCGGATGCATGGCAAATGCAGTTTAATGTGGATAAGTGTGAGGTTATCCACTTTGGTGGTAAGAATAGGAAGGCAGATTATTGAATGGTGTCAAGTTAGGAAAAGGGGACGTACAACGTGATCTGGGTGTCTTAGTGCATCAGTCACTGAAAGGAAGCATGCAGGTACAGCAGGCAGTGAAGAAAGCCAATGGAATGTTGGCCTTCATAACAAGAGGAGTTGAGTATAGGAGCAAAGAGGTCCTTCTGCAGTTGTACAGGGCCCTAGTGAGACCGCACCTGGAATACTGTGTGCAGTTTTGGTCTCCAAATTTGAGGAAGGATATTCTTGCTATTGAGGGCGTGCAGCGTAGGTTTACTAGGTTAATTCCCGGAATGACGGGACTGTCATATGTTGAAAGACTGGAGCGACTAGGTTTGTATACACTGGAATTTAGAAGGATGAGAGGGGATCTTATCGAAACGTATAAGATTATTAAGGGGTTGGACATGTTAGAGGCAGGAAACATGTTCCCAATGTTGGGGGAGTCCAGAACCAGGGGCCACAGTTTAAGAATAAGGGGTAGGCAATTTAGAACAGAGATGAGGAAAACCTTTTAGTCAGAGAGTTGTGAATCTGTGGAATTCTCTGCCTCAGAGGGCAGTGGAGGCCAATTCTCTGAATACATTCAAGAGAGAGCTAGATAGAGCTCTTAAGGATAGCGGAGTCAGGGGGTATGGGGAGAAAGCAGGAATGGGGTATTGATTGAGAATGATCAGCCATGATCACATTGAATGGCGGAGCTGGCTCGAAGGGCCGAATGGCCTACTCCTGCACCTATTGTCTATTGTCTATTGTCTATTGTCTATTTACTTAACTGTTTATTATGTGGGAGATCATGAAATGGTTTCTAATAGCCAATTTAAACCTTATCCATTGATATTCTCTCTGAGAGATACTTTTAAACGTTCAATTGACCATTTTAAATCAATTTGATGTTCAGTGTTATTTCAAATTATTAATATTTTTAACTGTCTTACCATTGTCTTGAATGTTAGAATAAATCAATATCGGAACAATTACATAGCAGTAGATATTCAACACCATTAGGCGGTGCCATAATCCAGTTAGATTATGGATGATTGGTATCTGTATTATCTTTGCTTTGCTTCATTTTCTTTGATAGCCTTATTAAACAAAATTTATATTTCGACAATTTCAAAGGCATAATCACATCTTAAATGTATTTTCATATTTCCAGTTGCTATGTGGAGGAGAAGTTTGGAGCTAGGTATGTGGAGGGTCGGAGCATGGAGTTTACAAAATCATATGAAGAAAGTAGTCCTTCCACTCCGATATTCTTCATTCTCTCACCAGGAGTTGATCCGTTGAAGGATGTGGAGGCACTAGGTACGTGGTCTAGATAGGGCAATTAATTAATGTGTTTGTGGAAAGACCCAGGACTCAGTTTGGATGTTAATTTAGCACCTCAATACTCAATCACTATATCATCCAATTTAAATTCTGAATGTTCCCAATGTTGGGCGAGTCCAGAACCAGGGGCCACAGTCTTAGAATAAAGGGGAGGCCATTTAAAACTGAGGTACAAAAAAACGTTTTCACCCAGAGAGTTGTGAATTTGTTGAATTCTCTGCCACAGAGGGCAGTAGAAGCCAAATCACTGGATGGATTTAAGAGAGAGTTAGAGCTCTAGGGGCTAGTAGAATCAAGGGATATGGGGAGAAGGCAGCCATGGGTCATTGATTGGGGACGATCAGCCATGATCACAATGAATGGCGGTGCTGGCTCGAAGGGCTGAATGGCCTCCTCCTGCACCTATTTTCTATGTCTATGCCTATGTCTAAGACTTGTTTAAATTCTGCCAACCAATTTCAAACCATTTTGGCTGTGCATCATTGGAAATGGTGCAAATTTAGTTAACAATTTAAATGTTGATCATGTGAACAGCTGCCTTGCCATAATTGGGGAAATATTTATTATCTGTGTCTTGATGTAATTAATTTCTATTTGCAATCCTATTACTTTTGAGCCCATAAGGAAAATATCAAAATTTCAAAAACATAAGCAGGATTAACTCCCACTCAAGACTACTCAATCATTCAATAAGACCCTAGCGTTTGAGGCTCATTGAGGAGGCGCTGTGAACTGTTTGCGTGCTACTGTATGTTTCATTTTTTTCCCCTTAGTACCTAATCAGATGTACAGCACTTTGGTCAACGTGGGTTGTTTTTAAATGTGCGATACAAATAAAATTGACTTGACTTGACTTGAATAACCAGATTTTCATCTAGTGTCATGTCGTCTGATCTCAGCCTTGAATATACTCGACAATGACATTCATAGCCTTCTGTGGTTGGGAATTCTAATGATTTATAATCTCCTATACTCTTCTGCTCAGTTTTAAGGCCTAAGATAAATACAAAATGCTGGAGCAACTCAACAGGACAGGCAGCATTAATGGAGAGAGGGAATGGGTGACGTTCCGGGTCGAGAAACGTCATCCATTCCTTCTCTCCAGAGATGTTGCTTGTCCCACTGAGTTACTCCAGGATTTTGTGTCTATCTTTGGTTTAAACCAGCATCTGCAGTTCCTTCCTACACAGTTCTATTGCCTGCTCTTAATCCTGAGACTTTGCTTCCTGGTTCTAGATTTCAAGGTGAAAGGAAGAGTCAGCATCATTCATGGTTTGGTTAGAATCATGTGATGCTCCAGATAACCTCTGATTCTTATGAAGTTAGTAAGAGTAATTCAGCTTTACTCAATAGTACAACCCCCTCATTACGTGAATCAATCCGATGAATATTGGCAGCTCTGACTAAGACAAATATAGCAAGTTTAAATAAAGAGATCAATATTGCATATGGAATTTCACCTGAGCAATCACTAAAACTCTGCAAATCCCAGTGAGGTGTCATTATTTCTCCACTCAAATCTCCAGAAAATTAATGTTAACGTACTGTTTGCCTTCCTAAATATCTGCTGTTCTTGCATGCTTACCTTGATCTTTTAAATTCAGCATATCAAGATTCCTCTGTACTTACTGGTTTCCCTTTGTTTAGTAATTATTTTCTATTCTTTCTACTAAAATGCATAACCTCATATTTCCAACATTCTTTCCCACTCATTTGCCAAGCTACCTAAACTCCTATGCAATTTCCTGTCTCCTCACAGCTTATTTTAGCTCAGCTTTGGATCGCTAGCAAAATTGGATATATTACACTCTGGCTTTTCATCAGTCATGAATAGAAATTCTGAACAGCTAACTGGAAAGTAATGATTGCTGCAGTATCCCACTATCTACCAGCCTCAGAATGACCCATTTGAAACATTTTTTCTCCAGCATTTTGTTCTCAACCGCCCCTCTATCCATGCTAATTCTTTACCCAGGATCCCATGTGCTCTCATTTTATATACAAAACTTTATGTCGTATCATATCTTTTGGAAATCCAATATGCTATATTCATGAGATTCCTCCCTGGAAGTTATATCCTCAAAAGAAGCAATGTTAGAATTTTCTAACATCTGTTTCAAAGGACTCTGCTGGGTCTTGGAAATATCTGTGCTAGACCTGAAGGAAGAAAGTTCATTGCCATCATTTTGCCAGCAACCAACATCAAATATTTCATGATACTTTTCGATCTAATTCTTAAATAATATTGTTATAAGTCATGTGATAGGAGTAGAATTAGGCCATTTGGCCCATCAAGTCTACTCCGCCATTCAATCATGGCTGATCTATCTCTCCCTCCTAACCATATTTTCCTGCCTTCTCCCCATAATCAAGTACTGTACTAATCCAGAATCTGTACACCTGTACTGATCAAGAACCAATCTATCTCTGCCTTAAAAATATCCACTGACTTGACCTCCACAGCCTTTCTGTGGCAAAGAATTCCACAGATTCACCACCCTCTGACTAAATCAATTTCTCCTCATCTCCTTCCAAAAAGAATGCCCTTTAAATCTAGTGGATACATCCTCTTCACATCCACTCTATCCAAGCCTTTCACTATTCTGTGTGTTTCAATGAGGTCCCCCCTTATTTTTCTATGAGTACAGGCCCAGTGCCGACAAACGCTCATCATAGGTTAACCTACTCATTCCTGGGATCATTCTTGTAAACCTCCTCTGGACCCTCTCCAGAGCCAGCAGATCCTTCCTCAGATATGATGCCAAAAATTGCTCACAATATTCCAAATGGGGCTGTGGAGGTTTTTATAATATTTTTGGTATGAAACTAATTTGGTAAGATGTGTATTCATCCTCCTTAAATTTTCAATTTTAAAATGCAATATTAAACTATTGTATATGATGTGTCCTTCACAGTTGATGTAGTTTAATTTATTTTGTTACTTTTGTCTTTACATAGGCAAGAAATTAGGCTTTACCATTGACAATGGCAAATTTCATAATGTATCCTTGGGACAAGGTCAAGAGATAGTAGCAGAACAGGCTTTGGATGTGGCAGCTGAAAATGGACATTGGGTTATTCTTCAGGTATTGACATATATAAAATGTTTAAATGTTATACCCTGATGTAAAATAATTATCGCTAAATACCCATAACAAATAGAGACTTTTTTCTTGATGTGGAACCCAAAGCAGCTGAATGCAAGCCCCTGTAGAGGAAAGAACTGCAGATGCTAGTTGACACCGAAGATAGATATAAAAGGCTCAGCGGGACAGGCAGCATCTCTGGATAGAAGGAATGGAGACTTTTCAGGGCGAGACCCTTCTTCAGACTGAGAGTCGGGAGAGGGAGACAGTAAGATGTGAAAACAAGATATCAAAGGGGATGCTGCTCATGGAAAATGTAGAATAGATCATTGTTAGCTAAAAGAAGGTGACAACAGAGTTTACAGATATAACATTTAATTGGGGTCAGTCAGACTTTTCAGAGAACTAGGAAGGAGGAGGGATGGAGAGAGAGGGAAAGCAATGGTTACTTGAAGTTAGAGAAGTCAGTATTCATATCACTGTGGTGAAAGGCCGCTGCTGACTGAGTTCTGATGCCATCTGTTCACCTCCCTGCCAATATTCCACTACCTATTCTAGCCGCAACCCCCACCTCTCCTAGGATTTCTCTGTGGGCCAGCTTTGCTTTTCATCCTTTTAATTATGTGAAGCCACAATTGATGAGTCCCATGCCTTATTACCTTGCACACTGGTCTTATGAAAATAATTTCAGTGGCACCATGATTGCCAAAGTATTAGAAAATATAAAGTCAGTGTTACTTGCCCAAGTTGTGGTGAATAAAGTACTCCAATAATGTATTTCTTGAATAGTTCCTTATACATTTAATTTGTACAATAATATTATGCATAATTGATGGTATATTTATAAAAAATCTCTTATAGAATATTCATTTAGTGACCAAATGGCTGAGTATACTGGATAAGAAAGTGGAACAATACAGCATTGGCAGTCATGCAGATTATCGTGTTTATATGACGGCTGAGCCAGCTGGAACTCCTGAATCACATAATATTCCCCAGGGATTACTGGAGAATTCCATTAAAATCACAAATGAACCCCCAACTGGCATGTATGCCAATCTGCACAAAGCTTTGGATTTGTTTACTCAGGTATGAACAAAAAGGGAATGTCTTTGAATCTAACTGTGTCCTAATTATTGAGTGGCTTTTTTATTGCAAGCATTAGTTTTCTTTCGCACTTCTATCATCTTAGATACATTATGACAATATTTGAAAATGTATTTCTAGAAATAAAATGTCTATAAAAATGGTAATGTACAACACTACAATGTATTTGAAGTAACATGGTTAAACGTATATATTCGACCTTTTCTTAAATGTTAAGTGTTTAAATTGTATCTAATAACTATTTTCATTATTTTTACTAGTTATTCAGGTACATGCATGCTGTTATTAAGGCTGGTAAATAACTTGCCTGTTTCAAAATAGCCTGAAGCAGGTTTTAATCACCTTAATCACTGCAGTCTTAAGGAGTCTTGAGGCAGTTTATGTCAATGTCAAACAATGAAATCATTCTTATGATCTTTTCTATTACCAACTATAAATACAATCCAGAAAGTTAAGGTAGATCAAAGGAACAGCTAATTCCCTTTACCTCACCAATTCTTTATAAGGTAACCTGTTGGCCTAAGCTGCATGTTTTGGATAAGCTCATGAAGTACAAAAGGGCCTATATTAACTAAATTAATATAGCTGTACAATCTGTAACTGTTTTGCATTTTGCTACAATCTTTAAACATGCTACAATCATAATTCATTGATATTGACAATTAATATTCTCATGAATTCATGACATTAATTTTGTTCTTTATTATTTTGTTTATGCCCAGATTGATAATTATTTTCTCCATGTTAATGTAGGACACCTTGGAGATGTGTTCCAAAGAATCTGAATTTAAATGCATCCTTTTTGCACTCTGTTACTTTCATGCTGTGGTTGCTGAGAGGCGTAAATTTGGAGCACAAGGTTGGAATAGATCCTACCCTTTTAACAACGGAGATCTTACAATTTCTGTTTATGTACTGTTAAACTACTTGGAAGCTAATCCAAAGGTACAGTTCACGAAGAGTAGCTTACATATGAATAGTTTTGTAGGATTTATTTCTTGTTTCAAGTACAAATTAATTTCATTTTATGTCATGGAAAAATTCTCTGATCAATGAATGAGATCATTTTTAATCATGGTAATAGGCTTTTGGTCATTAAGTACAAATAGTGGAATTCAATACAACATCCTAAGGTTTTGATACAAACCTGGTATTTTGACATGGGCGCTGTTTTTGAGACTTTTGACTCAAACGGAGTTTACTGTATACCCAGATTGCTTAATCTGTCATTAAAGGTCAACACTCATCCCAGGAATCAATCGGTGAACATTTGTTGCACTCCATCTATTACAAATATATATATATTTTCCCATGCAACTGCTTATATTTCCAAATGTAACTGTGAAAAAGATTCTTATATTGTCCAGCACAGAAGTGAGAAGCTGTAACAATGTTCCATCATTAATGGTGGGAGATTTGCATGGATATGCTAAGGGTGCAGTTAAACCATTGATTTTGGCGGAGTAACAACTACAAGGAAAATACTGATTGATATAGAAGTTTTTAAGTGATTTAGTTTCTTAATTTTCTTAATTTTTCTAAGATAGTTGTTTATTGCTAAATTTCAATACCATGACTATTCAGATGTGTGCTGACTTTGACACCAGGCTATGAAGGGAAAATGGCTTAGTTGAAAGAAGTAAGTTCAGTTTCTTTGTGGATATTCTGGCCCATTCCCCATTCCCATGATATCCCCTTTGTATCATTGAAGGCCCTGTTGATATACAGTTTGCATTCTGTGAATGATTGAGCTGATGCTGAGCAACGTTGCAATACTGATAAGAACAAAATGTTGTGTAAGGTTGCCGATAACTGCATATTCTGAGCCCATGACCAAATTTTTGATTAACGCAGTATATTTTAAGAAGGATTCCTGCTGTTGGAATATCTATTCTGTAAATCGGCAGCAGTCCACTGGCCTGGGTCCTGTGTCATGTCACACATGAGGAATTAAAGTAGAGAAGATGCAGCATATAACACATCTAACATCTATCTAATTGTGGCAGGGTTGGAGCAGTCAAAACAGATTGCTCCCACATGTAAAGACTTTCTCTGTTGGTCATTTGAAGCCTCTCAACAAAAGGCTTTTCTCTTCACCACACCCTGTCACAAATGTTTCCAAAATGAAAACTGGATGGAAGTCAAATTTAATTATCAGAATATTCCTCCTCAATGTAACCGCAAAGGAGATTGCCACGATGACTGAGTTTCTTGCTCATTCGAATGACATTGAAACTGAACAAAAAGCCCATTCTCATTATCGACATTTCACCATCAATACTGTTAATCTGGATAAGAGTTAAACCTGTATTACAAAAGTAAAAGAACAAAACGACTGGTAACTCAGTGCTTTATAATGAGTACAGGTGTTTTACTGGAATTATTGGGAATAAGATAAATCATGAGAAATTAGATGCTCTATTGTCAATTAATTAAAACTTTAATGAGTAATTTACAACTCTTTGTTATAATTTCTATATGGTAACAAAGACTACATGATTGTGAAAATTCACAATAAATTCCATTCATTACAGTATTGATCAACAGTAGAAATAAACCTGAGTAATACTCTCTTTTTGTACACAACCTCTTGAAGAGTTAAAAAAAAAATGAAGATCACCGTCTGGATTTTTTTAATACTGGGGTAAACTTTATTCAATTATTAGGTTCCCTGGGATGACTTGCGCTATCTGTTTGGTGAGATAATGTATGGAGGCCATATCACTGATGATTGGGATCGTAAACTATGTCGTACCTATCTGGAGGAATTCATAAAAAATGAAATGCTGGATGGGGATTTTTTAATTGCACCAGGTTTTCCTATCCCACCCAATACTGATTACAAGGTAAGATGTTTTCTTTAAAGATGAATTATTGTCAAGTATCAAAAAATGGTGTTGCTCTGTTTTTTTGGGTCACCTGAGGAGCTGGTCATTGTGATTTTTTGGCATATTTTGTAATTTTATTACATGGTATAAAATCATATTAACTATGCCCAAATAAACATGAAAATAACTCAGACTGCCAATGGGAAGAGTGGAGACCAGTAGAGGCCAGAGTGAGTTATGAGCCACCTTCTCCAGTCTTTTGGGGTCAGGTTTCACTTGTTTGTGGACAGTGAATATAGCTTTTAGGTATGTGCAAGTTTGAAAGTCAGCACCCCTAGATCCCAGTCTGTCTCCTTCCATCTAAGTTGATCAAATCTCTAGTTGAATGCATCCAGTTGGCCTAAAACAGGCAATGCTATTGAGCCATACATCCTCAATTAGCACCTGTTATTGGCCAATGTCAATATATGCAAACCAAAATTGTATTGATGTTTTTCCAACGCTATTTAGAGCACCGAGTGGTTGAGAGGACTATGGTGATGACAGGAGGGTTGGGGAAGAGGAGATAGGAAAGACTTGGAGGTGGAGCTTGAGGGAACGTCAGGGGGCAGTGAGAGGGCAGAAACAGCAAGGTCAGTTGGAGATTGAAAACTGAGAATTGAAAATATGAGGATGGCAGTAGGTCTGTTGGAAATTGTAGAGGTTTGTGGGCAAATCTGAAGATGGAAATGTTAGGCGGACACATCTGCTACTCTTTACCCACAAGCAGTGTTGTAAAGACATTTGCCTTATGTACCAAGGCTTTCTGATATTATTCCAGCTGTTCGGTTTTCTCGAGGTCCAGGAAAACTTGACAATAATGATTTTTATTTAAAATGTTAAATTGAAGACATATCTTCTTTAAGACATTTCAAAAATCTACCCATCTCTTGATATGTCAGTCCCTTACACAATCACCATTAATGTTGAAAGTGAACAGGTAGCTATTTAAGATTTTTAATGTGTTAACTGACTGTTAATTAATGTATAGGAAGGAACTGCAGATGCTGGTTTAAACCGTACACACAAAATGCTGGAGTAACTCGGGATAGGTAGCATCTCTGGAGAGAAGGAATGGGTGACGTTTCGTGTCCAGATCCTTCTTCAGACTGGGTTACTCCAGCATTTTGTGTGTCTAATTAATGTATTGGTTTAGATAAAAGACACAAACTTCTATTTGTTTCACATTAGGGCTATCATGACTACGTGAATGAAGTTTTGCCTCCCGAGAGTCCATACTTGTACGGTTTACACCCAAATGCAGAAATAGGATTCCTAACAGTGATCTCTGAAAAGCTGTTTCGCACAGTTCTCGAGTTACAACCTAAGGAATCAGCTGGTGATAGTGCCACTGGGGTAACCAAGGAGGAAAAGGTATATTTTAAGAATTTGTTACAAATACTCTTAAAACATGGTAACTATATTTAAAAAATATTAATTAAAATTAATGTGCAACCATTTCAAGAACTGAGTTTCGACGAAAGTTGTATGCAGTAGTGGCAAGATCAATTTAACGGTGAGAAACTTATTGACCTTCAGTTTCCCTGCAGTTTATTTATATTATATTTAGTATTTATGTTTATATTTGTATAGCATGGCTTTTTTTTCCTCAGCAAATCTCAAACATAAAATTAAAATAGTGTTAATTTGATGCTGTTGATATTCAGATTAAGGGAACGTTGGATGAAATCCTGGAAAAACTGCCAGAAGCTTTTAACATGCAGGAGATTATGGGTAAAGCACAAGATAGGACGCCTTATGTTGTAGTGGCCTTCCAGGAATGTGAAAGAACAAATATTTTGACCACAGAGCTGAAACGATCTTTGAAAGAACTAAATCTTGGTCTGAAGGTTTGATCCATTTTTTTGTTTAATTGTCTTTCTCTTCGTTGTTGCACTATTTCAATGTGCATGTCGGGGTTACTAACACCCAATTGCTCTGATCTTTCTTATACCAGCTGACCTTTTTTTGTGTCCAGATGCGAAGTTAGAAATTTCCATATGTAGTGGGATGTAAAGTAAGCTTTCCATAGGCAAATGTGATCAACAATCTGCCTGTGTGAAATATTAGAGTATTACAGAGAAATACTTCCAGTAATCTCAAGAGGACAAAATTAAAGACCATAAAATTAAGATAATCCCATAAAAGGAGTCATTTGATTGCAGCTCTTCATCAATGCCTTACTCTCAATGAAGGTTGGCAATGATGGAAAAAAATCACCATTGCCTCCACTGCACCAGCACTGCCTTTGCTCTGAGGAAGAGATTGTTCGGATACCCAGCACCTCAAACCTAGCACCAAGCTCATGATCTACTGAGCGTCACCAATTCCCTTCCTCCTACAAGCTTTGGAGACTTGGATAAATTGGAGCAGGCATAGGAATATCAGCAATGCCATCTAATGACCATGCCCTTTTCCAAACCAACATATCCAGCATACAACATACTCAGGTTCTCTGAAGCACATTATTTATGCAGTACTGGAATATTAACCTGATAGATCAAAACGTAATTTATTCATAATTATGATTGAAAATGTAGTACTATCCTTCAATTCAAATTTCAGTGTACCTGTGAATATTTAAAAAAATATTTTGCAAACAACTGTTTCCTAGGCTTCTATGATAACAGTCAAATAATGGCCAAGATTGACAATTACTACAAACCAACAACTTCTACCATCTTGCATAACATAACAACTACCCTCTACAAAGTACTGTGTTGATGGGCATGAATAGATGATGGTTCATAAAATAATATTTCTAGGATACGAAAATAAGAATTTCTCGATAATGATCATTTCATTCTGCAGATGATTCTGGAGGCCATGAATTGGGAAATAAGAATGTCATCTTTGGGAAGTTGAATAACATAATGTGTGTTGGGGCAGTGCAGTAGGTGATAAATTCTCAATAGTTCCAGCGATGTTGTCTTATTGCTGTCTAATGCACAGCAGACCAGAGTTTACCATCGATATCTATTTTTAATACAACATTTTGACATTAGTTACAAATTTAAAGATTACAAACACGTATTAAATAAAAAACTTTACATTTAGGATTCCTGTTATTAAAATAAATATTTCCATTTGCACTGTTTTTCAGGGTGAATTGACGATCACAGTTGATATGGAAAATATTTCAAATGCCTTATACTTTGACACAGTCCCAGAAACATGGTCAAATCGTGCCTATCCATCACTTTTGAACTTAGCTGCATGGTTTATCGATCTCCTCCTTCGTATTAGGGTGAGACACAATAATTTAACGGAATATTTTATTCTTCCTTTGTATTTATCACTGGAACTAC
Source organism: Rhinoraja longicauda (assembly GCF_053455715.1). Classification (NCBI taxonomy): domain Eukaryota; kingdom Metazoa; phylum Chordata; class Chondrichthyes; order Rajiformes; family Arhynchobatidae; genus Rhinoraja; species Rhinoraja longicauda. The sequence continues at coordinate 75,352,932 of NC_135958.1, forward strand.
AATGCTTCACTCTTCTCAAAGTTAAAATCACAGGTTTTATTAGCAAGCACCATTAGGTATTTCCAAAATGAATCTAATCCGTGATTAATTTTTATATCATGTGCAGAGATCTCTTATCATAGAATAATTAAATAAGGAAACTGATTTTGGCTTCAGTACTCTAACGTGAGCTGACACTTCCATGGGTTATTCCTGGAATGTTACCATTTCATCTGAAAGATGAGCCCATTTCTATGAGAAGCCAAAAACAACCTTCAGGCAAAAATTCTCTCCTCCCAAGTGATCAAAGTTTGTTCGATATGAAGCGTTCATCATCTCACCCTTCAAGTAGCCGTTGCTACCGATGTCAGCAATGTAAATTCTTTAAGTTGGGAATTCATTTTCTCATCCTTTATATCAATGATTTGGATGAGAATGTACAAGGTATGATCAGTAAGTTTGCAGATTACACTTAAATGAATGGTATTGTAGATGACGAAGATGGTTATCAAAGGTTACAGCAGGATCTTGATCGGTTGGGCAAGTGATCAGAAGAATAGTTAATGGAGTTTAATGCAGATAAATGTTAATGTGTTGGATTTTGGGAAGTTTAACCAGGGCAGCACCTTCACAGTAAATGGCAGGGCTCGGGAGTATTGTAGGGCAGAGGGATCTAGGAGTGCAGGTACATAGTTCCTGGTAGATAAGGTGGTCAAGAAGACTCAGCATATTGGCGTTCATCAGTCAGGATTTTAGTATAGAATTTGAAATCTTATGTTACAGCTGTACAAGGGGCTGGTGTAGCAACATTTGGAGTATTTTGCTCAGTTTTGGTCACATTGTAATACTAGTGTAGATGTTTATCTTGGGTTTGCATGAGCAAGCTGAGCCAAAGGACTTGTTTCCATACACCATGCCTCTAAAACATGCATTACTCAAAATGAAATAAGATTAGAACTGTTAAATCAAATATTGTTTTAGTGAATTGTCTTATAAATACATTCTAGCATTCTCTCAAACTAGTTTTAAAATGTTTGAGGAAAAATGTATTATTGCTTCTTTCTCACTAGGTTGTGTTTATTTCAGGAATTGGAAGCATGGAGCTCAGATTTTACTCTACCTAATGCAGTGTGGCTTGGTGGTTTATTCAATCCGCAGTCTTTCCTCACAGCTATAATGCAATCTATGGCTAGGAAAAATGAATGGCCACTGGATAAAATGTGCCTGGCAGTGGAAGTCACAAAAAAAAACAAGGAAGACATGACAAGTGCTCCCAGAGAAGGATCTTTCATCCATGGGCTGTACATGGAAGGTCAGGCATTTGTATAACCACTCATTTTTAAGACTAACTGTAGGTGAGGAAATTATGTTGAATTGTTCACTTTAAACTATTAGTAAATGTTATTTAGACAAATATAAAAGAAAATTATTCAACAAGCTTTCATTGATTTTATTAGCTTTTACCAAATTAGCGAGATGCTAAAATTAAATATAATTGACATTTACTTGGATGTTCCATCAGGAAGGGGCTCATTCAGATTTCATTATTTCTGTTTGCCAATAAGTAAATAAAATACAAGTTTGCAGTAAAAGATATTCCAGTGAAGTCACTAATAATATTTTATGTCAAAAGGTGCACGTTGGGATAAGAACGGTGGAGTCCTTACTGATGCACGACTGAAGGAACTTATGCCACCAATGCCAGTGGCATTTATCAAAGCCATTCCAGTGGATCGTCAAGAAACAAAAAACATTTACGAATGTCCAGTGTATAAAACCCGCACTCGAGGTCCCACGTATGTCTGGACTTTTAATCTAAAAACAAAAGAGAAACGAGCAAAATGGATCCTTGCAGGCGTTGCAGTTTTACTACAAGTTTAAATGATGATTCTGTTTATGACAGATTTTTAAAAAAAAATATCTGCTTTAACCTTTTATTTGAATAAATGATAATTGCTGAAAATTACAATTTAATTATAATCTGATTTTATCCCAGTCGAACTAATGCACAAACAGAAATTTACGAGGAGCTGAGGCAATTTAGGTGTCTTTTAAATAGTTGTTGCAACATTAGCTTTTTATTCTTTCCCTAATATCATTAGCATTCAATATGTTTGCAAGAATTTCTTCTGAAGTGTTCAATATGCAGACCAGAATTCTCTTCATATTCTACAAAGGATAGAAACCATGGCACGCTATCTATATCTATCACATATCTATCGAAGGTATTTATTCACAAAATGCTGGAGTAACTCAGCAGGTCAGGCAGCATCTCAGGAGAGGAATGGGCGATGTTTTGGGTCGAGACCCTTCTTCAGAAGATTACAGAAGAAGGGTCTCGACCCGAAACGTCGCCCATTCCTTCTCTCCTGAGATGCTGCCTGACCTGCTGTGTTACTCCAGCATTTTGTGAATAAATACCTTCGATTTTTACCAGCATCTGCAGTTATTTTCTTATACTCACATATCTATCAATCATTAGACATTGTGTTCCACTTCTAAAATTCATATAATAAACTAATAAACCAATATTACTCATTCTCATTGGGCCTGCTTCCCCACAGAAAACATACAAGAATATTTCTAAAGTACACTTGGTATCATAATTGGTCCATAGATTTTGTTAAAGATTGCTTGTCTCCCTATGCGTACAAGATTCCCATAATTATAAATCGCTCTGGTGAATAACAGATTTTGGAAGCTTATAAAACTTTTATCTCATGAGGGAGAATTTCTTGTCTCATAGCTTTTTGTTGAAACATTCAACAATGAACTTAACAGCTCAAAGTTAAATAAATACCTGAAAATATATTTATCTATTTTTACGTGAAATATTTATTTCCTTTCAGCCGACAGGCTTGGTAATTGTGCAATTAAACAAATTGCTTTTGAGTACTCACTCCCATGTTTACATGACAGGAACGGGGTACTGATTGTGGATGATCAGCCATGATCATGGTGAATGGCGGTGCTGGCTCGAAGGGCCGAATGGCATACTCCTGCACCTATTGTCTACATTCTTACTGCTTAATCTAGAGTAGAATATTAAAAACAACTTCAGTTCTAAAATAAACTTCCATCTTACAAGTGAGTTTTCTTCCAAAATATAATGGGTATAAAATACTATTACTTGGCTAATTTAGAACAACATAAAATATACCACATAACATTTGCAATGTTTAAGGCAAAGAAACACCAGATTAGAAATTTGCACAACCAAGGTCAGATTTCTGAAGATAGACACAAAATGCTGGAGTAACTCAACGGGATAGGCAGCATATTTAGAGAGAAGGAATGGGTGATGTTTCGGGTCGAGACCCATCTCATTTCTATTGGTTCACTCCGAATCTTATTTCTTGCATCATATGAGTTTTGATATTAGGAGACAAATCAATCTCTAAAATATAATTTTTCCAGGCTGCATTGATAAAAATTGCCCATTGTCCACCAACATCCTTTTGAAATAGTTTTATGGACTAAGATACAAAGTGAAAGTTGAGCAGTAATGAACTTACAACAGCCGTATCCTTTGCTAGTTTCTAGAAAAAGTTCTTTATTAATGGCGTTACCAGTTTCACCCAAAGTTTCACGTGTCTATTTGGTTGGTCAAATGTAGTAGTCAAAACTTCACTTGATAAACGGTACAAATGCTCCTGTTCCTGGAAAATATAGATGCAAATATCTTAGTCACGGCATTCATATCATATAACAATAAATTATGTCCATTAAAACATATTTTCTCTCAGCCAAAGGAGAGATTATGAGGGCTCTGAGTTATACAGTCAAAGTCAGCATAAGAAATATTCCATTATTTTTATCCTATCCTACACTACACTAAGTCTGCCTGGACATCACTACCAACCTCATCAGCTCCCAGCTCACCGACACTTTACATTTTTTCCGCTCACATTCAAAATTTGTCATTCCTTCCCTACTCATCCCACCCAAGATCTCCCTTAAAATTCATGTCTTCGAGCAAACATTTGATTAACTCATTATCTGTTCTCCATACTATTTGTGATTATGTAACAAAGTCTGCAGTGCTTTACAACATGAAAGATAGTAAATGAAAACTTGATGCAAGGAACAAGGAAGTTGTAATGGGATGAGATGTGGTCAAAAGCTCTGTCAGCTAAGGTAAGGGGGAAGAAGCTAATGTAAGGGGTTTAGAAAGTACAAGACATTCCACAGGCATCTTTGTGAAAACTCTGTTAAAAGTTCCTTGGTCTCCATCGTTTTTATGTCTGATATTCTTCATCGCACATAGACACAAAATGCTGGAGTAACTCAGCGGGTCAGGTAGGATCTCTGGAGAAAAAGAATTAGTGACCTATTCCTTTCCTCCAGAGATGCTGCCTGACCCACTGAGTTACTCCTACATTTTGTGCCTACGGTGTAAACTAGCATCTGCAGTTCCTTCTTACATATTCTTCATCACACTCCCACTCTGACCTGTGCCTGTGGTCTTCCATACATGTACAATCCCAATACATGCTTGAACAACACCCCATCTTCTAACTCAGTATTGTGCGACCTTTTACACTCAAGACTTAATTCTCAAATTAACACAGAAAATGCTGGAAATCATCAGCAGGTCAGACCCCATCTTTGGGAAGAAACAAAAATAACTTCTCAGGTTGGAGACCATTTGTTGAACTGAAAAGGAGTCAAAAGAAGCATGTAAAGCTGCAGAGAATGGGTGAGCAGATCTCTCAGATAGGGGAAAGAAACCAGTTAGCATGGGAATAAACTGGCGTGACCAGATCTCATTGACTCAGTTTCTCTTCCCACAGATGCAGCCTGACCCACTGAGTACTTGCAGCAATTTGTGTTTTGTTTCAGTTTTTGTGCATCCGCAGCTTTTTTTGTGTCTCACTGGTACTCTGAATAAAGCATTTCAAACAAGAAGTCAAGAGGACAAACACTGAGATTTATTGGCATGGTTTCTTTAAGTGTTCAGACCCTCAATTAATGCTGCGAAACACACTAGGTATACTCTTCTATTGAAAAAGCCATGTTAGCATCGGTCTAATATAAGCTATATGTTCAAGACTGCCACTTCCCCTCTCCCAAGGTGGTCACTCCCTTGGTGTGAATTGCAAACATCAGTGAGTTGCAGCCAGCTTCCCAACCAGCGTTACTTTCTGTAGAATCCACCCTCTACGCACGTTAAAGCCTACACACCTCTGGATATTAAAATTGTGTTGTTTCTATTGATCTAAAAAATATATAGGTTGGGGTTAAAATGTTATGAACCAATGTGAGGAGTATGGAGTTTACAAAAGTTATTCCCAGTACATAAAAAATGAAGAAATTAATTACTTTTCTACAAAAGTTTGTTGAAGGCAGGTGAGTCACAACATGTATGAGCATCTGAAAGGTATGCAAAGGCACACTAGGTATTTGGAATGGAATTACAGTTCCAGTGGTGCGCTGCCAATTTATGGTTTTCCTCTATTTCCTAATAGCATACATGTATTCAGTCTGAAGAAGGGTCTCGACCTGAAACGTCACCCATTCCTTCTCTCCTGAGATGCTGCCTGACCTGCTGAGTTACTCCAGCATTTTGTGAATAAATACATGTATAGGTATGGTGTTGTCAGAATAGGGAAAGCAAAGACGTGCATGTTCATAAATATATCCATGAGACACCAGCTTCTAACTTGGATCAATTCTGTCTAAGCAATAGTCAAATTACAATTCATTCATCCATTTTTAAATAACAGAATGCTACGATTTTGGACAGAAGGCAGCATAGTAGTGCAGCTGGCAAAGCTGCTGCCTCACGGCATCAAAGACCCAGGTTGATCCTGACCTCGGGTGCTGTCGGTGTGGAGTTTGCACCTCCTCCCTGTGGGTTTACTCCGGGTGCTCCGGTTTCCTTCCACATCCCAAAGGCATGCATGTTTGTAGGTTAATTGGCCCCAGTGTCTGTGGATGTGAATTGCGGTAACATAGAACTAGTGTGAACGAGTGATCGATGGGTGGTGTGGATTCAGTGGACCAAAGGGCCCGTTTCCACACTATCTTTCAATCAATTGTGCTACCGAACCTACTGAGTATTTTCAACTTTTTTTGTTCTTATTGTACTTTGTAATTTTCATCCATTTTTAATGTTGGTGAAATTTTAAACTACTATAACTGGTATAAACTCTAAATGAAGACAAAATAAATGGGAAATTCAACATTAATAATTTTGTTTTTAAACACATAGCCTAACATAAATAAACCTTTTAAATTCACCACTGACCTGGTGTAACTGCTGTTGTAGGTTGCAATTTTCTGTCACAATTACTAGCTGAGCCTCCAGGTCTCTGTGCACTGATCTATATCCAAAGTTAGGAGAGCCAATTAAAGTTAGACAAGGCCACTTGCTTCCTGACAAGTAATACCACAGACCTGTGAAAGAAATGGATAAAAATGAAAAACAGCTTCATCTTAAGACAAGGGAGGGCCATCACCCTATTTATTTTACTATAATTTAACTCAACACCAGAAGGGGCAGCACACTTACAGCGCCAGAGACCCGGGTCCGATCCTGACTACAGCTGCTGTCTGTATGGAGTTTTGTACATTCTCCCTGTGACTGAGTGGGTTTTCTCCGGGTGCCTCCCACACTCCAAAAATATATAGATTTGTAAGTTAATTGGCTTCATAAATAGTAAATTGTCCCTAGTGTGCAGGATAGTGTTAATGTGCGGGGATCATTGGTCCGCACACACACTGTGGACTGGAGGTTTTTATTTACAAAGTGCTGGAGTAACTCAGCAGGTCAGGCAGCATCTCGGGAGAGAAGGAATGGGTAACGTTTCGGGTCGAGATCCTTCAGACTGAAGGGCCTATTTCCGCGCTATATCTCTTAAACTAAACTAAATTAGACACAAAAGACTGCAGAGTTGAAATATTGAGCAAAAAAAAACTGCTGGAGGAACTCAGCAGATCAGGCAGCATCAGACAGTCAATGTTTCAGACTGGGAAATAGTTCAAGCTTTAAATAGTAGGTCAATAAATACTGACAGTGAGCATTTCACATACCAAAGTATTCTAAAGAAACAAAAAACCTGAACTGAAAAAGCCTTCAGTATAACTAACTTCCACTGAACATGTTCCAACTGATTGGGGGCAAAGGGATCAAATGAAATTAGATCCAAGTAGTTAAATAAGATGTCAAATAATTTAGTAAGAGCACGGACGTAATCATCCTTTACTCCGTGCAAGGCATATCTGTACAGAAAACATTGCACAATGAAAGTGAAGTACAGGAAGCCATCCTCGCTTCTCGGAAATCACACCAGAATACAAACATTGAACACATTCTTTGCAGGCCCTTCATGTACCCTTAAGCAAAGCCGAAAAACATTCCATTTATGAAAAAACAGCAAATTGAGAATAACAGTAAAACACAAACGCTCTGTAGAGGCTGGATTTGCAAAAACGCAACATCTTATACTGTGCAAACAAAAGCACAGATGACAAACTGTTCATGGGGGCGTCTGCCAATGCAGAATTTAGAACAGAACTACACATCTGCTGCGAATAAAAAAAAGAATTAATAAATGCCCGTTAAGGATGCACAGAAAGTCCATTGACCCACTGGAGGACTTGCATTCCTGAGCATTAAAAGATAAATATCAAAAGCCTTTTAAATGAAGAGGCACTGAAATTTTTTTTAAATTGAACTGCGATTTCCTGGAAATGTGAAAATAAAACAGAAATTGCAGCAATCTGTCAGCAAGTCAGAGTATTAGGTGAAACCAAATCATCATTTTAGTTCCAAGGCCCTTCATCAGAACGGACAAGTTAGTTTTAAGTTGCAGAGAGGGTGGGGAAGGATTTGATAAGACAACAGAAACATCTCCGATAGGGCAAGGGCAGTATTGTCGCCTTGCACAGCTGCCTGAGTTAGAGAAGCACGATAAAACGATAAAGGCTGTGAAATGGTGGTCAAAGCCTTTCAGAGATGTGAAAACAAAAGGAGAATTCTTCTAATGCCCAGATGAGGCCGTGAACATTGGCAAAGACACTTCGAGGACACAGGCCCTTCGGCCCACCGGGTCCACGCCAACCAGCAACCCCCCTACACTAGCACTATCCTAACGACTTTTATCCAAGCCACTTAACCTACAAACCTGTACGTCTTTGGGATGTGGGAGGAAACCGGAGCACCCGGAGGAAACCTACGCGGATACAGGGAGAACGCACAAACTCCGCACAGACAGCACCGGTAGTTGGGATGGAACCCGGGTCTCTGGCGTTGTAAGGCAGCAACACTACCGCTGCGCCATCGTCCTGGTTCTGTGGATACTCTGATCAATTGACGCCAAAGCTCGGTCACCAAACCTTGCCCTGCACATGAAGCAAGTCAGCTGGCAATTTAAACAAGGTCACATTGGGCCATGCAAACTTTTACTGGAATATCGTTCTCTCATGCCAGGAAGAGAACTGTTTACTGAGAAAAAAAAGAAACATCGTGCAATTCGTTGAATGTATTAAATTTCTTGGATTCACGTAAAGCTGTTTTTAAATTACACCATAAGATTCTTGCCTTTCCAAATTAAATGTGGTCACACAATGTATAAATAAAGGGATTACTTTTGTAGCAGAATGTCAGTGGTTCACAACCAATAGTTCCTGAAGAAACATCGCAACCAATTTGTACACAGAAAGTGCACAAGCAGCGAAAACATAGAACGTGGAAGAGCACAACACAGGAACAGGCCCTCCAACCCACAACGCCTGTGCTGCATGCAGTGCCAAGTTAAACTAATCTCCTCTGTCTGCACATGATCCACATTCATCCTACCCTGTATATCCCTGTGCCGATCCAAAAGCCTCTTAATTGTCACCCTCGTATCTGCCTCCACCATCCTGGCAGTGCGTTCCAGGCATCCACCTTCCTCTGTATAAAACAAACCTGCCCCGCACGTCTCCTTTAAACATTGCTCCACTCATCTTGAAGCTCTGCCCTCTGGTCTGACATTCCCACCCTGGCGATAAGGTTCTGACTGTCTACACCATCTATGCCTCTCAAAATGTGATATACAGGTGCTCCCCGCCTTACGATGCTTCGACTTACGATATTTCGACTTTGTGATGGTGCAAACGGCAGCGACCCGTAGCGACCTGCCGCACGCTTCCGGCCACGTGAGTTCAATGCATTTCCACTTACAATATTTCCGGTTTCCAATGGGTTTCTGGGAACGTAACCCCACCGTAAGTTGAGGAGCACCTGTACTTCTATCAGGTCTCCCCTCAGCCTCAGACACCGCAGAGAAAACAATCCACATTTGTCCAATCTCTCTTTCTTGCGAAAAGCCTCTAATCCAAGCCGCATTCCTCGCAACCTCTCCAAAGCTCCCACATCTTTTGGCTACCGGAACTGCACACAATAATGGCAGCCTAACTAAATTCCTATACAGCTGCATCATAACTTCCTCATTCTTATAATACCCCACTGGCTGAAGACCACCATGCCATATGCCTTCTTTACCAGTTTATCTACTTGTGCTGCCACTTTCAACATTAATGCTGTTAAACGTCTTGAAATTAAGTGTATGTTTTCACCGTCCATTCGACCACCCAAAGTGCGACATCTCAGACTTGCTCAGATTAAACTCCATCTGCCATTTCTCCACCAAATCTATATTCCACTGTATACTTTGACAGCCTTCCTCACTGTCGGCAACTCCACCTATTTTGTTGTTGTCGAGAAACCAACCCACAGAATTTACGAAATGTCTTAATAAATGCCATGTAGACAAGGTCCCCCATCCTACCTTCATCAACCACCTTCGTCACCTCCTCAAAACACTCAATCAAGTTTGTAAGTCATAACCCACACGGACAAAGTCAAGCTAACTGTCCATACTTAGCTCATTTTCTTCAAAATAATCAGATTATGCATGTTATTAGGTAATAATTGTTAGCTAGCACATCAGGGAGAACTCCACTCCTTCGAATAGAATAGCTTGCTACTGTCCAAAATGGCGCCCAAGCCAGGCGACTCTGTGTGTGCTAGTCCTAGAAAGTGGATCTGCAATCACGCATGACAATTGCTCCACCTTTTTAAACCTCTAGTCCAACAGCAGCACTAAACGTTATTCCTTTTATCCTGTACACTGTGGATGGCTCGATTGTAATCTTGTATATTCTTGCCGCTGACTGATTTGCACTCAACAAAACAGCTTTTAATTGTACCTCGGTACACATGACGATAAACTAAACTAAACTAGATAGAATTAGATATTTAGATCTACTGGAGAAGGCAGACTGGACCTTGGTTAACATCTGATGGAACCACTGATAATGCCTGACTATTAACAATATATTTCTGTCAACATCGTGGCATCTCGGCAACAGGGCAGCAAGTTGGTGCAGCAATAGAGTTGCTGCCTTACAATGCCAGAGACCCGGATTCGATCCTGACTACGGCTGCTGTCTGTACGGAGTTCTCCCCGTGACCTGCATGGGTTTTCTTTGGGGTCTCCGGTTTCCTCCCACAATCCAAAGACATGCAGGTTCGTAGGCTGATTGACTTGGTAAAATTGTAAATTGCCCCTAGCGTACTTGGTGGGCCGAAGGGCCTGTTTCTGTGCTGTATCTGTAAACTAATCTAAATCTCAACCTCCTGAAGTGGGACATTATACCTCCACTATGACTCACAGGTAAGAGTGTTTATTAGCTATCACTCTGCACCAGCAGAAATTGGAAAGACTTTGGGACTGAAGATTCTTTGCCAGTGAATTTCTGATCCAAACATTGATAAAGAACTGGGATGCTTCTGAAAATGTTGTCGGCGCAGTAGAGTGTAAAGAGGAAAACGGACAAAAATCCCCCCGACTCAATCTGAAGAAGGGTCTCGACCCGAGACGTCACCTATTCCTTTTCTCCAAACATGCTGTCTGACCTGCTGAGTTACTCCAGCGTTTTAGTGTCTATCTTTGGACAATAATCATGATGGAAGATCAGTGTGCATCGGCTTAATGCTCTCACGCATTCTGCGGTCAAAAGCAATAACCATCAGAGGGCAGGTTTCTGCCCATCAATTCAGGATATTTGTAGACAGAGCCCTCGGCACCAGCTCCCCACTGATCCTTATGACCAGTTTCCATAAACAGAAATGCGTTTGATATAAATCTGAGACATTCCAGGGTTATGTCAATTTTTTGCTTCACCCAAAAAAAATCTGGAACTAATGTTGAATCACACTGTTTCAAATGAGAAACTGCTTTGCACAGAGTCTTTTAGCCATGTTACACAGATTCACATCTGGCTGGTTAGTTTAGTTTAGAGATACATGGAGAAAACAGGCCCTTCGAGTCCGCACAGGCCAGTGATCCCCCACATTAACTCACACGGGGGACAATTTTACATTTCTATCCAGTCAATTAACCTACAAAACCTGTACGTCTTTGGAGTGTGGGGGGAAACCGAAGATCTCGGAGTAAACCCACGCAGTCATGGGGAGAACGTACAAACTCCGTACAGACAGCATCCATTGTCGGGATCGAATCCCGGGTCTCAGGTGCTGTAAGGCAGCAACCCTACCGCTGCGCCACCATGTCTTAATGTAGTTGTAGGTACAGTATTAAGATAAAATGAATCTAAAATAACCTGTTATGCAAAATCAATGTCACGCGGCAATGTTGTCCAGAGCCGCAAGAAGTTGCTGAAACCGGAATTGTGAGCAAATCAGCATGGGGGTATCTATCTCAGTGGGTCAGGCAGTGGAGGAGAGATGGACAAGTGACATTCCACCGAGTTGAGTCGACTATGATCCTCCAGCACTTTGTGTTTCGCACTGTTGTATGAAATGTGCTTTATCGTGTAATGAAGAAATATGAATGGATTGCTGATTAAACAATCCCTCTCCTCCCCGAACAAAACCCAAAGTGCTGGAGTAACTCAGCGGATCATGAGTGTTTTTCATCTTCCCATCTCCTGTTCATAGAGTCGTAGAGTCAGAGATTGATACAGTGTGGAAACAAGCCCTTCAGCCCAACTTGCCCACACCGGCCAACATGTCCCAGCTACACTAGTCCCACCTGCCCGCGTTTGGCCCATATCCCTCCAAACCGGTTCTATCCATGTATCTGTTTAAGTTTCTTAAATGTTAGGATAGTTCCAGCCTCAGCTACCTCCTCTGGCAGCTTGTTCCATACACCCACCACCCTTTGTGTGAAAAAGTCACCCCTCAGATTCCTATTCAATCTTTTCCCCTTTTACATCCAGCATCCTCTCTATTATCAACAGTTCTCTGGCCACTGGCACTGTTCCAACCAGTTTCAAGCACGCGGTGGTCCAGCCCCTACTGAAAAAACCTAACCTAGACCCCACCTTGCCTAGCAACTACAGACCCATTTCCAAACTGCCATTCCGGTCAAAAGTCCGTGAAAAAGCAATTCTAAACCAATTAGTGCCCTACCTACACCAAAACACCATCCTGGAAAGTTTCCAGTCAGGTTTCAGAGCCCACCACAGCACAGAGTCTGCCTTGTTGAAGGTACACAACGACCTGCTTCTCGCCATCGACACCGGCGACTGTGCAATCCTGCTCCTTCTCGACCTCAGCGCAGCTTTCGATACAGTGGACCACACCATCCTTATTGACCGTCTCCGGTACGCGGTTGGCATTGATGGCACTGCCCTGAGCTGGTTCGTTTCCTACCTCAAAGATAGGAGTTTCGCCATCAACATAGGCAGTTATTCCTCTGCTCCAGCTAGCCTCTCCTGCGGAGTTCCACAAGGCTCCATCCTAGGCCCCATTCTCTTCTCTCTATACATGCTCCCCCTTGGCCAAATCATTCAAAGGCACGGCATTTCTTTCCACTGCTATGCCGATGACACTCAGCTTTACCTCCCCCTGAAACCCAACAACCAGTCAAATTTAAACAGCCTCTTACACTGCCTTGAGGACATAAAATGTTGGATGGCACAGAACTTCCTCCAATTAAACGAGAGCAAGTCTGAGGTCATCCTATTCGGCCCCCCGACTCCATCAAATCGATAACAGGCAGTCTTGGAAGCCTATCCTGCCTAGTCAAACCGCATGTCAAAAACCTCGGCGTGATATTTGACTCTGCATTAAAATTTGACAAGCAAGTCAACGCTGTGGTAAAAGCCAGCTTCTTCCAACTTCGTACCATAGCTAAAATCAAACCTTTCCTCCAATTCGACGACACTAAAAAAATCATTCACGCTTTCATTTCCTCCCGCCTAGACTACTGCAACTCCCTATACACTGGGATCAGCCAATCTTCCCTGTCCCGCCTGCAACTGGTCCAAAACGCCGCAGCGAGACTCCTGACGGGTACCCGTAAAAGGGACCACATCACGCCGATTCTGGCCTCTCTCCACTGGCTCCCTGTACGGTACAGAATCAACTTCAAGCTCCTCCTATTCACATATAAAGCCCTAAATGGACATTCCCCCCCCACATCAAAAATCTTCTAACCCACCTCTCTAACTCCAGGTCCCTCAGGTCGGCCGACTTGGGGCTACTCACTATCCCGCGGTCTAGGCTTAAGCTCAGGTGTGACCGCACTTTTGCGGTTGCAGCTCCTAGACTGTGGAACAGCATCCCTCTCCCCATCAGAACTGCCCCCTCCATCGACTCCTTTAAGTCCAGGCTCAAAACCTATTTCTACTCCCTAGCGTTTGAGGCTCATTGAGGAGGCGCTGTGAACTGTTTTGTATGTGCTGTTATGTTTGTGTGCTACTGTATGTTTCATTTTTTCCTTAGTACCTAATCAGATGTACAGCACTTTGGTCAACGTGGGTTGTTTTTAAATGTGCTATACAAATAAAATTGACTTGACTTGACTTATAAACGATGACCCAATTTTAATCAAAAAGCTACCACGTACCTTTTGCATGGAAAGTCCACCCTTTCCTGAAGAATTCGTGCAACATTATTCTATCTTGCAGTCCACCCTGACACACCCTGCTGTAAAACTGCCTGGCAATGTAAACATAGGCTGAGGGAATGGCTCCTGCCACACCCTTAGCACCGAGGAAACCATTCACCTCCGGTGAGGCTAGCAATATCTGGTAGTCTGCGCTGGTTCCCAAAATCAGATCCATGTAGGCTTGAGTGAGGTTGAAGTAACCCGAAGTCAAGTATATCCTGGAAGCCTCATCAGCTTCGGTCATCAAAACCTCAGTCACTTGCTCATCTATTTCTATTTGGAAAGGCTTCATTTGTATCAGTGGGTAAATCCAGGTGTCCACCTGCCTCACGGTTCCATCGAGTGCCGACTCTTCTCCAGATGGACTCTCGGCCAAGCCCATGAGTTGGTTTGCGAGTTGCTGCTTGCGTCTTGCCTCCTGCACCACAGCCATGATCCTCTCGTTCGCTGCCGCACAGAAATCCCTTCGACTACCTGAAAAACAATTTCAACAGTAGAGTCACAGAAACATGCCCTTCTGCCCAACACGTCCGTGCCGACCAACATGCCCCATCCAAGCCCTTTCCAGTTGCCTGCACCTACACATTGGACTTCACCCACCAATATTTTCCACACTCACTTCATCAGGTCATAAGTGATAGGAGAAGAATTAGGCCATTCGGCCCATCAAGTCTACCTTGCCATTCAATCATGGCTGATCTATCCCTCCCTCCTAACCCCATTATGCTGCCTTCAGCCCCTGACTTCACCTTTCTATATCTCCCTGCACTCCTCACAACCTGCTTTCCCATCTCACTTCATACTGTCAAGAAACTTTGGATACAATCCATTCTTGTCTCTTATTGCAAGTTGATAAAGCCTCAACACTGGCCCTTTCGCGCAAACTAATCACAGCTTTGTCTATCAGATGTTGACCAGAAGTTACCCTGATTGCTAGTTCACAGATCATCTATCCCCGCTGTTATATTGCCCCCAAAATAAGCATCTGTAAGATAAAAATAGAGCACAAAAAGTCGCAGACCTCACAATTTGTCTGAAGAAGGGTCCCGACCTGAAGCGTTGCCTATCCCTATCCATCCTAGATGCTGCCTGACCGTCTGAGTGAATCCAACTCTCTGCTCTTCATAGTGAAATATCCCAGTATAATATTCATAATATCCCAGTATTACTAACTTTTGGAAGAAAAGGTGGAATTCCGTTACTTCCCCAAAGGTTTGAGAAGATTTGTCACGTTGCCGAATACTCAGTCGAACCTCTGCAGATGGACAGTGGAGAGTATATGGAGTGGTTGCATCGCGGCCTGGCTTGGTAACTCGAATGCCCCAGAACAAACAAAGGTTGCAGAAAGTGCCCGGTCCATCACGGGTCTGAAGAAGGGTCTTGATCCGAAATGTCACCCATTCCTTCTCACCAGAGATGCTGCCTGTCCCACTGAGTTACTCCGGCATTTTGTGTCTATCTACGGGAATGAACCTTGCCACCATTGAGGCAATCCACAGAAACTACCCTGGCCTTTCATCGGGGAAAAAAGGTGCAGGAGACCGAAAACTATTACCTCCAGCTTGTGTGGGAACTGTAGATGCTGGTTTAAACCAAAGATAAGATACAAAATGCTGGAGTAACTCAGCGGTTCAGGCATCACCTCTGGATATGAATGATACTTTATTGTCACATGTGACATGCAACAGTGAGATTCTTTGTTCTGCATGCACGAGGTATGCAAAGGGTCGCCACATAAAGGTCGCCAACAAAGTTACAAAGAACGCCATTTGTGGCCCCCCCTTAGTTCTCGCCGGTCTCACCACGCCGGATACAGGGAAAGGTGACGTTTCGGGTCAGAACCCTCCTTCAGGCTGAAAGATACAGGTGGGGGAGCTTCTATCTTCCCGTCAACTATCAGGCTCCTGAACCACACTTAACAAACGTAACCACAACCCTATCTCACCAATGAAGTACTATGGGTTTTTAATAGGTTAGACTACATACTTTACTAACTCTCAAGTCCAAGGGGTCCAAGTCCAAGAGGTTAATTAAGAACCCGGTTGTTCTGTAAAGAATGACCTTAACTCAACAGAGCTCTACATAAAGATGCAAGTTCAATACAAAACCAGGCTGTTAAATTTTAACAAGACATGTAATGAAGAACAAGTTGGCATTGGTGGTTCAGAAAACTGCACTGACAAGATGTGATAGGAAATAAAATTGTCTAATTAATACATTTATTAAGAAATAATATACCCCATCAGGCAGAAAAAATGAAGAGGACAAACAGAACGATTGAGGCCAGCACATGAGGGTAAATATAGTATTATGTCAAAGGGAAAGGTTTATGTTGCAAACAGACAGTGGACAGTGGACAGGTGGACAGTGGTCATGTGGACAGTGAGCCCAAGGGTCAGGCATTCAGTGAAGAACATTGACCAATGAAAAACAGAATTTCAAGTAAAACTGTGTGAAATATAACAAGAAACAGTGAAAACTGTTACGGCTATGAAAACAGGAAAAAAAAGCAAAAGTTAACTCTATTGGTCCCTGGAAGACTGAGACAGGAGAAAATAAATTTGGGAATACAGGCGACCCTGTCATTATGGAGGTCTTTGTGTTCCTAGAAATCCATCCACATTGCTATTTTCCTTGATCCCAAACCCTATTTCCCATTGAATCCAAAAACAGACACAGAATGCTGGGGTAACTCAACGGGTCAGGCAGCATCTCTGGAGAAAACACCAGAAGTAATAGGAGCAGAATTAGGACATTCGGCCCATCAAGTCTACTCCGCCATTCGATCATGGCTGATCTATCTCTCCCTCCTAACCCCATTCTCCTGCCTTCTCCCCATAACCCCTTACACCTGTACTAATCAGGAATCTATCTATCTCTGTCTTAAAAATATCCATTGACAGCCACAGCCTTCTGTGGCAATGAATTCCACAGATTCACCACTCTCTGACTAAAGAAATTCCTTCTCATCTCCTTCCTAAAGGAATGTCCTTTAATTCTGAAGCTATGACCTCTAGTCCTAGACGAAGGAATAGGTGACGTTTTGGGTCGAGAACCTTCTTCACACTGAGAGTCAGGAGAGATGGAAACGTGAGCTATAGAAGGTACATAGAAAAAATTAAAGATTTGCAAAAAGCAATGATGATAACAAATAAATGAAAGATATCCCACGGTTTGTGAAGCTGCATTCCTACAGGATCCGAGATTATATTCAACTATAATTCATAATTCTACTATTATACAGACATGGTACAAAACGTACCTCAATCATTAAAAAAGGGGGAAAAATGGTATGAACAACTGTAAAGGCCTGTCCACATCCATTGCCTTTGAATCTTTTTGTTGACTCCCAAGTCATGCTTGAATAATTTAGTTGTTTAGTAATAATATTAGTACGGGTGTCAGGGGTTACGGGGAGAAGGCAGGAGAATGGGGTTGAGTGGAAAAGATAGATCAGCCATGATTGAATGGCGGAGTAACTTGATGGGCCGAATGGCCTAATTCTGCTCGTTGAACTTATGAAGTATTATGTGAACATGTCTATTGTGCTGCTGCAAGTATTCCGTCTCGGGACATATGACAATAAAACACTCTTGACTCTTGTGAACTACATTCCAATCATTCCATGATAAAATGGTTTTTAAAATGTGCTGAGCATCAAAGGTGGTATCCTGTACTAAGTTGAAGAAGTGTCTCGACCTGAAACGTCACCCATTCCGTCTCTCCAGTGATGCTGCCTGTCCCGTTGAGTTAATACAGCATTTTGTGTCTATCTTCAGTGTAAACCAGCATCTGCAGTTCCTTCCTACACACTAAGTTTTATGAATCTGTTCTCCAAGCTGCCTGCTATTTGTTATAAGCAGTGTTTCTGACTGTAAAGTGTATTCCTCTTTAAAAATTCATGCTTAGAATTGCTGACAATCTTAGGATTTATTATTCTTTCCAAGTTATCCTTGATGTGGAGCCGAGCTGTCTTCCTTCAACTCCAGTAATCGGTGCGGTTAATATTCTGCTACTGGGCTTTTTACTGGAAAGTTAAAAGATTTCAATTCAAAGACCTTGGAGGAATGTCAGTATATTTGCCAATCTTCTGGTGAAAAGTCAAAATAAATTCTGGGATCTTATCCTTAAAAGTTATTTTAATTTATAGTTAATATCATTATTTTCTACAAAAACAAATGTGTTTAGGATGGGTTCAAATAAATGGATTCAAGATTAATGTGTGTGCAGAAGATTAGTTTTTGTTGAGTTCAGAGATACAGTGAGGAAACAGGGCCTGTGGCCCACCGAGTCCGCGCCGACCAACATTCACCCCGTACACTAGTCCTATCTTACACTCTAGGGACAATTTACAAAAGCCAATTAACCTACAAACCTGTACGTCTTTGGAGTGTGGGAGGGAACCAGAGCACCCGGAGAAAACCCACAGGGAGAACATGCAAAATCTGTACAGACGGCACCCGTAGTCAGAATCTAACTCGGGTCTCTGACGCTGTGAGGCAACAACTCTACCGCTGCGCCACTGTGCTGCCCTGTGGAAAACTTTTAGGATGTTATAAATATACTATAGCGGGAAAGATTTAGAGTGAATGTTAGGACGCAATACAAAAACAAATGATAAGAACTCAAATTTGTTTAAAAAAAAGGACATGTGGCCAAGATAAATGTTTTTCTAAATAATTAATATGAAATATGAAAATGGTAGAAACGTGTAGAAATATTTTGCATGCCTTGGTGGGAGACAAGGAAAAGCTCCCTTGTAGTACCACAACTCCCAGAGAGGGATCGATATCATCAGATCAATTTGGCTGCACCTCTGGACCCGTTTAGTTTAGTTTAGAGATACAGCGCGGAAACAGGCCCTTCAGCCATCGAGCCTGTGCTGACCAGCGATCCCCGTACACTAGCGCTATCCTACATACACACTTTAGGGACAATTTGTAATTTTACCAAGCCAATCAGCCTACAAACCTTTACGTCTTTGGAGTGTGGGGGGAAACTGGAGCACCTGGATAAAACCCACATAGGTCACGGGGAGAACATACGAACTCCACACAGACAGCACCCACAGTCAGGATTAAACCCGGGTCTCTGGCGCTGTGAGGCAGCAACTCTACCGCTGCGCCACCTTGGCCTGATGGCCAGAGTCCTAATGATCAGACTGAGAGTCAGGGGAGAGGGAAAGTAGTGGTATGAAAAGGGACAGAACAAATCAGAGCCAGCACCGGTGACCCAGGAGCCCATAATGGTCCATTGTTGGCTGTGGAAGAAGTAATAACGTAGCGATACAAACAGTGAAACTAGCAGGACACTAGGGTGGGGGAGGGACGGAGAGAGAGGGAATGCAACAGCTACTTGAAATTAGAGAAATGAATATTCATACCGCTGGGTTGTAAGTTGCCCAAGAGAAATATGAGGCGCTGTTCCTCCAATTTGCTTGTGGCCTCACTCTAACTGTGCAGGAGGCACAGGACAGAAAGGACAGTATGGGAATGGGAGTTAAAATGTTTAGCAACCGGGAGATAGCATAGGCCAAGGCGGACTGAGCATAAGTGTACAGCAAAACGATCGGCCAGTCTACGTTTGGTCTCGTCGATGTATAAGAGTCCATATCTTGGACAACGGATACAGTAGATGAGGTTGGAGGAAGTGCAGGTAAACTATGCCTCACCTGAAAGGTGTGTCGGGGTCCCTGGACAGAGTCAAGGGAGGAGGTATAGGGACAGGTGTGGCATCATCTGTGGTTGCAAGGGAAGGCACCTGGGGAGGGGGTGGTTTAGGTGGGAAGGGATGAGTTAACCAGGGAGTTGCGGAGGGAATGGACTCTGCGGAAAGTGGTGGAGATGGGAAGATGTGACTAGTGGTGGGATCCCGTTGGAGGTGGAGAAAATGGTGGAGGTCTACGAGCTGTATGTAACGGCTGATGGGGTGAAAGATGAGGACTAGGGGACTCTACAGTCTGCCACAAAAAGGTCACATTATCACTAACAATAAATGGTCTGCAGTGACTAGTTATTAAATATATGATGAAGGGATTATAATTCACATGTGGCAAATCCACTTCCATATATTTAAGAGACATAAGGAACTGCAGATTTTTGAGGAAAACAGGTATTGAGGAATCTTGCATAGAACATCAAGTTCTACAGTAACTTAGCGGGTCAGGCAGCATCTCCTAAGAACATATATCTGAAGATGATTTCAATAGAAATTCATCCTTAAAAGCAATTTTTTAATAAAAATAACTACAAACTAGATTTTGTCCAAAAATCAGCAGGGAAATTAAAAAACAATTTGATTTGCTTTCACACTAATGAATTCATATTGAAATATGAAGAAACTTGAAATGTTGCCTCAAGGGTTGTTGGCACAATACAACATTCAAATACAATACCTGTTTTCCTCAAAAATTGTGTAGGAAGGAACTGCAGATGCTGGTTTAAACTGAAGATAGACACAAAAAACTGGAGTAACTCAGCGGAACAGGCAGCATCGCTGTGAGAAGGGTGGAGACAACCCGAAATGTCACCTATTCCACAAATATTTATTGCACTAAAATTAGTGAAGTGGCACATCATTTGAATTCCAAAACTGGATTTACAGCCTTCATGTGCACTGCGTTCCACTCAGTCCCAGCAAAATGTTTCAACTTTAAGTGCCACTGAGATATAGCTTTTGAACGTTTAATAGTGCCAAGTGTTACATGAAAATCAGTAAGGAAACAGCCTTCAATTTAGTTGCCTTCAATTAAGTAGCCTTCAATTTAGTTGCCTTAACCACTGGGTGTCAGTGTGAAACAAGGAAAGAGTATGTTTCACTACTGGCACTTGGTACATGCACACAAGACTAAAAAAAAGGGTAACATTTTCATTCTAAATCTGTTTGGACTTTTGGAATTAATTTACTGATAAAGTTGTTTGTAAAGTTGCTCTTTTATTTAGTTTAGAGATCAAACAAGATGCTATCCATGGAATTTATATACAGCCTTTTGTGTGTGATACAGTCAAGTCAGTTTTCGCTTTGCACTACCTGTTGTACTTGCGTATGGCCTAATTGCACGCACGTATAGAATGATTTGTGTAGGAAGGAACTGCAGATGCTGGTTTACACCAAAGATGGACACAAAATGCTGAAGTAACTCAGCAGGACAGGCAGCATCTCTGGAGAGAAGTAATGGGTGACGTTTCGGCTTGAAATCTGAAGTCTCAGTCTGAAGAAGGGTCTCGACCCGAGACGTCACCCATTCCTTCTCTCCAGAGATGCTGCCTGTCCCGCTGAGTTACTCCAACATTTTGTGTTTATAGTATGATTTGACTGGATAGCAAGCAAACTAAGTTTTTCACTGTATCCCGATAAACAGGCTAAAAGTAAACCAACACGAGTAATTCAATACAGGCTCCAAGATAGACTTAGGTCTAATTGTAGGAAAAGTTAATTGACCTCACCTGTGAATGGATGGACCATCCCTGGCTTTACCTCCGCTGTGTCGTTCTGCTCCAACTGTAGTGAGATATCGCTGACGGCATTGACCAGCTCCTCAAAGAAATCTGCCAACTCACCGCAATCACGGAGTAAAACGTAACGATCCTGGCGATTTGTAAAGTAGGAGTCACTTAGATTTGCCCTGGAATGTTTAAAACAAAAGGCAGGTTTTAGTAGATGCAATATCATGTCAGCTCCTCAAATTCAGGTACCTTCAATGTATAGTTCCATAGCACTGCAATAATTACATTCACAAATCCTACTCCACCCAACATATTTGGGCAGCACGGTGGCGCAGTGAAAGAGTTGCTGCCTTACAGCGCCAGGGACTCGGGTTCGATCCTGACTACGGGTGCTGTCTGCACGGAGATGGCACATTCTACCTGTGACCACGTGTGCTTTCTCCGGGTGCTCCGGTTTCTTCTCACACTCCAAAGACATACAGGTTTGTCGGTTAATTGGCATGGTATAAATGTAAATTTGTGTCTAGTGCCCTGGTGTAAATCCAGATGCCGCTGGCTAGCAATTTTTGCGAAAAAAAGATCGGAGTGCGTGAGGCTCACCCTGCCAGTGCACAACCTCTGCATCATCAAGACTCTCGCAGTACCTCCTCAGGGCAACACATGGTGACTGGGGACACCTTCAGTCCCAGGCTCAACTGCATGGGGACCTTACAGGAACTCTGGTCCCCAGAGATGTGACGTGCAGGCCCACCGGCGTGTGGACACGTCCTGACGTCCATCAACCAGGTCCCAGCTATGGGTTAATTAGCACCCCGCTGCCTTGTGGGCGAGGCTCAGGAGAGCCAAAGGCACTGGAGCTGGAGTCCCTAAGGAAGGTCAGCTGATCCCTCGTGTGTCCACCTCCCGGCAACTCCTGCAACTGAGTAGGCCCCAGACGTAGCAGCCACGCCGTTCCTCTGGAATCAGCCTATCAGGTGGAGAGGGGAATGCAGATGCTGGGCAAGTTTGTATTCCCATTTACCTGCCCAGGCTCAGCAGCTAAATCAGTTAGTTAGTATAAATGTGAATGGTCCCTTGTGCGTGTAGGATAGTGTTAATTTGCGGGGATCGCTGGTCAGTGCGGACTTGGTGGGCCAAAGGTCCTGTTTCCACACAGTATCTCTGAACTGAATTAAATTATAAAATAATCTATTTTAAAGCTCAATTTATTTTATACTCACCCACTAATAATAAGATTATTGTCAAAGAGGTAGATTTTGATGTGTTGTAGGCCAATTGTCTCATTGAACCGCTCTGGAACAAGGAGTTTGAGGAGACCCCGGAGATCAGGGGTGTGATAGAGAGAGATACGCACTTGATTTGGAAACTTCTTCAGCAATGGAAGCAGCATAGTTCGAGAGTTCTGTTTGCCTAGGGAATATTACAATAATCACAAATAGAATGACAACCAATCACAATTTTAAAAGTTTCTCACAAAGTAAGTTTAGTTTATTGTGAAAAGCTTTTGTTGCATACTAAACAGTCAGCAGCAAGACAAAACATGATTATAATCGAGCCACTTACAGTGTACAGATACATGACAAGGGAATTACGTTAACTGCAAGGTAAAACCAGCAAAGTCCGATCGTCCGAGGGTCACCAAAGAAGTAGATCGTAGTTCAGCAATGCTCTCTGGTTGTGGTAGGATGATTCAGTTGCCTGATAACAGCAATAATTAATGTATTTAAATTGAATAAATGCAAATTGATCAAAATCTCTCTGGCATAGAAATACAAATTTATCCTTACGATTGTAATCATGTGTTGCCTTTGGGCTGACTGGTTAGCACGCAACAAAGGTTTTTCACTGTACCTTGCTTGGTACACGGGACAATAAACTAAACTCAAATATTGTATGTTCTGAATTGTAAATGTGCAATCGCACTTGAAATCTGGAATTGTATTAAAACGTTATTACGGTATAATGATCATTTTAATTTTGCCGCTCTCACCTTAAAACTATGTCTTCTAGTCTTTGACAATTTCACCCTGGAAAAAAGGTTCTGTCTACACCCCTCGTAATTTTATATTTTTCCGTTCAACCTTGTCTTGTAGCTAAATATCATAAATTACATGATAAGCCTGATATTTCTTTAACCTCATTTTTATTTCCCCACACGCAAATGAAAACGGGTATCTAATACATGTCAGCATCCCATCCCAAAAGCAGTGAGGAGAAAGGATGTAAATGGTTTTTATTGTTCTTTTGTGGGAAAAGCCCAAATTAAGATTCCTAGGTTTATTAGCATTCACGAGGATGTTGCCAGGACTCGAGGGTCTGAGCTATGAGGGTCGATCTCATAGAGGTGGATAAAATCATAAGAGGAATAGATCGGGTAGACGCACAGAGTCTCTTGCCCAGAGTAGGGAAAATTGAGGACCACTGAGTCCATACCGACCAAGAATCACCCACCAAGGGTGGAGTAGACTTGATGGGCCGAATGGCCTAATTCTGCTCCTATCACTTATGAATTTATGAACACATAACAATCTACAACTTGTCTTCACATTGATCACCAAAATAAAAATAAAATGGACAGTTTCCTACAATAGGTCGGCACGGTGGCGCAGCGGTAGAGTTGCTGCCTTATAGCGCCAGAGACCCGGGTTCGATCCTGACTGCGGGGGGTCTGTACGGAGTTTGTACGTCCTCCCTGCGTCCTTCGTGGGGTTTCCCCAGAATCTCCGGTTTCCTCCCACACTCCAAAGACGTACAGGTTTGTGAGTTAATTGGCTTAGTATAATTGTAAAGAGTCCCTAGTGTGTGTAGGATAGTGTTAGCGTGCGGGGATCGCTGGTCGGCGTGGACTCAGTGGGCCTAAGGGCTCATTTCCGCGCTGTATCACTGAACTAAACTAAACTGAGTTTCATTAATTAACTTACTGCTATAATGCTTCAAATGAATTATTTCCAACATTATAGGAATAGGTAAATTATTTCATGGTTACAACAGTTAGCGTTTACCCACCTCTAGACCCTCTTGTACAGTCGAGTAGAACAGCAACTCGAAGATCTGATATTGTGGTTTCGTCCTGCGATCTTTGCAGTGTTTCCTCAATACAATCAACCTAAAAACATTGAGAGAAGTCACACATTTCAATAACTTGACACAAAATTTCAATTCCGCCATTACTATTAAAACTTGAAGGCTTCAATTTTCAATTCTGAAAAACCAAATACCAACTCTCCTCCCCTAATATCACACAGTCCCTTGGTCTACATCCTTGACCACCTTGCCCAAAGGAATTGTGGAGCAGCTTTACCCACACTGCAACAGTTCAAAGTGGCTCAACATCATCTGCACAATTGAAATTACCGATGAACACCGAGTTAAAAAAGGAATGATCACAACCCAAAATGTCACACGTCCGTTTTCTCCAGCGATGCTGCCTGACCCACGGGTCATTCCAGCCTGACCCACCGATGCTGGGTCATTCCAGCACTTTGTGTTTATCTAAAGTACACACAATGCTGGAGCAACTCAGCAGGTCAAGCAACATCTGTGAAGAGCATGGATAGATGATGTTCCAGGTCGGGACACTTCTTCAGACTGGGGTGGCACAGTGGTAGACCTGTTGCCTCAACGCACCAGAGACCCAAGTTCGATCCTGACTCTGGGTACTGACTGCGCGTAGTTTGTACGTTCTCCTTAAGACCACATGGGTTTTCTCCAGATGATCCGGTTTTCTCCCACATTCCAAACTCGTGCAGGTTTTTTAGGTTGATTGGCTTCAGTAGATTGTACCTAATGTGTAGAATGCGAAAGTGGGATAACATACACGACTAGTGTACGGGTCGATGCTCGGCTTAGACTCGGTGGGCCAAAGGACCTGTTTCTACGCTGTATCTTCACACTAAACAAAACCATGATGTCATATCCATGTTCTCCAGAGATGCTGCTTGATGCACTTTTGTGACTTTTTTTTAGTAAACCAGCATCTGCAGTTCCTTGTGTCTCCGTGAACACTGAGTGCTGACTTTGGCAGCAAGACCAATCATCCTTGTAAACTAAGCGAGGTATATTAACTGTGCAGTTGACATGCAACACGATGTGTGGATCGATTTTCAATCTAACGCAGCCTTTGATGACTACATGCCAGTACTTTATTGAATACGTTTTCATATCATTCCTTAATTTTCTGGAAACTGACAAAGTAAAACACAAAGTAATACTTGTGTAGAAAGGAACTGCAGATGCTGGTTTAAAACCGAAGATAGCCACAGTTTAAGAATAAGGGGTAGGCCATTTAGAACTGAGACGAGGAAAAACTTTTTCAGTCAGAGTCGTAAATCTGTGGAATTCTCTGCCTCAGAAGGCAGTGGAGGCCAATTCTCTGAATGCATTCAAGAAAGAGCTGGATAGAGTTCTTAAGGATAGCGGAGTCAGGGGGTATGGGGAGAAGGCAGGAACGGGGTACTGATTGAGAATGATCAGCCATGATCACATTGAATGGCGGTGCTGGCTCGAAGGGCCGAATGGCCTCCTCCTGCACCTATTGTCTATTGTCTATTGTCTAAAATGCTGGCGTTACTCAGCGGGACAGGCAGCTGCACTGGAGAAAAGGAATGGGTGGCATTTCAGATTTGAATTGTCCCGACCCAAAACGTCACCCATTCCTTCTTTCCAGAGATGCTGCCTGTCCCGCTGAGTACTCCAGCATTTTGTGTCTATTTACAGTAATAATTAACCTCTGTAGTATGATACCCACCAACTCCTGTTCCAACGGTCCTGTTCCAAGGTACAAGGAAGCCAAAACTATTCTCTTCTTTGCCGTGATGATGTGTTCCTGCTTATAAAAAATTAAACATTATTTCAATGCATTCAGCTACTTAGCATATTCAGAACACGTGTTCTTAAAAAACTTCAGACACAAACTGGCCGAAACTATCCAAATCCTTTGTCTAGTGGTAGCAGCAACACAGAGGACTCTTGGCCCCTTTGCTGTTTCTACATCAAACTATGATCCCAAAACTCAAAGCATATGTTGTCTCTTATTCAAGTTAGACTTAGTTTTACTGATGCTTCAGCACATTAAACAGTACACAGAAGTAATGTTTTTAGATGTAATCTCCAGAGAACATGCAGCTATATGGTTCTTGTTTTCTTTCAATGTGTAGTAAGTTCACAAGTAATAAGAGTAGAATTAGGCCATTTGGCCCATCGAGTCTACTCCGCCATTCAATCATGGCTGATCTCTGCCACTTAATCCCATTTTCCTGCCTTCTCCCCATAACCTTTGACACCCATTCTAATCAAGAACTTGTCTATTTCTGCCTTAAAAATATCCACTGACTTGGCCTCTGTGGCAATGTTCCACAGATTAACTACCCTCTGACTAAAGAAGATCCTCCTCGCCTTTTTAAAAGAGCGCCCTTTAATTCTGATGCAGAGTGCCCTTTAATTAAAGATGCAGAAGATATCAAGAACTTTGTACGCTGGTTAGAACAGAGAAGGACACAAAGTGCTCGTGTAACTCAGCGGGTCAGGCAGCATCTCTGGAGAACATGGACAGGTGATGTTTGGGGTTGGGACTTCTTAATGCTGAGATATATATTTAGAATAGAAATGTATATTCTACTTAGTTTATCAACATTTTGTGATTTGTGCAATTGAACATTGTTTAAAAACCTCTGGTGTGGTAATGGCTCATGTATCAAACAAGGTAATTTAAGCGTCTGTGCTCTATTACTTGTCATGTGACAGGAAGGGTGACAGGAAGACAATTGTTTATTTGTGTGTACAACAGTACGAGATTTTGCCATTGATAGGGAGAATGTCTTTGGACTGGAGACAGACATAAAATACTGGAGTAAGTCAGCGGGTCAGGCAGCATCTCTGGTGAAAAGGAATAGGTGACGTTACGGGTCAGGACCCCTCTACAGACTGAGAGTCAGGGGAAAGGGATACGAGAGATATAGACGGAACTTGGGGCAAATGAATGGAAGATAGGCAAAAAGCAATGATGATCATGGAAATGTGGAGCCCACAATGGTCCATTGTTGACTCGGGATAGGTGATAATAAGTTATACAGACAGTGAAACTAGTACGACGATTAGGGTGTGGCAAGGACGGAGAGAGAGGAATGCAAAGGTTACTTGAAGTTAGAAAAATCAATATTCATACCGCTGGGTTGTAAGGTGATGTGGCTCCAATTTTGGACTGGATTTGGAAGCTGGATTTGGATGCATAAAACTAAGCTGGGGAAGATAAACCAAGTACACTAATGTCAGAGCTTTTGAACGGCAAAAGGGAATAACATGAATTGTTTGGTTTTCTTGAGAACCGTTTGATTCCTGGACTGATTGACCATTCTTTGCCGCAAACTGTAGCTGTGGTTGTATGGTGTCAAGAGCTCTGATATCTGCCATTACCAGGAACAGCAAAATGTGTTGGGGGACTGTACTTGTGTGAATAGTGGAAACTGTTTGTTCCTGTTAGTAATTTTATGAAAAAACAATTTTCTTAAATGAATTTTATCAGACCATACTGTAATTAATCAGTGATTTGCAGCGCCATGATTTTTTTTAAGGTCATTCGGGGCTTGTGAGTATTCCTGGCAAAGCCCCGTGGTGCAGCGGTAGAGTTGCTGCCTTACAGCGAATGCAGCGCCGGAGACCCGGGTTTGATCCCGACTACGGATGCTGTCTGTACAGAGTTTGTACGTTTTCCCCATGTGGGTTTTTCCCGAGACCGTCGGTTTCCTCCCACACTCCAAAGACGTACAGGTATGCAGGTTAATTGGCTTGGTAAATGTGTAAAAAGAAAATTGTCCCTAGTGGGTATAGGATAATGTTAATGTGCGGGGATCGCTGGTCGGCACGGACCCGGTGGGCCAAAAGGGCCTGTTTCCATGCTGTATCTCTAAACTAAATTAGTAGGCCTGAGATATCAGCTGCCATTTCAATAAAGAATCTGTGGTTGATGTCACACATTGTGTCTATCAACCATTCACGCCTACTGTAGCCAAAGTGCTGGAGTAACTCAGCGGGTCAGGCAGCATCTCTGGAGAAAAAGGATAGGTGATGTTTTGGTTTGGAACTTATCCTTTTTCTCCAGAGATGCTGCCTGACTGACTGAGTTAATCGGGAACTGTGTGCCCATTTTTTGGTATAAACCAGCATCTGCATGTCTTTGTCTCCTCATTCTTGAGCCGAAGAGTAGGTACACTGAGCAAACTATGGCACGCATGAAGAAAGGTCCTGACCCAAAACGTCACCCACCCTTTTTCTCCACAGATGCTGTCTGACCTGCTAAGTTACTCCAGCACTTTGTGTCTATCTTTGTTATTAACCAGCATATGCAGTTCTTTGCTTCTACAATGATGGTAGATGCCCTGTACATTCCTGAACAAATTAGTTTTTATTAAAGTGGCAATTTTAATTTATTCTCAAATTATCTGCAGTTTCACATTTGAGTCTAGAACTCGTTTGGCAGGCATTAAACCAAAACAAATTTCCCTTCAGGTTCTGAAGGGACTTCATGCATGAGAAGATACTATCAACTGTTCAGATTACAGGCTACTTTACTTGACTAAATCGTCTCACCTTCAAAGTATCGTAGAATTCTGCGGGAGAACTTAGAATATTCACTTGACTGCCTGAGATTCGGAAAGCTGGAACGAATTCTCCAATCCATTGGAAGCGCTGAATATTGTGTGTGGAAACACAAGGGGGAGGGGGCAGATCAGCCCTTGCCTTGGTTTGAGCCAGTAATGGAGCCAACAGGAGATATGAAGACCTACGTACAAAGAGGTTTCTGGTATTATAAAAAGCAGCATGAAAAGTTAAAAAGCCTGCGTGGTTTTGTTGTGACAGAGACCAGTTAGCAGATGTTGATTACGTTCAAATGAAGAAACTAGTCATGACATGCAGAGCAAATTTTCAGTTAAATGGCACGGCGGCGCAGCGATAGAGTAACTGCGTCATAGACCTGCGTTCGATCCTGACTCTGTGCTGTCTGTACGGGTTTTGCACGCTATCACTGTGACCCATGTGGGTTATCGTCCGGTGTTCCTGTTTCTTCCCACACTCCAAAGACATAGATATTAGTGTGTAAATTGGCTTCTGTAAAATTGTAAACTGTCCCTAGTGTGTAGGCATGACTGGAAGGCACGGACTCGGTGGGCCAAAGGGGCTGTTTCTCTTAAGTCTAAATCAATAGCTCCATCCAACGTAATAAGTCAAGTCAAGTCAATTTTATTTGTATAGCACATTTAAAAACAACCCACGTTGACCAAAGTGCTGTACATCAGTTCAGGTACTAAGAAAACGGACATACAATGGCACACAAACATAACAGCACATACATCAACAGTTCACAGCGCCCCCCTCAGAGGGCCTCAAATGCGAGGGAGAAGAAATAGGCTTCGAGTCTGGACTTAAAGGAGTTGATGGAGGGGGATGAGGAGGGGGGGGAGGGAGGCGATGAGGGGGGAGGGGGACGCGGGGGGGAGAGGGGACGCGGGGGGGGAGAGGGGACGAGGGGGGGAGAGGGGACGAGGGGGGGGAGAGGGGGGCAGAGGGGACAGGGGGGGGAGAGGGGGACAGGGGGGGAGAGGGGACAGGGGGGGGAGAGGGGACAGGGGGGGAGAGGGGACAGGGGGGGAGAGGGGACGAGGGGGGGAGAGGGGACGAGGGGGACGAGGGGGGACGAGGGGGGAGAGGGGACAGGGGGAGAGGGGACAGGGGGGGGAGAGGGGGACGGGGGGGAGAGGGGACGAGGGGGGGGAGAGGGGACGAGGGGGGGAGAGGGACGAGGGGCGGAGAGGGGACGAGGGGGGGAGAGGGGACGAGGGGGGGAGAGGGGACGAGGGGGGGAGAGGGGACGAGGGGGGGGAGAGGGGGACGAGGGGGGAGAGGGGAGAGGGGGGGGTGGAGAGGGGACGAGGGGATGGGGGGGAGAGGGGATGAGGGGGGGAGAGGGGATGAGGGGGAGAGAGGGGATGAGGGGGGGAGAGGGGATGAGGGGGGAGAGGGGACGAGGGGGGGGAGAGGGGATGAGGGGATGGGGGGAGAGGGGATGAGGGGGGGAGAGGGGATGAGGGGGGGAGAGGGGATGAGGGGGGGAGAGGGGATGAGGGGGGGAGAGGGGATGAGGGGGGAGAGGGGATGAGGGGGGGAGAGGGGATGAGGGGGGGAGAGGGGATGAGGGGGGAGAGATGATGAGGGGGGGAGAGGGGATGAGGGGGGGGAGAGGGGATGAGGGGGAGAGGGGATGAGGGGGGGGGAGAGGGGGATGAGGGGGGAGAGGGGATGAGGGGGGAGAGGGGATGAGGGGGGGAGAGGGGATGAGGGGGGGGAGAGGGGATGAGGGGGGGAGAGGGGATGAGGGGGGGAGAGGGGATGAGGGGGGGAGAGGGGATGAGGGGGGGAGAGGGGATGAGGGGGGGGAGAGGGGATGAGGGGGGGGAGAGGGGGATGAGGGGGGGAGAGGGATGAGGGGGGGGAGCGGGATGAGGGGGGGAGAGGGGATGAGGGGGGGGAGAGGGGATGAGGGGGGGAGAGGGGATGAGGGGGGGAGAGGGGATGAGGGGGGGAGAGGGGATGAGGGGGGGAGAGGGATGAGGGGGGGAGAGGGGATGAGGGGGGGAGAGGGGATGAGGGGGGGAGAGGGGATGAGGGGGGGAGAGGGGATGAGGGGGGGGAGAGGGATGAGGGGGGGAGAGGGGATGAGGGGGGGAGAGGGGATGAGGGGGGAGAGAGGGGATGAGGGGGGGGAGAGGGGATGAGGGGGGGGAGAGGGGATGAGGGGTGGAGGGGATGAGGGGGGGAGGGGATGAGGGGGGGAGGGGATGAGGGGGGGAGGGGATGAGGGGGGAGAGGGGATGAGGGGGAGAGGGGATGAGGGGGGGAGAGGGGATGAGGGGGGGAGAGGGGAAGAGGGGGGGAGAGGGGATGAGGGGGGGAGAGGGGATGAGGGGGGGGAGAGGGGATGAGGGGGAGAGGGGATGAGGGGGGGAGAGGGGATGAGGGGGGGAGAGGGGATGAGGGGGGGAGAGGGGATGAGGGGGGGAGAGGGGATGAGGGGGGGATGAGGGGGAGAGAGGGGATGAGGTGGAGTGGGGATGAGGTGGGAGTGGGGATGAGGGGGGAGAGGGGATGAGGGGGGAGAGGGGATGAGGGGGGAGAGGGGATGAGGGGGGAGAGGGGATGAGGGGGGAGAGGGGCTGAGGGGGGTGAGGGGGGTGAGGGGGGGAGAGGGGATGAGGGGGGGAGAGGGGATGAGGGGGGGGAGAGGGGATGAGGGGGGGAAGAGGGGAAGAGGGGATGAGAGGGGATGAGGGGGGGAGAGGGGATGAGGGGGGAGAGGGGATGAGGGGGAGAGGGGATGAGGAGGGGGAGAGGGGATGAGGAGGGGGAGAGGGGATGAGGAGGGGGAGAGGGGATGAGGGGGGGGAGAGGGGATGAGGGGGGGAGAGGGGACGAGGGGGGGAGAGGGGACGCAGGGGGGGGATGAGGGGGGGAGAGGGGAGAGGGGGGGGAGAGGGGACGAGGGGGGGGGGAGAGGGGATGAGGGGGAGAGGGATGAGGGGGGGAGAGGGGATGAGGGGGGGAGAGGGGATGAGGGGGGGAGAGGGGATGAGGGGGGGAGAGGGGATGAGGGGGGAGAGGGGATGAGGGGGGAGAGGGGATGAGGGGGGAGAGGGGATGAGGGGGGAGAGGGGATGAGGGGGGAGAGGGGATGAGGGGGGAGAGGGGATGAGGGGGGGAGAGGGGATGAGGGGGGGAGAGGGGATGAGGGGGGGGAGAGGGGATGAGGGGGGGGAAAGGGGATGAGGGGGGGAGAGGGGATGAGGGGGGGGAGAGGGGATGAGGGGGGGAGAGGGGATGAGGGGGGAGAGGGGATGAGGGGGGGAGAGGGGATGAGGGGGGGAGAGGGGATGAGGGGGGGAGAGGGGATGAGGGGGGGAGAGGGGATGAGGGGGGGAGAGGGGATGAGGGGGGGAGAGGGGATGAGGGGGGGGAGAGGGGATGAGGGGGGATGAGGGGGGGGAGAGGGGATGAGGGGGGAGAGGGATGAGGGGGGGAGAGGGGATGAGAGGGGATGAGGGGGGGAGGGGATGAGGGGGGGAGGGGATGAGGGGGGGGGAGGGGATGAGGGGGGGGAGGGGATGAGGGGGGGAGAGGGGATGAGGAGGGGATGAGGGGGGGAGAGGGGATGAGGGGGGGAGAGGGGATGAGGGGGGGGGGAGAGGGGATGAGGGGGGGAGAAGGGGATGAGGGGGGGGAGAGGGGATGAGGGGGGGAGAGGGGAGAGGGGATGAGGGGGGAGAGGGGATGAGGGGGGGAGAGGGGATGAGGGGGGGAGAGGGGATGAGGGGGGGAGAGGGGATGAGGGGGGGAGAGGGGATGAGGGGGGGAGAGGGGATGAGGGGGGGGAGAGGGGATGAGGGGGGGAGAGGGGATGAGGGTGGGGAGAGGGGATGAGGGTGGGGAGAGGGGATGATGGGGGGGAAAGGGGATGAGGGGGGGAGAAGGGGATGAGGGGGGAGAGGGGATGAGGGGGGAGAGGGGATGAGGGGGGGGGAGAGGGGATGAGGGGGGGGACGAGGGGATGAGGGATGAAGGGGATGAGGGGGGAGAGGGGATGAGGGGGGAGAGGGGATGAGGGGGGGAGAGGGGATGAGGGGGGGAGAGGGGATGAGGGGAGGAGAGGGGATGAGGGGGGGAGAGGGGATGAGGGGGGAGAGGGGATGAGATGAAGGGGGAGGGGATGAAGGGGATGAGGGGGAGGGGATGAGGGGGAGGGGAATGAAGGGGATGAGGGGGGAGAGGGGATGAGATGAAGGGGGAGGGGATGAAGGGGATGAGGGGGAGGGGATGAAGGGGATGAGGGGGGAGAGGGGATGAGGGGGATGGGATGAAGGGGGAGGGGATGAAGGGGATGAGGGGGAGGGGATGAGGGGAGGGGATGAGGGGGAGGGGATGAAGGGGATGAGGGGGGAGAGGGGATGAGGGGGATGGGATGAGGGGGAGGGGATGAAGGGGATGAGTGGGAGGGGATGAGGGGGAGGGGATGAAGGGGATGAGGGGGGGGAGAGGGGATGAGGGGGGGAGAGGGGATGAGGGGGGAGAGGGGATGAGGGGGGAGAGGGGGATGAGGGGATGAGGGGATGAGGGGGGAGAGGGGATGAGGGGGGGAGAGGGGATGAGGGGGGGAGAGGGGATGAAGAGGGGATGAGGGGGGGAGAGGGGATGAGGGGGGGAGAGGGGATGAGGGGGGGAGAGGGGATGGGGGGGGAGAGGGGATGAAGGGGATGAGGGGGGGGAGAGGGGAGGGGCATGAGGGGGGGCGAGGGGATGAGGGGGGGGAGAGGGGATGAGGGGGGGGAGAGGGGATGAAGGGGCACGAGGGGATGAGGGGGGAGAGGGGATGAGGGGGGAGAGGGGATGAGGGGGGGAGAGGGGATGAGGGGGGGGAGAGTGGATGAGGGGGGAGAGGGGATGAGGGGGGGGAGGGGATGAGGGGGGGGGAGAGGGGATGAGGGGGGGGAGAGGGGATGAGGGGGGAGAGGGATGAGGGGGAGAGGGGATGAGGGGGGGAGAGGGGATGAGGGGGGAGAGGGGATGAGGGGGGAGAAGGGGGTATGAGGGGGGGGAGAGGGGATGAGGGGGGAGGGGATGAGGGGGGAGGGGATGAGGGGGGGGAGAGGATGAGGGGGGGAGGGGATGAGGGGGGGAGGGGATGAGGGGAGGGAGGGGATGAGGGGGGGGAGGGATGAGGGGGGGAGGGGATGAGGGGGGGAGGAGGATGAGGGGGGGGATGGGATGAGGGGGGGAGAGGGGATGAGGAGAGGGGAATGAGAGGGGAGAGGGGATGAGGGGGGGAGAGGGGATGAGGGGGGAGAGGGGATGAGGGGGGGAGAGGGGATGAGGGGGGGAGAGGGGATGAGGGGGGGAGAGGGGATGAGGGGGGAGAGGGGATGAGGGGGGGAGAGGGGATGAGGGGGGGAAGAGAGGGGATGAGGGGGGGAGAGGGGATGAGGTGGGAGTGGGGATGAGGGGGGAGAGGGGATGAGGGGGAGAGGGGATGAGGGGGGAGAGGGGATGAGGGGGAGAGGGGATGAGGGGGGGGAGAGGGGATGAGGGGGGGAGAGGGGATGAGGGGGTGAGAGGGGATGAGGGGGTGAGGGGGGATGAGGGGGTGAGGGGGGGAGGGGATGAGGGGGGAGAGGGGATGAGGGGGGGGAGGGGATGAGGGGGATGGGATGAAGGGGGAGGGGATGAAGGGGATGAGGGGGGGAGGGGATGAGGGGGAGGGCGATGAAGGGGATGAGGGGGGGCAGGGGATGAGGGGGGGAGGGGATGAGGGGGGAGAGGGGATGAGGGGGGGGAGGGGATGAGGGGGGGAGGGGATGAAGGGGGATGGGATGAAGGGGGAGGGGATGAAGAGGGATGAGGGGGGGAGAGGGGATGAGCGGGGATGGGATGAGGGGATGAGGGGGGGATGGGATGAGGGGATGAGGGGGGGAGGGGATGAGGGGGGGAGGGGATGAGGGGGGGAGAGGGGATGAGGGGGATGAGGATGAAGGGGCGGAGGGGATGAAGGGGGATGAGGGGGAGGGGATGAAGGGGATGAGGGGGGGAGGGGATGAGGGGGGGGAGGGGATGAGGGGGGGAGAGGGGATGAGGGGGGGGGGAGCGGGAGAGGGGGGGGGAGGGGATGAGGGGGATGGGATGAAGGGGGAGGGGTGAAGGGGATGAGGGGGGGAGAGGGGATGAGGGGGATGGGATGAAGGGGAGGGGGATGAAGGGGATGAGGGGGGGAGAGGGGATGAGGGGGATGGGATTGAGGGGATGAGGGGGATGGGATGAGGAGGGGGAGGGGATGAGGAGGGGGAGGGGAATGAGGGGATGAGGGGATGAGGGGATGAGGGGATGAGGGGATGAGGGGATGAGGGGATGAGGGGATGAGGGGATGAGGGGATGAGGGGATGAGGGGATGAGGGGATGAGGGGGATGAGGATGAGGCGGCTACGACCCGACGGGCCCAGCGCTCCCTGCGAGCGCCTAGCCGAACCCACCCAGCGCCCCCCGCCCTCCCGCCCTTCCTCCGGCAGTGTAACCGGCTCCTACCGCCCCCTCGGCCGGCGGCCTCCCACACTCACCCTCCGCTCCCGTCTCCCCAGCGCACGCTCTGCTCCTGATCAGGCCGGCGGCGAGAGGCTGCAGCGGGAGGACCAGCAGCCTGTAGAACCTCTGCGGCCGCGCATCGCAGCAGCGCCAGGAACCCTGGGCCGGGCCGGGCCGGGCAGGGACATCCCCAACCCCAACCCCTGCAGAGCAGTCTCTCCTGCTGCAGCCCGCACACTGCAGTCCTCTCTCTCTCTCTCTCTCTCTCTCCCCCTGTACATGTGCAACTGTGCATAAACCCCGCATATTGCAACACCACACACTGCAGTTCACCCCCCCCCCCCCCCCCCCCCCCGTGTGTGTGTGTGTGTGTGTGCAAACTGTACATTGTCATTAACACTGCTTAATGCAAACTACCGTCCCCCTTCCCCCGTGTGTGTGTGTGTGTAAACTATTAGTTTGCAAACTGCACATTTTTCCTAAACCGTGCATATTGCAAACTGTACTCTGCCCCTCCTCCAGTGTGTTTGCAAACTTCATTATCCATAAACTCTGCTCACTGCAAACAACAGTCTCACCCCTCCTCCCCTTGTTAAAAACTACATTATTCATAAACCCTACATTTTGCAAA